>NW_003852398.1:13038330-13053397 GCF_000181295.1 Otolemur garnettii | reverse complement strand
TTTTTTTTTTTTACAGTTTTTGGCCCGGGCTGGGTTTGAATCCGCCACAGACATCGTGGCTTAGTTTGGAAAACCAGTCATGGCATATGCTGGCGACCTACTCCTTTGAGCCACAGGCACCACCCCTTCCCTAAGATTTTTATATCCTATGTGAAGATAATGCTTTTATTTGCCATACACTTATCCCATGTACATATCAAAAGTGGTTTTGTTTGAGCATTGTAGAATTTCAATGCATCTATTACCTTGTACTTGCCATTGATATTTTAAATTTTGGTAATTACATTTCATGGCCTTCCAAAGCAAATTGAGTTTTGTAGGTGGTCCTCACAAGGGAATGTCGTATCTACCTGGACCGTCATGATATGGAGACGGAGAGGTGAGGATCAGATTGTTTCCTGTTGATGGTACTTCAAGTGGATAACCTCTATGATTTTATTTCTAGTGGAATTCTTAGTGTGCAGAAGTTTGTCATTTTGTCTTAGAAAATTAAGCACATGCATGTACACATGTTTATGTCTGCATGTTTATATTTCATCTTGTTGTTTTTAAGTTACATGCTAAAAAGTACATAACTTCCTCTCTCTTGTATGGATTCTATAGCCAAGGTAAAGATATCCCAGAGCTGGATTAAAGACCCTTTGTAAGTGAAAATCCAACAGACCTGCAGTAATGACTACTCTATACTTTTTATGCTGATTTTTGCCAAGGTGAAGGACATAGAAGCTTAACTGTGGTCAGAAACTTCCTACAGATCTTATGAATACTGGGCTTATGGAGAAGTTCCAAGCCAAACACCAAGAAAATTGACAAATATTTCAGTTAGTTCTGTTGCATTTATATGATGGATTATCAACTAAGAGGGCATGAATAAATAGCTTAGTTTCATATTAATCAGATCCTGCTCCATTACCATCACAAAAACTTCTTGGGTCATGATCCAGCGAGTCTGTGATTCTGAGTCTCATAAATATGGTTGTATAATGTTCATGTGAGGTTATTAATATTAATTGCTGTGGTTTTCTCTGGGTACTAAATTCTCTATAGCTATTTGTGGTTCCTTCTGAATTCTGTGGTTGGAATTCACTGTGTTCGTTGGATTGTGTACTAATGTGCATTTTTAAGTTGTAATCTACCATCTTGAGAAACATAGTGGCTGTTTGGCCTCTGGGCAGTAGTCCAGGAACAAAAATGCTGAGTGTTTTCATTATGTAATTCCCCCCCTCCCCCTTATTCCCATACATTTTTCTCTGTGGGGATTCATCGGACTGGTTTTCAAATCTCTAAGCTCAATTTCCTTCTGTAAATTGAAGAAAATAGTGGTACCTACCTCATAGGGTGGTTGGGAAGATTAAATATTCTAACATATGTAAGCTAATGAGCCTGATGTGTGGCATTTGGTAAGTGCTAAAGAAACGTCATCCAATAAGCCATTAGTATGCTCATAATTAGGTAGCAGGCTATAGCAAAACTCCCACTCATTTTAATAAGCCAATGTGAACGTGTGTGTTTCCCAATTTTTGAAAAACATTATTTATTTCCCTTAACAATACCTAGCCCTGGACCTTACCATTAGGTAATAAGTAGCAAGCTCTGGAAGGTCCATTAATTTTTAGAAGCCACTAATGCACCATGGAGGAAACCAGCTCACTGGGCTCCTTGAATGGTATCCTACAAGAATTAACACTTTTCCAAAAGGGAAAAGTAGTTTAATCCCTTCTCACTAGTATTTTCAGACCCATTAAACACTACATAATGATAAGGTTTCCATGACACCTTCGAGGAATACACTGTATTTTTTAATTCTTCCTCTAAAGGGCCTATCACAGCTCTCTGATTGGGTTCCTTCTTGTTTGATTTCCCTTAGGAAGTAATTCCAGCAAATATTTAAAAAGGGCCCCTCTCTGTCTCTCATGTATAGCCTTTCTAGTATCTGACTTAATGTTTAATGATTATGAAAAAGTTCAATAATCAGAGAAATTTTTTTAAAAGAGTTAAATAAAAACATTAAATAAAATGAACAGCATCTGTCAAAAGCTTAAAGGGCATTATGCTCTTTTTTATTTATATTGTTCTTGTCGGTGTGTAGCACTAAGCTAATTATTAGGTTGTGACTAGGAAGGAGAAGGAGAGAAGGAGAAACGGTCTGGTCTTCAGGTGAAGTGAATTTTCAGGATATCTCATCTACCATGTTGTGGCGGGGAGGGGGGGGGGGTGAGGGGAGGCGAGGGGAGGGAGATGGGGGGGGGGGGGGGGGGGTGGAGGGGGGGATGAAATAGATGAAACCCGAAAGGAAAGTGGCTTATGAATTTTAGTAACTTTTAAGAATTAAACAGCAAACATGGGCTGCAGTCTGTCTGCATGTTTATTTGAATAGGTGATAGTTATTTCATTCTCACTTTATCTTTCACTTCACCTGAGGAATAGTAGAAGAGTCTTTTCATAAACTCACAACCTTTCTAGAAAAAGGGCTCTGTTGACTGAAGCTGTTTTAGTAGTTCCCCTTGTCTCTATTTGCGTTGGTCACTGATTTTTCACCTCAGTGGACAATATTCTGCTAAGTAATTAGCTCACAGCAAGATTTCCAGGTACAGTTTTTGCAGTGACCATTATTTCAGGGCTGTTTTATACAACAACTTTCAGATAAATATGACGTATCCAGTTGCATTCTCATGGGGAAAGGAACTTATTCTGGTATATACTTGATTAAAACCCCAGGCCTTCTGAATTATGTCAAGGAAGGTTAGTCTTTCGTGCTGATTATAATTTTACATACAAACACCTTGATTTAAAGTAAAACTTGCTAAATGTTTGAGAACCCAACCTCTGGAAGCCTCCTGCAATGGAGGGTATCATGTCTGCAACAGGTTTTGCCCAAGGTCCTCCATTACTCTGGGAGATGCCTATCTTATTTTATTTTAGTCTTTTCTAGCTATACCTGATCTCAGTGAGGTTTCTTTTTCTCTGCTCTTGGCCAGACTGCCATGCTCTACATTATTAACCCTAAACTCTGGGGAAGTGATCCCCCGACAGCATCTTTGATATTAAATTAGATCCCTTCCAGGCTGCATTTAATTGACTGAGTTCCTGGGGGGAATAGCGGGCTTCTGTTCCCTCTCTGTGTTTTACCTGGCGACTCTTCTTTAGTCACTGGCTTGCAAATTCACTGTGTCTCTGTGAAGAAGGAGGTGTGACAGATGAAACAAAGGTCTATAATTTTGAATTCTTTTTTTTCATTCTAATAACACGTCAACAGTCACACTTGTCAGTGAGCTCCTTTGTTCTTTTTGAATCCTCCTCCTCCAAAAGAGGAGGCCACTTTCCTCTGATGTCCTTCCCATCGCACCTTATCTAGTTTTCTGAAAATGAAAAACAAGGAAATAGTTGTAATTAAAACACCAGTTCTTTTTCCTGGGCTTGAATGTCTTCATTACTAGTTTTAAACCTTAAAAATCTTTTAGTTTTAAAATTATTTTTATATTCTGAGCATTTTCCTTTTTTTGCAATGACTAAAAAATAAAACCATCTCATTTCCCCTCAAAAATAAAAGTGATGTTGGGAGGTGCCTGTGGCTCAAAGGAGTAGGCGCCCATATGTTGGAGGTGGCAGGTAGAAACCCAGCCCTGGCCAAAAACTGAAAAAAAAAAAGTGATTCTTACTGTCAAAAATTCAAACAGGCATATGTAATAATCTGAAGAGCAAAAAATATCCATAATAATATCTGTCTTGCCCCCCCAAATAATTTTTTTTGTTATGTAATTCTCTTGATTTTCCTATGTACATAATGTCAATTTTTAATGATGATATCACTCCTCAACAATTAAAAAAATAAGTTTGGGAGGTGGTATTTAAAATTTATTCCTATTTTTTCCCCCAAGACACATATTTCCAGAGGTTCTTAAGCAAACACCCAAGAGTCCCATATGATTTGTATGGAGATTTATAATTGGTTGAAGTCTTTAAAAGCTGGTTGAGCCCCTGAACTCTGAGGTCCCTCTACCTCCTTCATGGAGCTCCGACATGTTAACATATGTCCTTTGCTTTCTCCAGTTGCTGATCTCGGCTTTGTTCCTTGCCCTGGGCTTTGATTCTCCTTAACGTGTTTTCTCTTGAAATGACAACTCAGGGTTAAGACCACGCAGATATGCTGAGCTTGGGCCTTGGTATTTGCCACCTGTGTGGACCTGAGAACATGTCCTCATCTTCCAAATGGGAAGAATGCAGATGACTACTGTGGTTGCTAATTCTTGATTTTTTTCTTTGTGTCTACATACTCCTAATTAAGAGATAATGAGCTATATAAAACCAGCACATCATACCCCATGATTGCATTAATGTACACAGCTAGGATTTAATTTAAAAAAAAGAGAGAGAGATAATGAGAGATTTACCTGCAAGGCACTAGTTCTCTTTCTCCTTTAGACATGCCTAGATGCACCTCCTAACTCTCTACAAACTATGCGTTACCCAGAAGACAAACTATTTAAGCTCCCATTATCCCCTTGCCCAATGGTATATAAGAAGTTTCTTTTATAGTTCATTTGTTTCTTCTGCTATAGGGAAAATAAATTAGTCATACTTTAGAAAATTGATTAATTTATTAGTTAAATTAACAATTTACATGTTTATCATGTATAACATATTTTGATCTATGTATATATTGTGAAATGGTAAATCAAGCTAACTAGCATATGCATTAACATACTTACCTTTTTGTGGTGAGATCATTTAATCGACTCTCTTAGATTAAAGTTTTCATATTGCCATTAACTTTAGTCACTTTGTTGTACAATTGATCTGTTGAACATATTCCTTCTATCTAATTGAATTTTTGTCACATTTGACCCACATCTCCCTTACCCATCTCCTACCTACCTGTCTCAGACGCTCGTAACCAGCGTTCTATTCTCTACTACTATGAGTTCAAGTTTTGGGGATTCCATGTGTAAGTGAGATTATGTAGCATTTATCTTTCTGTGCTTGGTTTATTTCACTTGACATAACATCCTCCAGGTTCTTCCATGCTGTTGCAAATGACAGGATTTTCTTCTATTTTGTGGAGGCATAATATTCCACTGTAAGTATATGCCCTATTTAAATAAATCATTCATCTATTGATGAGCACTTACATTGATTCCGTATCTTAGCTATTGTGAGTAGTGCTGCAGTAAACATGGGAGGACAGAGATGTTGCTTTAAAATACTGATCACATTTCCTCTGGATAAATACATACACACAATAGTGGGATTGCTGGATCATACAGTATTTCTATTTTTAATTTTTTGAGGAAACTCTATTCCATTTTCCATACTGACTGTATTAATTTGCATTCCTACCAACAGTGTGCAGGGTTTTTCTTTTTTTCATATCCTTTCTGAGACTTGTTGCCTTTGTCTTTTTTATAATAGCCATTCTGCCAGGTATGAGGTGATATTGTGGTTTTAATTTGCCTTTCTCTAATGCATAATGATGTTGAGCATTGTTTTATATACCTATTGCTATTTGTATGTCTTTTATTTTGAGAAATATCTATTCAGATCTTTTACACATTTTTTAATTGAGTTACCTGCATTTTTACTGTTGAGTTGTGTGAGTTCCTTTCATATTTTGGGTACTAACCCTTTATCAGACGTCTGGTCTACACTTGTTTTCTCCTCTTTTGTAGGTTGCCATTTACTCCGTTTGTTTTCTTTGCTGTGCAGAGGCCTTTCAGTTTGATGTAATACCATTTGTCTTTTTGTTGTTGCCTGTACTTTTGGGTTCGTATCCAAAAAATATTTGCCCAAACTAATGACATTGAGCTTTTTCTCTATGCTTTCTTTAGTAGTTTTAGTTCTTATAGTTAAGTCTTTAATCCATATTCAGCTGATTTTTGTATCTGATGTCTAAAGGTCTAATTTAATTTATTTGCATGTGGATATCCAGTTGTCCCAAGACCAGTTATTTTTGCCTGTCTTCCTGGCATCTTTGTACAAAATAAATTAATCATAATTGTGTATATTTATTTTGGCCTCTCATTCTGTTCCATTGGTGGATGTGTCTGTTTTTATGCTAATGTTATGCAGTTTTGATTACTATAGTTTTATAGTATATTTTGAAGTTAGGATGATATTTTCTGCTTTGTTATTTTTGCTAAGATTGCTTTGGCTATTTGAAGTCATTATGATTCAATGCAATTTTTAAAAAATTAAATCATAGCTCTGTACATTAACGCAGTCATGGGGTACAGTGTGCTGGTTTTATATACAATTTGAAATATTTTCACCAAACTGGCATGGTACTGGCACAAAAACAGAGAGGTTGATGCATGGAACAGAATAGAGAACCAAGAGATGAACCCAGCTACTTACCGTTATCTGATCTTTGACAAGCCAATTTAAAACATTGAGTGGGGAAAAGATTCCCTATTTAACAATTTTTTTTTTAAATTTCAGATTTTTTCCCCCCAGATTAATATGAGGATACAAATGATTAGGTTACATTGTTTGCATTTGTTAGGAAAAGTCCAAATTGTAGTTGAGCCCTTCACCCAAGAGGTGTGCTGTGTACCCTTTCATTATGCACCTTAGATGAAAGCTTACCAATCACCTACCCTTCTCCCCTCTCTACTTTTCTTCCTCCCCTTTTCCATTTGCATTAATATGAGGGTATAAGTGATTAGGTTTCATTGTTTGCATTTGTTAGGTAAAGTTCAAATTGTAGTTGAACTCTTCACCTGGGAAGTGTGCCATATACTTGTACTTTGAGAGCACACCAATCCCCCACCCTGTTTCCCCTTTTATCTCCTCCCTCTTCCCACCCCACTTAAATTTGTGTTTTTCTCTAGTTTGGGCATGTAGTTGTTCATCTATTGGTTTTATATTAATATTGAGTACATTTGGATACATGATTTCCCATTCTTGTGATACTTTACTAAAATGAATGTTCCTCGACTCCATCCAGGTTAGTACAAAAGACATAAAATCTCCATCTTTTTTTACAGCTGAATAATATTTCATGGTATAAATATAATCAATCCATTCATGGGTTGGTGGGCACTTGGCTTGATTCCACATGTTGGCGATTGTGAATTGAACTGTGATAAACATTCTCGTGCAAATGTCCTTCTGGTAAAATGATTTTTTTTTTCTTTGGGGTATATACCTAGTAATGGGATTACAGGATCAAGTGGAATATTTACTTTTTGGCTTTTTGAGATTTCTCCATTCTTCTTTTCAAAGAGGCTGTATTAGCTTTCAGTCCCACCAGCAGTGTAGAAGTGTTCTTTTCTCTCCATACCTGTGCCAGCACCTACAGCTTGGGGACCTTTTGATATGGGCTTTTCCACTGAAATTAGGTGATAGCTCAAGGGGGATTTGATTTGCATTTCTTTAATGATCCATACAAATCTTAGAATTTCTTTTTTCTATTTCTGTGAAGAAAGTCATTGGAATTTTGGCATAGATGGCATTGGATCTATAGATAACTTTGGGTAGTATTGACATTTTTTTGAGACAGATACTCAAGCTGTCCCCCTGGGTAGAGTGCTATGGCATCACAGCTCATAGCAAACTCCCACTCCTGGGCTCAAGTGAGTCTCCTGCCTCAGCCTCCCAAGTAGCTGGGACCACAGGCACCCGTCACAACGCCTGGTTTTTTTTTTTTTTTTTGGTTGCAGCCATCATTGTTGTTTTTGGCAGGCCTGGGCTGGATTCAAACCCACCACCTTAGGTGTATGTGGCTGGCGCCTTCGCCGCTTGAGCTACAGGCGCCGAGCCTAGTATTGACATTTTTAATGATACTGATTCTTTCAATACATGACCCTGAGTTGTCTTTCGATTTTTTTATACCTTCTTTGATTTCTTTCATCAGTATTTTATAGTTTTAAGTGTACAGGTCTTTTATCTCCTTGGTTACATTTATTCCTAAGTTTTATTTATTTATTTATTTATTTATTTTATTTTGCAGCTACTATAAATAAGATTTTTTTTTCTTGATTTCTTATTTGGACAGTTCTTTGTTAATATATGGGAATATTATTGACTTTTGTATGTTGATTTTGTAATCACAATTTTACTAAGTTCCTTTGTGAGTTCTAACAGGTTTTTTTTTTTTGGTGAAATATTTAGGGTTTTCTACATATAAGTTGCAAATAGGGACAATTTAACATTTTCCTTTCGAATCTGGATATCTTTTATTTCTTTCTCTTGCCCAAATTTTCTGGGTAGGACTTCCAGTACTATGTGTAATACAAATGGTACATATGAGTATTCTTGTCTTGTTTCTCATCTTAGAGGTCTGGTGTTTTTTTTTAGTGACCTTGAAGATATGCAAATGAGTTAAAAATAATATTTTTGCCAGTCAACAGAACGTTGCCAGAGTAATACTCTCATGTATTAAGTCTATTCCTGAGTTTCTAAAAATAAATAAATAAAGTGGTTAAACTAATAGTATCAGCTTCTCCTTTCTCTTGAATCTTAGTATGATATAAACACTTGAGGAACTTCCCCTACCCTTCTTTATGACATGTTATTTTAAGAGGAGAGATACCAGGGAGAAGCTCTGCTTCTTGAGTTCTGCTCAGGTTAACAGAAGTTGGGAGAAACCCTTTAACTTCTCTGAGCTCTAGGCAGAGACCTGAGATGTTAAAATTTTTATCACACCCACTACATCAAGGAAAAACTCCAAGACTCTACTCAGTTCCTTTAACTCCTCCAGGAATGGGAAAGAAATTTTTAGAAAAATCATAACATCAGGACTACCATAAGCTACATTAAACCAAAGCATGGCATGCCTGATTCTTAAAATCAACTATGGAAGAATAGATGAAGGGGCTTTGGAGATGAGTGACACTATTCCTTTTAATAAACCAAATAAATGCATTCTATCCACAATCTTTTATGTCCAAGTTAACAGCTGCTTAATTAACTTAAACAACATGAGTGAGCTAAGGAATATTAATGAAAGTGGGAAATGATTGGGTTAGCCTACTCAAGTCATTCTTCAATACCTGCAGTACCTGGTATCTGTAAGTCAGTGTTTTTCAACCTTTTTTATCTCATGGCACTCTTGAACCTATAGTTAAATGTTGGCGGCACACTTAAATTAAGTTGATTTTTAAAAAGTGAAAAAAAGAATATATGTACTGTGATTTGAATTTCTTCCAAAAATAATATAATTAATGATCTTTAAAAATTTTCATGGCACGCCTTATATCCCTTCATAGCACAAGGGTTGAAAATCATTGCTATGAGCATTAATGAAATGATTGTCACCATGGTGGATGGTCCTGGCACCTTGTAGGGGCTTCTTGTGTCTTATTCACATCCTTTCCCTAAACCTCAATGATTCTTATCATTCCTCTGAAACCAAAACCTACCACTTTCCATCGCCTATCTTTTTTTTTTTTTTTTTTTTTTGAGACAGAGCCTCAAGCTGTTGCCCTGGGTAGAGTGCCATGGCATCACAGCTCACAGCAACCTCCAACGCCTGGGCTCAAGCGATTCTCCTGCCTCAGCCTCCCAAGTAGTTGGGACTACAGGTGCCCACCACAACGCCTGGCTATTTTTTTCTTTTTTTGGTTGCAGCCATCATTGTTGTTTGGCAGGTCTGGGCTAGATTCGAACTCGCCAGCTCAGGTGTATGTGGCTGGCGCCTTAGACGGTTGAGCCACAGGTGCTGAGTCACCATCTCCTATCTTTATCTGTGGTGAGCTGACTATTCCCCAAACTAATGCTATTGAGTTCCCTGAGGCAGGGATAAGAGGATGCTGTATTCACAACTCTTAGTACTTCCTAACTAGGCTTCTTCATATGTACCCCATATCCTTCAAATTTTAATTTGACTATATAATTTATAATTGTTCCTAACCTTGAAAAAAAAATCTAGAAAAATTCTTCTCAGGAATCATTTGGAGGGTACCTAAAATAGCATTACCCAATTTAATATTTAAAATTCCTTCTTCATTTACACCCCGAGAGTCTCAGGATTGAGTCACATACCTTTGCTCTTTTTCTACTTTTGGATGACTCCATAATTTACTCACATATATTTATTTCATATCTATTATATGTCAAACATTTTTTAACAATTAAGAAAAAATTTTTCCTTTTGGGGGGAAATATAGAAAGTAAGCAAGAAGACAAATAAATATAAAATTGTTGTAGGAAGGATAAGCATTAGATGTGGAGAGTAGTATAGGATAGTAAAACTGACCATAAAACAAGAACTGTTATAGAAGAAGGTAATATTTTAGGATGATCAGAGGAGACGATATTTGACAGCAAACTTGAATGAAATGAAGGCTCGGTCTACATGAAATCATGGGTAAAGAGTGTCACATGGAATAAACAGACAGTACAAGACCAAGCCAGGAATTAGTGTTCTGTGGTCATGCCACAGCCTGGAAGTCCAGGGAGGCTGGATTGAGTGAGTGGAAGGTATGATAGCCCAAAAGAGTCCAGAAAGGTAGACGCAAACAAGATTTCCAGGATTCTGCAGGCCATGGCCAAGAATTTGCGTACTAAATCTATTAAGAACCATTCTCACTTATTCAAGAATGTTGATTCTGAAGTTGTCAGTAGTTCTTGCCTTATCATCTTCTCTCCCTGGAGATCTATCAGGGTTTCCTATCCCATATCTCACCGATTGTAAGGTAAACATTTGTTTATATTTTTATATCTCTAAATTTGGGATGCAACTTGCAACCAAGAATGTCTTAGCCTAGGGCCACAGTTAGACATCATTTATCTTTTGTAGCAGCGAAGAAAGGGCATCTTATAATCAATGATGTCTTAACCTTGGTGAAATATGATATGTCCAAGGGCTCCAAAATGGTTCACAATTGACATTTCTCCCATTAGCCCAGCTATATAGTGACCTAGTAGAACAGAATTATAGTCAGAAACTGATAAGATTGAGGTAATTTCTAATACTGAGAATGGATGCGTCTGTCAATTATAATTGGGAATCAGTCCTACTTCTAATTGCACATTTCTAAGATAATGACTGACTGGATGTAGAAGTGTAGCTTATAGCTTTGGGATAGAGTTTGTCCATATACAAGGCTAAACTGGGTCATAAAGTAAATTAATCCACTACCCAGAGCTTATTGTTAGTCTGAACTAACCAATTGAGCTATGCAGATAAAATATCTGTGGATTTGCCATAAGTTTTTATACAACTTTGATGATTCCTAAATTTTCTTTGATGTCTTGAGACCATGTATGTGGTCTGTATCTTTTGAACAGACCTATGGAGCATCTCTATTAAAATGATTGTTTGCTTTCTTTTTATACTATAGATGCTGAACTCCTTGAGGGCAAGAACTGGGTCATTCATTTAAATTGTTTTGGTGCCTACTAGAATGCCTTGATAGATATTCAATAAAAACTGATTATATGAAAGGAGTCCTAGTTAATCACTTCAAGTAGCTTATGTGTTTTTTTTTTAACATATTAAAACTTTAAACAGATTCTTAGTTTATTAGGACTGAAGATATGTAGGTACTAAAATCAGGCATAAAAAATAAAGTGGCTGTCTTTATGATTTTTATAACTGATCTCATCTTTTTCTTGGACTTTCATTTCCGCAGGCAACAGAAAATATTTAAACTTCATATTTAATATTAGTTTAGAGTCTTCAGGTATGAAACAATCTTCTCTGGGTAAATAGTGCAAAGTTCAGCAACTTATCAAGTCTATTTTTTTTTTCTTTTTGGGCAGCCTTCCTTCTTCCTTCCCAAGATGACATCATCTGGAAAGTGACCTTACTTCAAATCGTATAATGTTTCCTGGCTGGTCTCCAATGAGATATTAGTCCATCAAACCACTGTGTGTTCTAGAAAAGTAATACTGAGACATGTGATCTTCCACCTGGTCTGTTGAACATTATATTGGTCCCGAGGTGCCACATTAAGAGGAAGGCCAGTCAAGGTCAAAGAGACTATGCCTATGTCTTTCAACTGATGTCTTTCAGCTGATGCTTCAGCTGAGCTCTCCAGTGGAATGCCAGCGTTTGACTGCCAGCAATCTCAATCAGTGAACCTTCAGATGGTTCCAGACTTCAGCTTCCAAGTCTTCCAGCAGAAGCTCCAGCAACAGAGAGCAGAGACAAGCTGTTCCTGCTGTGTCCTGTTTGAATTTTTGACCCACAGAACCCATGAACATAATGAATGGTTGTTTTATGCCACTGAATTGTGAAATAATTTGTTATAGAACCTTTACCCTCTTCTTCCTTCCTCTACTTTTCTCCTCTTCCTTCAAAAAATTAAAGACTCAATATTTTGAGGACAGTATTAAAAACTAGGACCACTTCTTCAAAACCATATTAATTAGTCTTTTAATCATGGAGTGCTTTGAAAATGTGTTAGAAAAAAATTCACTTTTTTTTTTAAAGGACTTTTGGTAGGGGCCAAATGATATGAAAACAATTTTCTTTTCTTTTTTTCTTTTTTTTTTTGTAAAACCCAGGATAATTCCACCAGCCTCACCTCGGGCCAAAAGCTATTTTCATTAGAGAAAAAAAATGTTTTTCATTTCCTCAAATGGTAATATGTGCACCCAAGTAAGTACAAAGTTGAAAGTCAAAAGTTGTGATACAGCTGGCTGCATTACTTGATCTCTATCTGAATGGTAGTGGCATGATTATTGGAGTTCGCTGTCACAGCAGGGTGGGGAGAGACGTGGCAGCATCAAAAGGAAATTACATTTGCTAAAAAATATGGGTGAAAATGTCTTCAGCAATTACCACAGGTCATCTCTGCTGCACACAGCAAATGGCAGAGAAAAAGGGTTTCTGAGGAAGGAGCAGAGAGGCGGGTTAGCACTGTGCTATTGTGATGTGCAGAATCAAAAGGGACCCCCCATTAGGCAGGTTTGGAATAAACAGCAATATTAGGATAATGGGCTGTAATAAATTACCAGTGGTTTTTAAGATTTCTGTTTTGTTCTTTCGGGTCAGCAAAAATGCCATAATCTTTCCTTGCTTTGTGTCGTCTGCACTACCCTTTTAGAACCAGATCATTCCCATTCTATTCCAGCTGGCTGCCTTTAGATTTTTGAATTAGCACTCAATATATTTTAATTCAATTTGGAAACTAATGGATGCCTGAACTTATTTAGCCCATCCATTCAAGCATCTTGAAGTGCAGTTCTGATTGAGGCAATTTTTCCAATTACAATTTTAATTCTTCATTTTTCTTTCTATCAAAAAATTAAACTCTGCTCCATTGATGACTAGAAAACTCTAGGTAAGCAGAATAGGAAAGTTGAATAGAAATGATTCTTCCACATTTTTTTCCCTCAGTATGGTAGAAAAGATAAGTATTGAAGGATGTTGGATTTATGTGGATTATAACAGTCTGATGTATGACTAACTTTATTTTATCCAGATATCATAGGTCGTCTGGGGGTCAAATTGTGTTTCCCCCACCATAAGAAAAAAGAAAAAGAAAAAAACCCCACGTGAAATAAAGACCTAACTTGTCACGGGTAAACTATCAGCCAGGTGTTTCTCTTGTTAGTGAGTTTCCAGGGGTTTTAAAAGGGTTCACGTATTTGCATGTTAAGGACAAACTCAGCACCTTTCCACTTCAATAAGCCAAGTGTATATTCCCTGTGTTGTTTTGCTTTACTTTTTGAAAGGCTGCTTTTTCACCTTGGAAAGAGATGCTTGAAGCCAAAACAGAAAGAAAGACGCTGCTCCTTCCACACCAATAAGAAGAATGTGTTATTTCCCTGTTACTGCGGGTAAAGGTGTGGACAGCCTTTTCGTTAACAGCCATGTTGCATCAGCTAGAGTGGATGGCGGCAGCTCTTTTTTAGTTTGTTCATCAAGCTTTCCCATCTCCCCTTCCTGTGTGATGTACCCAGGCCCCTGAACATAGGAATGGCTAGACTTATGGTCAGGACTTGGTTCTATTACCCATCTCCCTGACAACAGAAATTGGTCCTAAGCGTGGACTCATGACCTACACAAAGACCAAGTGAGTCCTTAAGTGATTTTGGTATATAAAGAAGAGAGAAAGAGGCTCACACTTTCTGATAAAGATACCTGTTTTGGCTGTGGTTGCCAATGTTTCCTGCCATTCTGTCTACCCAATTTTAGTAAAAGGACATGGCACACAAATGCAAAGAGAAACAGCATTTCAGTGATGCCAGATGGATACAGAGAGAGCCTTTGTGTGCCTCAAGCATAAAGTCACCTATTCCTCTCTTGTAGGTCCTAGATTTTTGCAGGCCTTCCATCAAATCTGTAACCTGCTCACATTACCAATGTGTTTCTGTTTAGTAAAGATTCGATTGAGTTGGGTTTCAATGACTTGTAATTAATTCACATTACATTGTACTGCACAGATAGGAAGATGTGTGTAGGTGAGTATTTCTTTTGTCAATCATGAGAGATAGATGGGGCTGGCCATCCCTTTTACCCTTTTTTTGAGCACCCTTCTCTTCTTTCAATAAATTAATTCATAGAGATACAGATTAACAATCTACTATGCAGTGACTACTGAGGTGTAAAGACCAATACAAAATGAGTTCTATTGCCTAGGAGCACACAGATTTTTTGGCAAGACTGACATATGATCATCACATAATAAGCCACATTTCTTAAAATATTCTGCAGTACACAAGCCCTTCAAGTTATTTTGTGAGAAAGAGGATTCTGGTTTCAAACATTTAAATTATTATATAATTTATAATATATCAATTTCCAATATATAAACTTTGGAAATGCATCAAGGAATAATTACTCAAGTTGACAGTGCATACTAATATATTAAGTGACTCAGAAATGCTATATCTTCAACCAAATATTTCACCATTAGTGGAAATGAAAAACCTTAGTCCCTGTATGTCCTACTTTTTAATTTAATTTTTAATTAAAATCACAACTGTATACATTTGTGGGGTACAATGTGATGATTTGATATACAATGTGGAATGCTTAAATCAAACTGATTAACGTAACCCTCACCTCACTTATTTTTGTGGTAAAACAATTAAAATTTACTCTTATTTGTTTTGAAGTGTACCCTTGCATTGTGCACATTAGGTGAGATCCTACCAAATGCTTTCCTTCTTGCAA
>NW_003852398.1:13037018-13038106 GCF_000181295.1 Otolemur garnettii | reverse complement strand
TTATGCTTCCTCGACTTGGCAATTATGAATTGGGCTGTAATAAACATTCTGGTGCAAATGTCTTTGTGGTAAAATAATATTTGTTCTTCTGGGTAGATACCTACTAAGGGAATTGCGGGATCAAATGGATCATTCCATGAAACTTGTGGTCTTCAGAGAGTATTCAAATAGAGATAGACAACTATGGGAGAATGGAAATAAGCAAACTGTGGTGTCTTTGGAGGGAATGGGCATGGCTTCACAGAAGAGGTAAGAATTTGAATTGGGCATTAATGAATGAGTTTATCAGCTATGGAAAAGGAAAGGTTTTCCCCCAAATTATAAGATGTGAAGAGGCAGAGAAATAAAAATAAAACTACGATTAATCTGAGAATACTTGGTATCTCCTAGGACTGGAAAGGGCAGGGAAAAGAATAATTAGAAAGAGATAAGAAATGAAAACAACATGGAGAAATATAAAGGGTCAGATGAAGATATTGGGTCTCCTGTTATAGTTTTATAGGATCACTGAATATTGTTTTTTTTTGTGAGGTATACATTTTATTTCAATCACAATATAGCATGTAATATTTTGAAAATATTTTTAAAAATTAATCTAAGGCCTAACTGAAGTTTTTAAAAAAATTGCTCATTGGTAGAGTGAATAGACTATAATGGAGGGATTTAGTTTAGAAGGAATGGGTTTTGTTTTCTTCCATTCCCCATGAGTTTATCCCCTCCAACATTCTATCTTATTTACATAGAGCCTAGCTTTAAATTGGAACATGCTTTTTGATAAATAATTCATATCTTCTAGTGTTAACCATTAAGGATATTTACATTTTAGTAAGCTCTATTGCTTACCAAAATTATGGAAATTCCCCCTCGGTTCAATTTTACCTGTTTAAACTTCTAAAAGTGATCTACAAACTTCATCTTTTCCCAAACATCTCTCTCAGCAGCTGTAACCTACTGATTCATTTAATATGCATTTTCTGAGTAGCTAATGGCTCCTGGAATCTCTGCTAGGCACTAGAAATCTAGAAATCTACTACAATGGATGACTCCCAGTCTCAGTGATCTTTGAGACTAGTGGAGAGACAGAGAAG
>NW_003852398.1:13033241-13034519 GCF_000181295.1 Otolemur garnettii | reverse complement strand
TTTCTCTTTTAGTTGCCCTCTAATGTCGGCTGAGAAGTGCTTTCTCCCTTCTCTCACTAATCATTGCCATCCTATCTCTGGTAAACTTATCACACGGATTCTCACTTTACACTTCTAGGTCAAGTATGTCCTATGGGAACAAACGTAGTGTGGAGTGTCTGATCTGGGTTTCTAAAATCTAAATGAGGGATGAGAGGAACGTCTTTGATATATTACAATATACTAGCCCCAGTTCCGCTGAGCTTTGCAGGCTCTTCATTAATCAGAATGGGGAATTATGGAGACCTCATTGCTGGCTACTCCCACAGCATATACCTTGCCTGGAAAGTCTGCCTGTAGAGAGTCTGGGAGGTGGGCACAGCAGGAAGGGAAGACCTGCCATTTGTTTGTACCTAGTGGATACTTGTTCCCACTTTACAGATGGACAGACTAAGGCATAGACATTTAATTGATGTTTTCAAAGCCAAATGCAAAGCAAAAGAAACAAGTGAGATGACAACGTGACGGTGAAGCTTTGCCTCTCTCTGTCACCACCTGCTGCCTTGATTCCTTGTAGTTTATTGGGATTAAAAACATGATGCAGACATTTGTCACACCAACAGTGTGAGAAATACCAGAGGAAAGACAGTGACTCATTGCATTGTTTCTGATTCTGTCATGGATGTTTGGAGATCTCGGTTGTACTTGTGGCTGTGTCATTTTCCAGGTCTCTGCTTTTGAGCAATTCATTAAACTCAACAGAAGTCGGGTCTACTATGTCTGGTTGTGTGGTTGTCACACTGCACAAAAGAACTAGGCTGAGTGAGTATGGTCATCGGCTCTGAAATGAGGCTGCATTTGTTCAGACAAGATCGGACGTGTTCAGGGTGATATGGCCGTAGACTGGCTGCATTTGTTCAGAGGCTAGCACTGGCCCTGATCTTAGTTTTCTCATCTTCAGTCTAGGTAAAAATCTTCAATTAGGGAGAGTATTGTCATTCAAATAAGTGGAAAAAACAGTCCTATTCTGTGCAACATCTTATAAAAATACTATTACCAGTTTGTTGGACCAGTGTCCTCTATGAGGAAATATCCCACAAGATATTATAACAGCAGAAGTGAGAACTACATCTTTGAAGTTTATAGAATTACAATTATGTGATTTACCACTTGCTAGTTTTATGACCTTGGGCAAGTTACCTCTATAAAACTAATTGCTATGCCCTTAAAGTAGGGATAATGATAGTATCTATGGGGGGGGGGGTTGTGGGATTATCCTAAAGTAATATGTATAAAGTT
>NW_003852398.1:13030289-13031626 GCF_000181295.1 Otolemur garnettii | reverse complement strand
TAGAAATCATTAAATATACCTGCCTATGTTTGACCTGCACTTGTGTTGATTTTATTTTTATTGAATTTGTTGCCAATTAATTTGATGTAAAATCCAAATTTCCAGCTTCTCTTAAAAATTAGAAGAATCTGGTGCAAGTCTCCGGAAAAATCAGATCTGGCAATGCTGAGATTTCATTTCCCCATGAAGGCAATTTTCTGGAGTTTAGTAGCAGTAGTGTCAATGGGACCCACGTTCTCAAGGTGGCTGCAGTTCCAGCCATTGCCCCTAATGCTCCCTGATGTGCTGGGCTTTGCTCATTTATTTTTCCTGACTTCTGTAGGTATTTGAGTTTATGTCCTTAATCTAAAGAGTGAGCTACCAGGTGTCCCAGAGGCTGCCAGTGAAAACAGTAGCCTCCATGAGTACAAAAGCTCAGTAAGCTACCTAGCTCAGGACTAAATTTCATGGCAGTGTTTTAAAAGTTAAGTACATAAAACATGATGGTTTGAAAAAAAGAAAAGAATAAAACTCAAGAAAGGGTGAGCAAGAGGGTGGAGAGGGGCTTTGATAAACTCCACCTATTGGGCACAATGTAGGGGTACAGGACACATCCCCTGGGGGGAAGGACTCAACTACAACTCAGAGTCTTTTAACCTTACAAAGGCAAACAATGTAACCTAATCGTATGCACCTTATGATGAGCCAAAATAATAAAAAAAATCCTATTCAAAAAAAAAAAAAGAAAAAAGAGAAAAAAGTTCTTAATTCTCAGAACCAATTACGTTAAAAAATTTGGCATGCGTCTTTTTCTAGAACTTTCTGTGTCAGACAATGGATGTGAGTATTTTGCTTCATGCTGCTGGCAAGACAAAAGTCTGGGTGAGTGGTGGATCTTTCCCGAGAGGGAATTTCCACCAGCACGATCGCTTAGGAATGGCAAGTGCCAAGCAGCATTCACGTCTTTCCTGTGTGAAGGAAAATAACTATCTGTCCTGCCGGTCTTGGCACACTGAGCTTCCGTTCTTCTTCATTAAAATCCTCTTGAATGTTTGGAGAAAATATTGTGGAAAACACTCAGTTACTGGCTATCAAGGATGTGAAGATAATGGGGAAGACGAGAAGAGGAGAAAGATGCTCTGGGGCACCACCCTCCTACCCAACCACCTGCAGGAAGCATTCACTTCCTCTCCAACTGGGGAACCATCCAAATGATGGTGCTAGTGAGACGGTTACTCACCAGAGGCTGTTTGTTCTATCATTGTTTAGATATGGTCTCCTGGTCAAAAAGCCTTTCTGGTGACAAAAAGCACACAGAATTTCAGCTGACCCCAGCTTGCCACCTGTCCCCTTGTGTG
>NW_003852398.1:13017928-13030130 GCF_000181295.1 Otolemur garnettii | reverse complement strand
GCCTGTGATGTTGGCATTTCCACTGCAGGTAGCGCTCCTACACTTCTCACTTTTTACATCTCTTAAATTCCATTAGTGCCCTCAAGCTTTGGGAGGCCACGGTGCTATGAACATTCTGAGAACAGGGAATAATAATAATAAAAAACCTTACAGCTTGTCTGTGGCTTTGTCCTGTTTTTGTGGAGCCCTTACCTCTCTACAATTTAAATTCAGTCCACAGCGAGGATCACAAATCAGTGGTTGTTGGAATGTATTATGAAGAAATAAACATTTATCAAATTGTTTTTTCGAGGTGAATAATTTAGCAAAAGAAAAAAAAATATTACTACCACTGTCACAACAGAATTGTGCTGCTGACTATTTTATTCCCCTGTGGTGAGAGGAGCTGGAAGATGCTGAGGGAATATTGATCAGATGGATGCAGATAAAGGGAATTCTTTAATTTGGGGGTTACTAACTTGTTGGCCATTTAAGGACTGAAGGACATTTAAATATCCCCTACCATATTAGTAAGCACCCCAGAGTTTGCTGTTAATCGGGATTGTGGGCTCATTAATGCCGAGCTATTGCTTAATCACAAGTTATTTCTCAAGACCTTGAAAGAAACCTTACTTTTTGGTCTGTGTAAAGTTGTATTTCTTCCTGGGGAAATTTTTTCTAAATATCTATTATCACCATCTTTTCTAGGATATATTAAGCACTTAAATACCATCAGGCACCATACCATCTCTTCTTATATAATTGATCTAATTTAGTCTTCTTTACAACCCTGTGTGATAGACTCTAGTAAGTGAATTTTACCTGTTGGCAAACAAAAGCTCAGAGAGTTTAATTCACTGCCCCAAGCCTATGAGGGGAAAAGTTTGTGTCCAGCTCAGTCTAACTCTAAAGCCTTTGTTCATAAACACAACTGCATTCCATATTATTTAATCCTTTCTGAGTGACTCCAAATTGTCCTCCATGAGAGTTCATGATTTGGAATCCATAATGACAACTCCCTTTGTAACAAATGGGGAATGACTAGGACTCTTTCTAGACTTGAATCAACAGCCTCTGGAAATTCATACAGGGAGGTCTTCACATGTGAGCAGAAGCAGGCTGCTTGCTTGGCACTTCGTCCAGCTCATTGGTCACACATTAGGCACTGACTGTGTGCATATGGGTGAGGGTGAAGACAGAGCAGTGAGAGATCCGGGACAATGGCTGGAATGTACAGCTGGTCACTGATTAGATACCTAACTTTGGGGAAGTATCTCAACTGGCTGCAGGAGTTTCCAAATAGTAAAGGGAGCTGATGATATTGATTGTATTAATGGTTCTCAGACGCATTCTTAGCCCTTTCTTGGCTCTAAATCACCAAGAGGGCTCACACCTGCAAGCTCCCTGCTCAGCTGGCTTGTTCTGGGTTTGGCCAATAGGAGGGACTAGTGGGAGAGCTGAGGGCTGGAGGAGGGGAGTGGAGAGAGCTTTCCTCCCTTTGCTGGTTCTATGCCGCCCCCCAGGAGCAGCTGCCTGCCTTCTGCTGCTCCAGCTCCCACAGGACAAGTTGGCTGTGGCCTCAGCTTCTCTCACTGATGTGGACCTATGGCTCTGGTGACACGCCTTCTCCTGGTCACGCCAGCCCTGAGGTAACAGCTTCCTGTTTTTGCTAATGTCTGGGTAGCCTTACCATTCCTGTGGGACTTCTTAACCCTCCCATCTCCTGCATAGTGAATTTCATACGTTTAATTTCCTCCATTTGAATCACTTGGAGTGGGTTCTTGGAGTGGAGTAAGGAAAGAAATTGTAGAGATTGTAACTGAGATAGTAAAAGATTTTCCAAGTGGGATTCTGGACATTTGGATTTAAGTTTTGGCTCTGGGTTTAGCCATGTATGAGAAATTAGGTAAATATTGTAAATGCTGATGGACTCGGTCTACCTACTTAGTAAATAAGACATTTGGAAAATCTTAGCTATGAAGAGAAACATATTATTAATTCAGTTGAGGATAAATGGTAGGGGACAGGGAGGACTTCATCAAGAAGGGACATTTGGTTAAGCCCTGAGGAATGATTAGCCCAGAGGCTATAGATATCACTGCCAGACTGGACAGCTGGTCATAGTATAAACATTCTAGATAGGGGCACTGGAAAAGCTTGTGTGAGAAAGCCCATCCGCTCTACATAAGACCAAAGAGGACCAAGGCTGTTACAGATGTTCAAGAATCTTCGATAGGAGAGAAGGAATACAATTTGATGACATCCCAAATTCCTCTCAACTCCTTTTCTTTTTATGCTTCTCTTGTCTCATGCCCCCAATTGTAGGAAATAATATTTCTCTCCTGAGGAGTAAGAGGGACGATTCCTGGCAAGTTGTGATCTTCCATTTCTTTGTAAGGAATTTTGGCCTGTATTCCTTGTTGCTTGTTTGGGATCTAAACAGCCTCTCAAGAGAGATCATTCTTTGTTTCCTGAATAAAACAGGGACTTCTCCATAGTGTTTATAACCAGAAGGGGATCCAGGACACAGCCTCTACAGACAGACACCCAGGGAATTTCCTTTCCTGGGTAAGAAAGGAATTGTAAGCAGATAAATCAGGATTCGTGGGACAGTGGAGTTGCTTCAGTGTTGTGACATATTTTAATGTCCTGAGATATATTCGAATAAAACATACCAAATAACTCAATTGGAGATTGGCCTAAAGCAGTTGTTTGGAAAACTCTTCCTTTAATATTTTGGATGCATGAAACAGTTTGGCATTTTTAGTGGCTGGAGGCCAAGAAAATATTTATTGGGCACGGAACATCTTTTCATCTGCGAGTGAAACCTGTGTAGTTTCTGCAGTTGGTGTTTTCCCCCCGGGGGGTTTCTCACAGGGTGTTAATGAGGAGGAAGTTAAGTTGGAATGCGTGGGACTGAAGGAACAGGAACATACATTTACAGAGAGTTGATGTACTTTTCGATTTGAGCTTCTGCTGCCAGATAACTTGGCAGACACCAGAACAGCTACTGCAGGGCTAGAAAGTTACATGAATACCAGAGGGAAAAAACTGATTTGCTCACTAGGAGGCTCTATTAAGTGAACATCTGTTAACTGTAAAAATCCCAGGCACCAAATGGGAAAATATAATGAAATTCAAAGCTTTTGAGCAAATTAAAATCATAAAATACCAGTGGGCAGGAATGTCTGTGTTTTACCATTCTGAAATTTACACGGAAACTTGGAGCAAGGCGAAACAAACTAGAAACACTCAAGATTATTTACTGTGGCTATGGAATAGAGCTATCCTTTGCTTTGGAAGAAAGCTAGGAGTTGGGGGGAAAATGTGCTCAGTTAGAAAGTTCATGCAAAGAGCTCCCAGCTGATAAATGTTGACACAATAAAAGATTGCGGCTCTGCAGCGGGAGGACTCCAGTCAGAACAGGGAAAGTCTGGGACTTGGCTCTGCTCTTTGCAGTCGGAGACTGTTACAGATTTGTGCCATCCAGATGCTACTGAATTCCTAAAGGAGGGAAGGGAAGGAGCAGGGAATGTGTGGTTTTTCCATATGGTGTGTGCCTAAGAAAAATGTCTTAGCAATGTGGTGTGTGGAAGGGGATTGCGTTGAAAATGCTCATCCCATTTGGTGCCCTTGAGTACAAAGGACAATGCCAGACTGGGATTTGTGCATGCTCACAGTTGTGGAAATGCCAGTGGCTGTTTCCTTGGTTGTTTTGAATTGTAACCATTCTGGACTGGGCAACAAGAGAAAAACACAGGTTAACTAGGAAGAACAGATCTATGTCGAAGACAGGGTGAGGTCAGTTTAATTTCAATACTACATAAATCCCCGTGGCCCCTTGGGCGTTTATTATATTAATGGCTTTGAACGTTTAGGCAGTGGCATTGGAGTTATTTAATCTTGTGATTATCTGTGCTGATTTCCTGCGGGAGCAAAGGAGGGGTGGGGAGTTAACAAGGGAATGTGAAGCATAACAATGGGGTCAAAGGTATTAGCACATGAGAAAAATTTTGATTTTTGTCAGGTGCATATAAATGGAATGGGCTTCTGAAAAGATAGGCTTTGGCCCATGTTTTGCTGAGCTCTAATTGGAGGCCCAGCTTCCCTAATTGTGCAGTGAGGTCTGGCTACTGTAGTTAAGAGGGAAGCTGTGTATCCGGGGGCAGAGGCTAAAGCTTTTAAATGAGCCTTCTTTCCCAAATGCCTAAGCAAGAAATTGGAACAGAAATATACTGTAGAGCTAAAAAGTCTTAAAGTGCCTCTTAAATCTTTACTACAATTACCATAATGTAGAATAATAGAGCTGATACTATTTTTAAAAGCTTTTGAAGGTTGCAAGTAGCAGCCATAAATTGGGGGTTGTGGAAAATCTGTAACTGTAGTTTTTCAGAAGCTTTTTATTTTAATGAAAGAGAAAAGGTTTTAATAAAACCAGAGAGAACTAATAGGGGACATTGAGAAGTAATGGGTATGTCTCCTCAGCTCTAAGGACTCTAGGTGATTGGTCAGTGGGTGCTTATTAAAAAAAAAAAATCCGATTCTCCTTCCTGGCCACATCTGGGGACATTTAGCTAAGTTTGATTTATTAAGTCAACAGCATGGAGGTAGCCAAGTGTGACAGCAAGAAATAATCTGACACTGGCTGAGATGGAAAGAGTTTGGAAAAAATCAAGTAGGTATTCCAGCTCCCTTTGTGAGGGAAAAAACCAAGATGCCATCAGGATACCTTTGCTGTCAAGTCAGACTCAGGCTGATAACCTGATTGTCCCGGTGAAAATTGTTCCTCTGTCCACTGAGCTTTGTTATGGGTGGGAGGTCTGAAAGGAAAACATCTAATCTCGGTGGGATGCTTGTGGATTCCAGCCCTCCTCCTTCACCTCTTCTACCTCATTACCCTCCTCCTTGCCCATTTTTTACAAATGGAAGAAAAATAAATATCTTTTCAGCATCTACATTTGGATTTTAATCAAGGACACATTTCCCATTTGAGACTGGTGATGGATCATTGATTAATCTACAATTCATCAATAAAAGTCAATGATTATTTGATAGTCCAGAGGAATTGGGGCCTTATTAATTGCCTTGAACCATTTCTTACCAGGTGGGCCTGGGAAGAAAGCTTGGCAATGTGGTACTCCCACATTGTTTAAACTACAAAACACTTAGCAGCTGTGCTGGTTGTGATGTCAACTAGGCAAATAATTCGGAGACAGAACAATATGTTGAGTAAGAAAGATTTTTTTTTTTCTGTATATCCATCTTTCTTTCTTCCCTCTTTTCCTTCTTTCTTCTCCAAATGGTGAGCAAAAGCTCTGAGAAGGCAGGCACCATTATGGTATAAACTAGAAAACCCACACCTAGACAATTAGGGGGAGCACGACAAGGGAGTGATGAGGGTGATGGTGGGCACGCCAACCCACAGCCCTGGAGAAGGCGAGGGCGGCAGAATGTAATACTTTGCCTGAAAAGTGACTTCCAAATGGAGCTTTGATGGATTAATTGGATAGGAGTGAGAAGGAGGTGGGACAGAAGAGCGAGGAAAGAGCAAAGATAGAAGGCTAAGGCCTTGCATGTGTGCTGGTGAAAGAGCTGTTTGAGGGAGACAGGTGAACAGAGGACCACGATGTTAGTGAACATCAGACCTAGTGCCCAGGATCTTTTAATAAAAATTCACTGGAGAAATTCATGAACATTTGGCCAGTCATTGGCTTTTAATAATTAAGCATAGTAATCATAAGCCTCTTAGTTCCATCCAGTTTCTGTATTTTTAATTTTCTTATTGTGTCAAAGTACAGGTATGTTTATATCCTTTACACGGGTGATTCTTTACCCGTAAAGTTTTTCCAGCCATCTTTGAAGACAATGCCAATGCTGTCTTCTCACAGAGCTTTCTTATATTCTCTGTGAATATTCTTCACTCTTTCACAATAGACTTTTATACCATTCGTGCCCCTACTAACCTAGGATTTTGTTATTGAGGTTACTTATGTCTTTCCAGTTATGTGATTCTAATCTTCTTGAGATTCAGATAATCTTATTTTTTGTTTTGTATTTTTTAACTACCTCCCCCCAAGATTAGAACTTAATAAATAAACATTAATTTAAATGAATAAGCAATTAATCGCTCTTATTAAAATGTCTTCTAGTGTAAAGAAAATCCCTATTTTGGCTGTTGCCTCTAGTTTATGTTATTTTGGAAAGCACATTAGTGCATATTTATTGAACGCCTGCCACATATCAATGCTGAGATGCAATGGTGAATAGGATGTGGGCTTTGGTCTCCGAAGTTCCACATTTAAACAAGAGAAAAGTGAGTGATAATTGAAAAACAATAATATAATGGGATGGATAAACACTAGAAAGAAAGATAGGTACCATGTGTTTTCAGAAATCAAGGAAGGAGAAAAACTAAATGTGCCCAGGGACAATAACATAGCAGATCTATAGGTGTGACTCATTATTTCTGGATTATCTTTACATTTTGGATCTCCAAAGTAAAGGGGAGAGCTAGTATTCTACACTATGAATTTGATTTTGGATACGTTTGATTTTGGTCTCTATTTTAAATAATTTATAGTTTTTAGGATTATAGTATTAAATTATGTGGAAAACTTGAAAAATAGAGAAAATTTTAATGAAGTTAAAATCACTCATCAGTCTATTGTTTAGAAATAATTTCACCTAATATGTTAACATGTGTGTTTCCCTCCCTTACTTTCCCTATTTTTTTAAAATACATATAAAAATGTTCAATAGCTGGGCATTGTGGTGGGTGCCTGTAGTCCCAGCTGCTTGGGAGGCTGAGGCAAGAGAATCACTAAAGCCCAAGAGTTTGAGGTTGCTGTGAGCTGTAACGCCATGGCACTCTACCCAGGGTGACATAATGAGACTCTGTCTCAAAAAAAAATGTTCTTACACATTTAAAAATCATATTAGGATTATACTACACACATTTTTATATCCTTATTCCTTTTCCTCCTATTTAAATTATTTAGCACTACATATAACATGTCCATACATACAGAGTATATGAATTTCATCCCATAAGCTTAAAGAAATAAAAAAATTGCATTTTTTACTTTTCTCTTCCTTCATTTTTTATTTTGTAACTATATCAATAAAAGTAGAGAGAAATGAACTCTTATCTGCCCTTCATCCAGCTATAGTAAAAATCAACCAGTGGTGATTCTGGTTTCATTTATACCTGTACATATTATACATATTCACACCTTCCCCAAACAAATTTGCAAATAGCACAAGTATTTTCGTATAGATCTCTGATTTCTTAACATCATCAAACATCCAGTTAGTGCAGGTAAAAAAATACAAAACAAAGCTATAGTAAGTCTGTTAAAATCAGTATCCAAATAAAATTAACACATTGAATTTTGTTATTAATATGTCTCTTAGATCTCTTTTTATTTCTTGCATTTTATTTAGTTAAAACCTGTGTTGTTTGTTCTATAGTGTTTCCTGTATTTTGATTATGACCACATGTTGTCATTTAATATGTCTTTTATCCCCTGAGACAAATAATGTATGTTTTTGTGTGATGTTAGAAGCCTAGATAATCATTGCCTAGATATATTATTTAGGGCAAATTAGGAATTTGCCAAATGGTAGTATTTCTTACCTTCTTTAAACATGTCTTTCCAGTCTTTCCATTGTCTTTCAGATTGCATAGTTTCCAATTCTTTGGTAATTCTTACTGTTTTCTCCTATATATGTTGCCTACCTATATTTTTCTCTGGAAGCTTTTAAGATTATCTTTTTATCACTGTTTTCAGTAATTTGATTATTAAGTGTATTGTTTTTTTTTTTTGTATCTATTTTGCTTGAGATTTATTACTTTTCTTTTTGGATCTGTGAATTCAATGTTTATCTTAAATATGGAAAAAAATTGTCCACTATTTTTTCAAATGTTTTTTCTACTCTTGCTGCCACACTTCTGCTTGATATTTTTTCATAATTTACTGACTTTTAAAAAATCTTGCTCTTTGTGATTTTATATTAACATTGTGTTCAAGTTCACTGATTTTTTTTATTCAGAGTGTAATCTGATATAAAGCTTTTCCAGTGAAGTTTTCATTTCAGATATTATATTTTTAATGTTTAGAAGTTCCATTTTGATCTTCTATAATCTATTTTTCTTCTTTTTATATTTATGGCTTCCTTTAAATACTTCAGCATAGCTATATTAGCTAACTTAATGTGTGTGTCTACTAGCTCCATTATTTGTGTCATTGCTGAAGGCTTTTTTTTTGACAGATTTTTCCAGGACAGAATGAGCTATTTTTTTTTTTTTCCTTACATGGGGTGATAAGATCCATGAGGATAGGGATTTGTCTGTCTTATTCAATGCTGTATCCCCAGCACCTGGAACATGGTTTAATCAGCATATTTACCTTGTCAGTGGCAGAGCTGGAACTGAAAATCCAGCCTTTCTACTGGTGAGTAAAAACTGAGATGTGTATACAGTAAATAAGGAGTCACACTCCTCACTCTTGTCTGAGAAAACTTCTCTCATTTCCTTGCTCTTTAATTTTTCCCTCTTCTCTTCCCACACCTAGCATTATTCTTCTGTGATCTACCATCTATAGGAAGAATTCTAGATTTGTGCTTCCTTTGCTTTTGGTCCTGCAAGAATACATAATTTGAGGAAGCAAACAATAACATGGCCATCTGCTTATAACTGGAAGAGGGTGGGGGAAATATAGAAAGAACAAATCAAATTAATATTTGTAGAACTTATTCTATGATCAGTGCAAACCATTCAGTACCTTTGTAGCATCTTGCCAAATTGTTAGTCTATGAAAAACATTGAAGTTGAACACTACCCAGATTTTTCAGAAAAACAGAGGTAAAGAAGTAAGAGCTCTACAACAGTGACTGTTCACCTTAGTTATCTCCTTAAATTTATACTCATTCAACAGCAAGTGCTCTGTTCTGTTATCTAAAAATCCTGTGTGTCATCCCGTTATCTAACTCAAAGTTGCATGGGGTGAGTTCTTCTAGCAACCAGTCTTCACTGATCTTCCAGTCAGTCAAGGTGTTTAATGACTAGCTCACACTAGACGTGACATGAAAAGCAAAAAAGAGGCATCTATTGTACATTTACTAGACTAATTCATTTCAGCCCTCTTTTTTTTTTTTGACAATGAGAATCTTTATGCATATATCTTTGTAATTATTGCAATTCTTCAGAACAATGAGACCGAAAAAGGGATGTAGTATTCCAAACAGTTATAGCCCAGAGGGTGATATTACAAACTGAGTTGAGCTCACCTGGAGGCTTTTGTAGGAAGATGGAAATGCAGAGGCAACAGAATGAGTTGGCTCCCAGAAGCAGCACCAAGGGGCTGCAGACATACCTAAAACTTAAGAAGCTGTTGCTCGGTAAGCCCTTCTGATGTTCCCATACAGTGGCTGATACACGGGGAGGGCGAGTGCATACTGGTCTTTGTACCTACTGTGCGTAGAGGCTACTGCAGAATTCTTTATTTTCTAAAGTAGGCAATTTCTTATTTCTGTTGCAAGACAATATATATATAGATATAAGTGCATTAAATTTGATGCACAAACACCTTGTCATTTATAGGAATACAACATATTATAGGCAGAAGAAAAAAAAATCTGAGACAGAAACAATAAAGGTGTTAGCACTGGGTCCTTTTTCATGATACTAAAATTATATTTATGATAGATTTTCATGTAGAATAGCATTTGACCTTTGGTCAGATAGATGTTTTCTTTTTATTAAATATCTTTTATAAATTTAATGATTTAATATTTAGTTATAAGAGTTTAATATGATATTGGTTACTGGGTTTCATGCAAGTGGGTATACATTTTCTTTGTTACAATTAATAATATGTATTAAGCGTATTGCTATGGACTGAATGTTTGTGTACCCCTCAAATTTAATTGCTGAAATTTTAACCCCTATTGAGATGGCATTAGGAGATGGGGACTTTGCAAAATAATTAAGTTAGATAAAGTCATGAGGGTGGGGCTTCCTTAATAAGACTTGTTTCATAAGAAGAGAAAGAGACTAGAGCAGCGGTTCTCAACCTGTGGGTTGCGACCCCTTTGTAACGATGAAAATACATCCTGCATATCAGATATTTACATTACAATTCAGAACAGTAGCAAAATTATAGTTATAAGTAGCAATGAAAATAATTGTATGGTTGGGGATCACCACAACTTGAGGAACTGTGTTAAAGGGTCGTGGCATTAGGAAGGTTGAGAACCACTGACGATGAGCTTGCTCTGTTTCTGCCTTGTGAGGACAGAATGAGAATATGGCCATCTGAATACTAGGAAGTAGGGCCTCATGAGACACAGTGTCTGGCAGCAACTTGATCTTGGACTTCCTAGCCTCCAAACCTGTAAGAAATAAAAACATTTGTTGCTTAAGGCACCTATCTATGGTATTCTGTTATAGCAGCTCAAAAGAACTAAGACACATAGAATACAGAGCTAGGATACAGAATTTTATGTTGTTTCTAGCATACTCTGTATGTTTGTCCTCCTATCATCTCTGAGTCTGTAATTACTCTCTCTACTCTTCAGTCTCCTGGAGCTTTAAGCCCCTAGGAGATTCAGATTTTCATTCTTTCCCTAACAACCAAGTGTTATGTTTCTTCCATAATACATATGTTATGTTTTTATTGTGGCTGTAACAAATTACCATAAATGGTGGCTTAAAACAGTATAAATTTATTATCTTATTGTGCTGGGGGTCAGAAGTCCAAAATGGGCCTCACTTAAATAAAATTAAGGTGTTTTCAGGGCTGCATTTCTTCTTGAGGATCTAGGAGAGAATTTATTTCCTTGCCTGTTGCATTTCCTCCAGGTCCTCTGAATTCCGTAGCTTATGCCCCCACTACGTTTTCAAAGAGCAATGCTGTGTTGAATCTTTTTATTTTGTGTCACTATATGACAGACTCTTCTATATTTCTCTTTCACATTTAAGCACCACTTTGATTACATTGGGCAATTGAGATAATTCAGAATAATATCTTTATCTTAATTCTGTCTGTAATAGCCTCTCTTACCTTGTGATATGACATCTTCTCAGATTCTAGGATTTAGGACATGGCTATCTTTGCTAGACCATTATCCTGCCTACCACAATACCTATTGTATCCATTTGTTCCTCTTTTAAACTATGTGTCTCTTTTATTTCAAGCTGACTTACCAGGCATTTTACAATAGCCTTTGACTTTCTTGCTGCTGCTAGTTTCTTGTCTTTCCAGACACTATAATTACTGGTGAGTAACTCCACAAAGACAGGTGTAGAGTGTTAAACCTCTTCTCAAAAAGCTTCACAGACTTAGACCTAAGACATGAAACTATTAAGAATTTTAAAAGAAAAAGTTGGAAAAAACTTACAGATATCAACCTTGCAAAGAATTTATGAAGACCTCGAAAAGTGATTGTAACAACAACAGAAATAAATACATGGGGTCTCATGAAATTAAAAACCTTTTGCATAGCCAACAACACAACAGAGAAATAGACAACCTACAGAATGGAAGAAAATATTTGCATGCTAGCTATCTGAAAAAGTACTGATAACTACAATCTACAAAGAACTCAAGCAAATCACCAAGAAAAATCAAACAGCCCATTAAAAAATGAGCGAAAGACATGAAAAGAAACTTTTTAAATGAAGATGTTTTGGTGGCTAACAAACACATAAAAAAATGTTCAACATCACTAATCATCAAGCAAATGCAAATCAAAACCATAATGAGATGTCACCTAACTCCAGTGAGAATGGCTCTTATCAAAAAGTTCCAAACAACAGATGCTTGCATGGGTGCAGAGAGAAAGGAGCTCTTATACACTGTGGGTGGGGCTTCAAACTCGCACAACCTCTATAGAAATGAATATGGAGATACCTCAAGGAGCTAAATGCAGACCTAACATTTGATTCAGCAATCTCACTACTGTATATTTACCTAAGGGGGGAAAAATTTTATCAAAAGGACATTTGCACTCAAATATTTATAGCAGCACATTTCACTATGGCAAAGTTGTGTAAACAACCCAAGTGCCCACCAGTACATGAATGGGTTGGTAAAATGTGCTATATGTACACCATGGAAATGTGATAAAATGTGCTATATGTACACCATGGAAAGTGATAAAATGTGGTATATGTACACCATGGAAAGTGATAAAATGTGGTATATGTACACCATGGAAAGTG
>NW_003852398.1:13011587-13017479 GCF_000181295.1 Otolemur garnettii | reverse complement strand
TAAAATGTGGTATATGTACACCATGGAAAGTGATAAAATGTGGTATATGTACACCATGGAAAGTGATAAAATGTGGTATATGTGCACCATGGAAATGTGATAAAATGTGGTATATGTGTACCATGGAAATGTACACCCAACCATATGAAATGGTGATCTAGTATGTTTTTTAACAACCTCAATGGAAGTGAAGACTATTCTTCTAAGTGAAGTATTGTAAGAATGGAGAAACAAATACCACATGTACTTGATGCTAAATTGCAGCTAATCTATCAACATTTAATGTGCACATATAGAAATAAAATGTAATGAAAATCAAGCAGGTGTAGGGGAAGAGATGATGAGTAAATTCATACCTAAGCAGTGCAATGTACACTATCTGGGTAAAGGGCTCACTTATAACTTTGACTCAATTTGTACAAAAGTTAAAAAATGTAATTAAAATGTGTGTACTCCTGTAATATTCTGAAATAAATTTAAAAAAAATCTTCATTGGTAGCCTCTTTAGTAAGGCAGTGTGAGCCCTTCATCAATGTTATCGTTGATTATGTAAATCACCAATACAAATTTGTATGCATACTAATGTTTTTTCCAAAACTGCAAGATAACAAAACAATTTCTACCTTAATAATTAGTTTCTTTGCAAATTAAGTAATCTTACATATTAAAAATTTTCATATTATTATACTATTGAATAGCTTTAAGTCATCTTAAACTCTGAATATCTTAATTTAGAAGATTGCTATAAAGACTGAAAAATTGTACTTCTTAATTTGTGTCATGATAAATTTCTTCAAATACATGACATACTTAAGGCATTTTTGGAATAAAATTTTTTTTTGAAAATGAGAAAATTTCCAAACATTGATATTCTAAATGTCTCCATAGCTTTTTTCTCTCCCTAGATTACTTTCTTAGCTGTTAAAATATTTATTTACCTTGAAGGAACAGATAAGGCACGTGTGATAATAATCCATTGTTATCATAGGCAAGGCTGCAAATGTGGAATATTTTTTCTATAAATGAAAAAACATATAGTATCTTTATTTTGACAATTCTATGACTCTTTTAAGTTATTTCCCTTGAGATAATCAACAAACAGCTGGGAAATATATAAGATATTCTTAATGAATCTTCATTTTAATTATGAAGTATTATAAGAACTCATTAAAATTATCCACATCAATAACATCTGAAGGTGACTATATAAGCATTGGAAAGGAAGGCAAGATTGAAAGAAATAACCCTCTCTCTCAAGATTCCTTGTATCTATGCATTGGTGATTCATGTCCATCCAACCTACGGGTCAAGTAAAGAAACCATGCCAATTTCATACATGTATGAAACATTTTTGCTAATAAAATTCTATCATTTGTGGCAACATGGATGGAACAGTAGGCCATTAAATATTAATTTAAATAAGGCAGGTATAGAAAGACAAATGTCACATATTCTCACTCCTAGGTGGGAGCTAAAAAAGTGTATCTCATGGAGGTAGATGGTAGAATGGTAGAATGGTAGTGACCAGAGGCTGGAAAGGGTGTGTGTGGGTGGGGTGGGGTGGGGGGTAATAAAATGAATTTGGATAAAGGGTGAAAAGGCACAGTTAGATAGGAGTGAGTTCTAGTGTTCATTAGCACACTAGGTGACCACAGTTATTAGTAGTACACTGCATATTTCAAAATAGCTAGATGAGGTTTGAAATGTTCTCAACACAAAGAAATGATAAATGTTTGAAGTGGATGGCTATCCTATACACCCTGATTTGATCATTACACATTGTCTACCTGTATCAAAATATCACATGAACCCCATAAAAATGGTATGTATTGATAAAAAAAAAAGTAAATATGTGTTTTAACTTTCAATGCATTAGTTATTTTGCAAACTCAAGTTGTAGAACTCTCTACTATAGAATACACCCACACACTTGTACACAATTAGGGTGTTCTAAGATTCTGCTTCAGATTTCTTCATGTTATTCAATCGACTTAGACCATTCCTTCCTTCCTCAGTTTTACCTTATATAGTTCTCAAAATTCACCCATTTTTCAAGCATAGAACCTTACCTAGTGCAGTTATACAGAAAAAGTTGGTAGAGTGAAGGACCTACTGTTCATTTCTTTTGGTGTACTCTCCTTAACTTGTAATTACAGATGCATGTATTGGTTGACCTGCGTGTTTGCGTCTCTGACTATACTGTGATTCACAAAGGCATTGAGGGACTATGATAGATTTACTCATCATCAAATAAATCTTTGCAGGTAGGTCCATGACTAGCACAATGTAGGTGCTTTATAACTGTTCATCCACGAATAAAACTTATTTAAAGCCTTCACTGATACTTCATAATTAATATTTTTCTTTTATGTTCTTAAAGATCTATGCTTTGTGCAGACTAGGTACTCAATCACTTTCAAATTAGAAAAAAGACTCAGGAAGCAACGTGGGCTTTCTTGTTTGTTTTTTTTGGTTTGTAGGTAGATCTGACCCAGTGGTAAAGGCACAAGTGGAGTTTTGATTGTTTGAGTGTCGTATAGTTGAGATGGAAAGTTATTTGGAAGGATGCCTGATGCTAACATCCAACCTTTAGTTGTTCACTAACCAAAGCCATGTCTGTCTATGCTATTTCGCAGTAATATGCAAATTGCTTCTGACTGTGCCCAGTAGAACAATACTCAACCTGAGCTCATTTGCAGCAGTTTAAAAACAAACCCCAGAGCCCAATATCACGACTGTTTTCTTCCTTTTTGATCTTGCCTCATTAGGGGACAGGGTAAGGGTGGCATAATGCTCTGAAATCTGTCAATACTTTGTGTTTCTCATTCATTAAAACCTTTAGATCTGTTTTCCTTGTGGCTCCATTTACCAGGAAGGGAGAAAAGAAAAGCACTAAACAGGTGTTCTCGACTTGAAAAACAGCAATTTCAAGCAACTCACAAGGGGAGAAATTGGAGATTTTCAGGTTCTGAAGTTGTCACTGGGAGATAAATTTGGGTTACACATTCCCCTCTCATAAACATTTTATTTAACATAAATTTGAGCAGTGCATGAGGCACCTGATTTCTCTGGGGGCAGGCGTGCTTCATGGACCAACTGTGCTGTGTAGAGACAGTAAATGTTACTCAACCTTCTTCCAAATGCACAAATACGAGCGGGAGGAGTAGTATGCTGAGTTGCTGACATGGAATACCAGCTTCCCTAAGAAGGAGAGAGATCTATTTAACTTGATGGATGGGAAAGTGTCTGAATTTTGAGAAATCTAAACTCAACTTTAAGTGTCTATAACACCACAAGACTGTTAGATAAACAGAAGAGCACATGAAGTGTCTTATACAAAAGGATTACATAGTTCTGTGCACTTTGCTAAAGAAGCATCTTTCTGAGGTAAAGAGAAAGTTCAAAGAGCTATTCTCTTTAGCAATGATTCTCAAAATGTGATCCCAGGGCAGCGGCACTTGCATCACCTAGGAGCTTGTTAGAAATGTATATTCTTGAAGCAAACCTCAGAAATACTGAATCAGGGGTGCTGCTTCATGGCTTGTGCCTCTAATCTCAGGACTCTGGGAGGCCCAGGTAGGTGGATAGTTTGAGTTCAGGGTTTGGGGATCAGCCTGAGCAAGAGCGAGACCCCATTTCTACTAAATAAATAGCTGTATTCCCACCTACTTGGGAGGCTGAGGCAGGAGGATCACTTGAACCCCAAATTGGAGGTTGCTGTGAGCAAGGCTGACATTGTGGCACTCTACCCAGGGTGACAGAGTGAGATGCTGTCTCAAAAAAATAAAAGTACTGAATCAGAAACTCTGGGGGTGGGGTCAAACAGTCTATGGTTTTGCAAGTGTATCATATGATTCTGATCTATGTTAAAGTTGGAGAATGCTTTTCTACAGGAATTCATTCCTGTAGCAAATATTGTCTAATAAATTCTAGGTACTCTATCAGGCACTGTTACAGTATTAATAAGTCACCAAACTCTTGCTCTCTTGCAACTTACATACTAGTGGAAAAGAAAAAAGAAATGAGAAATTCCAGTTGGAATACTATTTTGGACCCTGGAAGATGCTTTTTTCAGTGACCATGGCATTTAGGGTAGGCCCCTGGAAAAAGTTGCCTTTGTGACCTACATGATACTTTTTGAAATGTTAATTGTTTTCCCTTTTATGGCCGACTCTCCTGGGACTATAAGACACTCGAGACCCATGGCTTATACAAATGGATCTGCATATAGTTTTTGTTCCCTCAAATAATTACTTTTATTTCTGTGCTTGGCATTCTAGGTGGGCAGTGGAAATGCACTAATGCATTGGTTGACATATCTTTGGTGTCCAGTGAATTGTGAAGCTTTTATCTTTTGGTTACTAGCTGCGTGTGCATGCAGACACACACGCACACACGTGTACCCCTGCACACATACACATACTTACAAGTTTTTTTTTTCTTAAGCCTGGTTGGGTACAGTGACATCTACACAATGAATAAAAAGGAAAAATAAAAAAAAATTACCACAATGTATAATGCAAATTTTTGAATGCATTTGATCATCTTTATCCCTGCCTGTTGCTAAAGGGCCACACGACACTTCTTTGGGAATCAGAAAAAGCTAGTCTTGTACCATGGGAATTTGGAAAAGTGGAATTATTCTTAGTTCTTCTGGTGTGTTTATCATCCTTCTTACCCCTTCAAAATGTTTGTCCTTCTCTTATTCCGATCTGTTTTACAAGTTGCTGGTGTCCAGTTTGGATGCATTTCTGGAGCATGGAAATGAAAGTCCATAGTGACATTTGTGGTGAACAGAAAGGGGAACTGAAGGTACCTTTTCCAAGAATAATTTTTGTTTGGTTTCTTGGAAAAAAAACAATATAAAACTTGATATTCAAGTGCAGTGGTATGGTGGGATAGTTAGTGGATAATTGTGTCAGAGGAAATATCCACCCCCACACACTGTGCACCTCTAACAGCAGGAGTCTGTTCTGTGGTGATTTCTCAGTCAGCGTTTGACATAGCCAGTGGGAGAGGTTTTTGACACCTGTCAGAAAGATGGAAGGAAATACCATCTCTGGAAGAGCACAGGGAGGAAGCAGACGGAAATGTAGGTATTGCAAAACAATCCTCACGGAGGGAACACACCGACTGGAGCACCTCCTGTTCCTCACATCAGACCTCAGTCTGCCCATTGGCAAAACCCATCTGTGAAATCTGTTTATTGGAAATGCTTGACACATTGATGCATCAAGAAAAATAACTAAAAAAAGAAGACGTTCCCCAGTTATGCCATATTTCTGGGGATTTGATTCTTATGGTTCTGTGCAAGTTGGATTCTGTTTTTGATTTATGTGTTTCAGGGTAAAATGGTGTGTTGTGTGTACATGCTGCTTACTCAGGAGAAAGCACAAAAATGTAGAATTCATTATTCCATGATAGCATAAGTACATTTCAGGAAAAACAGAAGTTCACATAATTCTGAAAGGCCATGAAGCAATACTGTGTCTTAGAACTGCTGAGATCGGGGAAGTAGGCTCAATCTGCATTGCCAGTGTGATGGCCTATGGTTACATGTGGGTTTGGAGCACTTGGGATGTAGCTGGCAAGAGTGAGGAACTGAATTTTTCATTTTGTTAATTTAAATTTAATTTAGATAGACAATATAGCTGGTGGATGTGATTTTGGCAGAGCAGATTTAGAGAGATGTTGAAAAATACTTTTTAACAAGGTCAACATTTGGTTATGCAATCTGCCAATTAGGTTATTTTAGTATTAGAGTCTGATTATTAGCATATTTTCATGGTTTCCGTGCCTTCATTGCATTCTCAAAGGTAATCAGTGTCTTCCATGTGGGCAGACTTGCGGGTGCCTGCGTCTTCCTTCTCCTTGACTTTCTTTTTTTTTTTT
>NW_003852398.1:13000334-13011524 GCF_000181295.1 Otolemur garnettii | reverse complement strand
GAAATACTTCCATCAAACTGGTCAACACAGCCTTCATGTCATTTTCTCAGTTATTGTTTTAAAACGTTCACATTCTACTCTTAGAAAGATTCACTTGTACCCCTACAAGATAAACCTCAGAAGTGATTCCTCCAATCCCCCTCCCTCCACCCATCCCCCCTCCCTTCTCCCTCCCTGTACCCGGCGCTGATATGGCTCCTTAGGATGCAGTGTCCGGAGTTGTTCCCCTCTTCTCTCATTGGTCTTTTCCTCTTCTTTCCAGTTTTCCACAATATTATGGATGTTCACCCCTCCTCAGACCTACTCATTTGGATTCAGCCCCAAGCTCTGATTCATGCGTTCTGTGAGAAAACATATCTAATTCTGATCTCTCCATTTGTCTATCTTAGAATCCCATACGTTCTCTCTGACATTTCCTGTTTGATGTGCAAAAATCCAAGTTTGAAATTAAAACCTAACTCATCATTTTCCTTCCCAAATTAATTCCCCATGGAATGATGAAAAGGCAACATGCTATTTCCCGTCATCCAAACTTGATGACTCGATCATCCCTGACTTCCCAAACTTTGTACATTGCCTTTCAACTCAGTCAATATGTTCTGACATCCTTTTTTTTTTTTTTTTTCTAATGTGGGACACTCTGTGAATTTGTGTGTCATCTTTGTGCAAGCGCTGTGCTAATGTTCTCTTTATAGTTCCAATTTCAGTGTATGTGCCGCTGAGGTAAGCACAGTCCTCCCTTCTTAGTAGATGTTAGTTTATAACTAGTTTCCTTCCCACTTTCTACCTGTCTTAGATCTTTGAGCAGCATGAATATGATTTTCAATTCCTTAATTAGCGTATTACCTTTTGTCTCAGGTGGGGTTGTGCTACCCACCCCAATTCACTTGACTGTTCCGTGTGCATCTCTAGATGCACCTCTCAGATGGCCTGGCCATTCTTGATGAGTTCCTCTTCCTTTTACAACCACCTGCTTTTGTTTAATGTTATTAGCTCTTAGAAAAATTGAATTGTCTTACTTGTGTATTCAAATCCTACATGTCTAAATCCTTTAGCGTTTATTCTGTTATTCATATATTATTCATCTACTATTTATTGAGTTACATGCTAGGTGTAAGCATTGAGCTGGGCACTAATCACAAAGAACCCAGCTCATAACAAGGCAAGATCTCTGCTTTCAAGGAAACTTACGTTACTGTGAGGGGAATCTCACTGGTAAATAGATGATTATGATAGGATGTGATAAATTTCATCTCGCTTTCATCTGTAAACCATCTCAAACTACTTTGCCTCCTTCAAAGATACCTCACTAGGCACTTAATTACATTATTAGCTTTTATTTGTTCTCCTATTATTGATATCTTTTAATGTGTTAACTTATTTCCTTGATTACACTGTAGACTCCTTAAGGGTGGAGAATAAATTTTGTGTAGCTGAATGCACCCTATAGCCTCTGGCCCACAATATTTCATATAAAAAGTACATGTTGAATACCCAGCAATTTATAAGAGAAATACATTTAACCTTTATGAACCTTCCTTATGCTCTACATAACCATTTCTCTGTTCACATAAAATATAAGAATAGAGAGAAGGTGATGTTTTTTCATATTCAGTTTTATGTTGGAATGCCAAGTTTAAACATGTTAATTAAATTACTTATGCTGCTTAAAGAGTAATATGCATTGCAAAATGTTAGATGCATATGCTTCAGTTTTCCCCTTAATATAAAATACTCAATAAACATTAAAAATCAAGAACATAAATTAGAATTATAATTATGAAATTTCTGAAATATCTGCAAAAATAAGCCAATAATAAAACAATAGTTATATTGTATAACAAGATGTCTTTATTTTTAAAAAGCACATGTTTTGCTAATATAGTTGAACTTATGAAGTGTTAACTGTATGAAAATATTTTTTCTGTAGTAATTTTTAAAGTAAATATAAGTGAACTATAACTGTCCAATATTCTCGTCCATTTAAAAATGTTATTATTGCATTTTAATCTAATCCTAGCTTATTCCCAGATGTTGATTAGAATACATCTTTTTAAACCTACTTTCTATAGGAATTCTTCTTTTGCTTTAATTTTTAAAAATAGCTTTATTATGCTATAATTGCTCATAAATTAAACTATGCATCTGTGAAGTATAAAATTTGATATATTTTGATATATATACAATGATATATATACATATATACCAATGAAGCTATCGTAACAATCAAGATAGTGAAAATATCCATCACTCTCCAAAGTTTCTTCATTTCCCTTTGTAATCTTCCCACCTATTCCGTCTCCCCCATCTTCCCTGGGAAAGGCAGCCACTAATCTCTTTTCGGTCAGTACAGATTTGCATTTCTAATAACTTTATGTCAATGAATTATACCCTCTTGTCTGGCTTCTTTCACTTACTGTTTTGAGATTCTTTGATTTAACAGCACTTCTCTACCTTTTTATTGTTGAGTGGTCCTCCACTGTATATTTATACCATAGTTTATGTATTTCTTAGTTGAGACTAGTTGGGTGTTTGAGTTATTTTCAGTTTTTGGCTATTACAAATAAATGCACGTGTATATATGCTTTCCTTTATCTTAGATAAGTATCTCAGAGTGAAATGACTAGGTTGTGCACTAAGATATTGAAAAGCTATCTTTCAAAGATGTGTCATAAATTTATGTTTCAATTTGCAGTGTATGAAAATTCCACTTGTTCCACATCTTTGCCTACATTTGGTATGATCAGCCATTCTAATATGCATATAGTTACATGTTATTTTGGCTTTAATTGATTCCAAAATGGCTTAAAATATCGAATAACTTTTCATGTGATTTTTTTAGCCAATTAAATATTTTGGTGAATATCTGTTCAAATGTGTTGCCTGTTTTTATGATTTTTTTTCTTATTGAGATGTAAGTTTTTTATTTGATATGTTTTGTGACTGATTCCAAAATGGCTTAAAATATCGAATAACTTTTCATGTGATTTTTTTAGCCAATTAAATATTTTGGTGAATATCTGTTCAAATGTGTTGCCTGTTTTTATGATTTTTTTTCTTATTGAGATGTAAGTTTTTTATTTGATATGTTTTGTGACTGTTTCCTCTGAGTCTGAAGGTTGACATTTTTTATCTTTGAAGAGAAAAAATTTTAATATAATGATGTCCATTTTTTTTCTTTTATGGCTTTTACTTTACATGTTCTATCAGAGAAAACTTTGCCTATCTAGAAATCACAATGGTGTTCTTCTTGTTTCTCTTTTAGAAGTTTTGAAGTTGTAGGCATTATAACTAATCCATTTGGTAGTAGTTTTATATATGGTATCACGTATGGGTTAAAATTATTTTTTTTTTACCATAGGAATTTCAGCATCATTTGTAGAAAAGACTAACCTCTCTCCACTAAATTACCTTCATGGCTTTGACGCCTTAAGCAACCATGAGACTACTTTATGTCTCCATAGATGGGATCATTCTGTATATTTCATATAAATGGAATAATAAAATATGTGAGATTCTGTAACTGGCTCGTTTCACTTAGAATACTCTTTTCATGCCAATGCAATTCTGCAAAATAGGAACAAATCTGGAGGCATCACTTTACTAGACTTCAGGCCATACTACAAGTCTATAATGATCAAAATTTCATGTCATTGCCATTAAAATAGGGACATAGATCCATGGAACAAAACAGAGAATCTAGAAATGAAATCAGTCTCATAATTCCATCTGATCTTTGACAAAGCAAACAAAAGCATACATTGGGGAAAATAATTCCTATTCAATAAATAGCACTGTGAGAACTAGTTAATCACATGTAGAAGACTGAAACTGGACCTGCATCTCTTACTTACAAAAATTAACTCATGATGGATAAAAGATTTAAACCTAAGATATTAAACTATAAAGACTATAGCAGAAAGGGAAAAACTCATTTATTTATTTGTTAATTTTGAGATAGGGTCTCACTCTGCTGCTCTGGGTAGAGTGCCATGGCATCATCATAGGTCACAGCAACCTCCATCTCTTGGGCTCAGGTGATCCTCTTGCCTCAGCCTCCTGAGAAGCTGAGATTATAGGAGCCCACCATGACACTAGGATGGTTTTCCTAATTTTATGAAAGACAGAATATTGCTCCTGCTCAGGCTGGTTTCAAATTCCTGAGCTCAAGCAATTCACCTTCCTCAGCCTCCCAGAGTACTAGGATACAGGTGTGAGCCACTGCACCTGTCTAACATTTCTTCTACTCTAGATTTACTCATGATGAATTATTCTCACCACTGTATGTCTACTAAATTATTTTACCAACAATATTTACCAACAATATTGAAAGGTATTTTTGTTGGGTATAGAATTCTAGGTGGACTAACTCTGTTGATGATATGATCATATACCTAGAATACCCTAAATGCTCGTCCAAAAGACTCCTAGATTTGAAAAATGAATTTAGTGGTTCACACCTGTAATCCCAGCACTTTGGGAGGCCAAGAGAGGTGGATTTAAGACCAGTCTGAACAAGAATGAGACCCCATCTCTAAAAATAGCCAAGCTTGGTAGTAGGTGCCTATTCAGGAGACCAGAGAATCACTTGAGCCTAGGAGTTTGAGGTTGCTGTTAGCTATGATGCCACAGCTTTCTACCAAGGGTGACATAGTGAGACTCTGTCTGAAAAGAAAAAAAAAGGAAATGAATTTAGTAAAGTCTCAGGTTACAATATTAACATATGCGAATTGGTAACACTGCTATACACCAATAATGATTAAGCAGGCAACTAAATCAAGAACTCAATCCCATTTATGACAGTTGACACAAAAAAACCTACAAATAACTGAGAAAGTGAAAGATCTCCATGAGGAGAATTACAAAACAGCAATGAAAGAAAGCAGAGATGATATAAACAAATGGAAAAGTACACCATACTTTTAGAATTAGAAGAATCAGTGTTGTTAAAATGATCCTACTGTCCAAAGCAATCTATGGATCCAATGCAATTATTATTAAAATACCAACATAAAATTTTACAGGATTAGAAATAAAATCCCCAAATTTATTTGCAATTAGAAAAGAGCCTGCATAGCCAAAGCAATCCTCAGCAAAAATAGAACTCATTATCTGACTTCAAATTATACTACAAGAATATAGTAACTAAAATAGCATAGTATTGGATGAAATTGGACACACAGAACAATGGAACAGAATAGAGAAATGAGAAAGAAAGCTATATATTTATAACCAATTGATTTTTAGCAAAGAAGACAAAAATATTCATGGTAGAATAAATGATGCTGGGAGCATTGGATAACCACAGGCAGAAAGAAATTAGATCCCTATCTCTCACACACAAATTGACTCAAGATGGATTTAAGACATAAAGGTAGGACCTGAAACAATAAAAATCCTAGAAGAATGCCTGGGAAAAGCTCTTTTAGACATTGGCCTAGGCAAAGAATTAATGGTTAGGACCCCCAAACAAATGCATCAAAAATAAAAATAAATAAATCAGACTTAAAATAAAGAAGCAAAGTAGTAAAAGAAATAATAAACAGAACAAACAATCTATAGAATGAAAGAAAATATTTGAAATTTATACATTTGACAGAGAACTAATCCAGAACTCAAACAACTCAGAAAGAAAATAACCCCATTAAAAATGGGTGAAAAATGTCTGAAAACAGATGTTTTTCTTTTCTGAGACAGAGTCTCAAGCTGTTGCCCTGGGTAGCGTGCTGTGGCATCACAGATCACAGCAACCTCAAACTCTTGGGCTTAAGCGATTCTGTTTTTTCAGCCTCCCACGTAGCTGGAACTACAGGCACCTGCCACAATGCCCAGATATTTTTTGGTTGTAGTTGTCATTGTTGTTTGGCAGGCCCGGGCTGGATTCGAACCCGTCAGCTCTGGTGTTTGTGGCTGGTGCAGAAATATTCTTTAAATTTCAACAGAATATATACAAATGGCCAATGAACATGAAAAAATGTTTAACAGCACTAATCCTCAGGGAAATGCAAATTAAAACCACAATGAGGTATCACCTTATCCTAGTCAAAATAGTCACTAGTAAAAAGTCAAAAGACAATAGACGTTGGCATGGATGTGATGGAAAGGAAGTGCTTATACACTGTTGGTATAGCTTCTATGAAAAGGAGTATAAAAGTTTCTCAAAGATCTAAAAGTAGATCTGGTATTTGATCCAGCAAGACTCTAGCTTGCACTCATATGTTTATTGCAGTACAATTCACAATTTCAAAGACATAGGATCACTCTAAGAGCCATCAACTAATGAGTGGATAGAGAAAACGTGAATTCCATATATATATATATGTTTCTATATATACATATGGAGTACTGCTCAGTCATAACAATGAATGAAATAAGGTTTTTGGCTGAAAACTGACTGGAAATTGGAGGCCATTATCCTAAGTGAAGTAACTTAAATGTAACAAATAACTGTATGTTCTCAGTTAAAAGTGGGTACTAAGCTGCAGATAGGTACAATAGATTTTGGAGGCTCAGAGATAAGAGTCTGGGTGAGGGTGAAGGAAGAACAACTATTTATTGAATACAATGTACACTGTTTGGCTGATGGGTACACTAAAAGCCAAAACTTCACCACTATAAAATTCATCAATGTAACTAAACACCACTTGTGCCCCTAAATCTATCATATTTTTAAAAAGTTCTTAAAATTGTGACATCTTTTTGTTTGTGTTGATTGTTTCTGAGGCACAGTCTGCTATCATTCTTATTTCTGTTCCTTTATACATAAAATGTCTTTTTTCTCTAGCTGCTTTTACAATAGTCTCACTATCATTGTTTTTTTAAGAAATTTGGGTATGATATTCTCTGGTGTAGGTTTCTTCATGTTTCTTGGGGTTGCTATTTGTTGAGCTTCTTGGATCTGTGAGTTTACAGTTTTTATCAAATTTTAAAACATTTTGTTTATTATTGCTTCAAGTATATAGTTTTCTTTCTCTTTTGGGGACTTCAGTTATAGTTATGCTTGGCCTTTCTTTTTTTCTTTCCTTCCCTCGCTCCCTCCCTCTCTTCCTTCCTACCTCCTTCCCTTCCTTCCTTCTTTCCCTCCTTCTCTCTTTCTCTCTTTCTTTCTTTTCTTTTCTTTCCTTCCTTCCTTTCTCCTTTTTATGTTGCATTTTAGATAGATTCTAATGGTATGTGTTCAAGTTATAAAATTGTTTTAATATTCTTTTTTTGCTAATTCTAGGATCACTGTCAATTTTGGATCAGTATTTGATTATGTATGATGTATTTTTGCTTCTTTGTATGCCTGGTAATTTTTGATAAGATGTTAGATATAAACTGTATTTTAAGTTGGTACTAGATATTTTTGTATTCTGTAAATACTACATTTTATTTCTGGGATGTAATTAAGTTTCTTGAAATCAGGTTGAACTTTTTGTGTCTTGCTTTAAAGACGTGTTATTTCAAGTTGGACAGCATTAACCAAAGGCTGATTATTCCCCTACTCACACAATATACTTCTGAGTCCTCCGTCTGGTGTCCCATAATTACAACACTTTTGAGTCAGGCTGGTGCCTTATTTATTTTTAGTCCTATGTGATTACTGAACACTTCTTGCCTTTTGAGTTGCTCTTTCCTTGGCCTCAGGTAGTTTCCTCACACACATGATGATCAGTACTCTTTTGAGTATTTGAGAGGAGTATCTTTGTAGTTCACACTCCTTTCAGCTCTCTTCTCTTTGCTACTCTTTCAGCTTCTGTTTGTCTAGTCTCTGTGGACTCACAGCTTCATCTTCTCATCTTACAGAGTGGCCTTGCTTCCTTGAGGCATGGCCTGGAAACTTATTGAAGGCTGTAAACTGGAGAAAGTGTTGGACTCACTTTGTTTTCCATTTCTCAGAGATCATTGTTCTTTATTGTCTGTTGTCTGGTGTCTTAAAACCATTGTTTTATGTATTGTTTCCATTAATTCGGCTTATTTAAGCAGTAGGGAAAATCTAGTCCCTGTTACTATGAAGGTCGTGTTAGGCAGTAGTCTAAAAATAACTTTTAACATTTGTCACCCTAATCCCTAAGACTACAAATATGATAAATGATCAGGCCTATTAAGCATGTTATATCATAAAAGAAGTTTTGATAAAGTAATTAAAGTTAACTATCAATTGACCTTAAGATAGGAAAATTCTCCATCTTTTTTTTAAGGCTGTATAATATTCCATGGTATACATATACCACAATTTATTGATCCTAAAGAAAGATGGAGACTTTACCTCCTTCATGTTTACATGGATGGAGCTGGAATATGTTCTTCTTAGCAAAATATCTCAAGAATGGAGGGAAAAGTATCCAGTGTACTCAGTACTATTATGAAACTAATTTATAGCTTTCATAGGAAAACTATAACCTAATTATACCCTAAGAATATGGGGAGGGAGGAAGGAGAGGGGGAGGGGGGTGAATGGGTGGAGGGAGGGTCATTGGTGGGATCACCTCTATGGTTTATCTTACACGGGTACAAGTGACTCTTTCTAAAAGTAGAATATAAATGTCTTAATACAATAACTAAGAAAATGATGTGAAGGCTATGTTGACCAGTTTGATGAAAATATTTCAAATTGTGTATGAAAACACCACACTGTATCCCATGATTGTATTAATGTACACAGCTATCATTTAATAAAAAAAATAGGAAAATTATTTTAACTTATACATAAAAGCAGGTAGCTTTTACAGAAGAGGGTATTCTAGGTTCAAGAGATCCCAGGTGTAAGATGGATTTGTTTCACTATTTAAACTCATCTTTAAAGCTGGAGGGGTGGCATCTGAAAAGGAATTCTGTGACCTGCATTGAGTAGTTCCCTGCTGACATCTAGCAAGGAAATGGATTTCTTGGGCCTAAACCTACAGTGAATTACCTTCAGCTGATAACCTGAATGAGCTTGGAAGTGAATTCTTCCTCAAACTCTCTACACAAGACCTAGTTCAGCTGACACTGTGATTTTGGTCTAGTCTAGGGAGACCCTCAGTTGAGAATCTCACTAAGCCTTCTTAGATTTCTTAACTATAGAACAGTGATATAATAAATGAGTATTATTTTAGACCACTAAGTGTATGCTTATTTGTTTCATAGCAATAGAAAGCTAATACAGAAATACATAGTCTTTAAAACTTGCCTGAGATCCAAAGGTCTGGCTACTTTGAACAGCTCTAACTGTGTATCAACCCAGACTGGTGGTTGCCACTTCTAGTCTGCTAGGGTAATCTTCCCACTTCATTGGCATTCGATATATTTTTTTCTTCTCATTTTCCTAGTGGTCACTTTTCACTTCTATCTCAGCATTACTCCTCTGGACTTCTCCATCATTTATCCTGGTAACTAGAGGTCATCCTCTATTTAGCTGTCATTTTCTATTATATTTTTGGGACATGGAGGTTTAGCAGCCTTTATCTTTATTTTGATAGGCTCATTTAACAGACAGTACCAATGACTTGAGGCTACTAGAAGAAAATTTAAATTCAGAAAATGTGTAAAATGTAACTGTTCTTCATGTTCAAAGGCCATACCCGTTATGGAAAACACCTCACCTGGCATCTCTGGTCCCTATTGTTCAGTCCAAACATTGCTAGGGGGCTACTCTCTTGATCATTCTACTATTTCTCATGCATTGTTGATATTTATTAAATATATTTTAATGTCTTTGTTAGAATTTATTAGCCTCCTCTTTGAATTATGGACTGAAATTTTTGAGCTGAATTTTTCAAAAACCTATAACAAATATAATTACCATGGCTTTTTAAGTCAATTTGTTTTAATTTTTTTTACTTTACCTTTTGGTACTTTCACAGCTCATCAACACACTGGCAGTAGGGAATACTTTTGGTTAAATATATCTTTTTTTGTTTTCTTAGGGAATGTTGCTACAACTATGCATTCATTGATGTTTTAAAATCCCTGATATCTATACACATATCTGCCTAAATGCTTTATATTTGCCAAATAAAGATATCTCGTTCTGAAAAACTGAATTAAGTATATGAAATATCTAACATCACATTGTTCCAAATTCATTTTTCTTGAATTGGGCTACTTGAACATGAAGAATTTAAAGCCTTAGTTATATGGCTTTAGTTATTACATACAACAAAATGTGGATATTATCAGATCGGCCAATTTTACTAATTATTTTAAATATTCTGAAGGAGTGATTATATAGTAATAAGAAGAAAGAAGTTTTGAAAGTAGATATAGTGCTCACTAGTGTAGAAAAACCCTGTAGGCTGATTTCATAAAATGTTCAGTTGGATAAAGTAATAGTAGAAATTATTGCCTTGAATATAAACTGTAGGCGAGCTATATGAGGTTGGTAATCATTTTATTTTCCATCATTATCAGTATTTAATTGTATGGAAAATCCAAATTTTTCCACCTGTTATCACTCTTGGTTATGATGGATTATTAGTGATTCATTTTTTTTTTTTGCTTTATTGTATTTGTCTATAATGCACAGTTAGTTTTTATATAGGTTTTGGAAAAAATAAACTAAAATTCTTCTTTGCTATATTAGATTCATTTTGCTAAGTTTGTAATTGATAAATTAGGATAAATCAACCGACTTTGTAGACTTTTGATTTAGAATATTTTGAATATAACTATTTTATTAATCAATAGATTATGTGGGTTAATTTAACATGTGGTTAGAATGGGGGGAAGCACAGAAATATAAACATAGCATACTTTGAAATATATTGGCAATGATATCCTTATCTTGCCTGTAAGCAATAGTTAATTTGTAGGACACTCAGATTGCCATATATCCAAAGGGAATTATCTTCAATGGGGCATAAATATCAGGTCTTAGTGACAGTAGTTTATTTTGCCAATATCACGATATTGGTATTTAAGCATTCTAGACCCCACAGAATTCCTGTGCCCATTTCAGAGAGCTGTTTATGTTGACATCTGATCACTTGGCAATAATAGTGTTAGTACTACCAGTCACTGTCCATGGGGATTGGTATTTCTTTCTCACACATTCCAAATATTAGGAATACCAGGAATGTCCCAAAGCCCCTGTCAAATTCTCCAGACTCCTGACTTCTTACCAGTGGTCAGGAGTTTCATATTAGCATTTTCTTTTTTTTTTTATTGAACGGTAACTATGTACATTAATGCACTTCTAGGGTACAGTGTGGGGTTTTCACATGCAATCTG
>NW_003852398.1:12998235-12999820 GCF_000181295.1 Otolemur garnettii | reverse complement strand
AAAAGGAACATACTAGTTTACATTCCCACCAGCAGTCATATTAGCATTTTCAGTGCTTCTCAGGCTTTAAGCTTTTCCATCGGGCTCCTGGAACTAGAAAACTGGCCTGGGACTTGAGGGGAAAGCTCCCTGGATTCCATCGTTAAATCTGAATGTTAAGCCTGATTTAAAAAATATTTGTGCATGAAGAAAAAATTGCCCATTAATCCAATGTATCCTTGGGACCCAGAAAAGTGAATGAGGAAAAATTACTATTAAATTCACACAGGGTTATATTTTTGTCCTTTATTTCTCTAAACATTAGGAATGACTAATTGGAGTTTTTCCTTCATATCCTACAAAGTCAAAAAAGAAAAGGAGGGATGATTATTTATTAGCTTGGAATACAATCATCTTATGGAATGAGCAATTTATTGGGCAGTATTTGACAACTAAGAGATGAATTGTTCAGTGATGTATACTAATTGTAATTTACAAGTATGCCTGTGAATGCTGTCATAAAAATGATCTCATGTACTGAGGAGCCACAACAGATGTGTGTATGTAAATAAAAGCTGGTTGACTGGAGGCAGGATTAGATATGTTTAATATTGTTTTGAGGGTAAAAACTAAGATCGGTGAATAAAAGTTACAGACACAGAAGAAAAAATTCACCAGAAAATGGAATTATCTTAACAAATGGAATGAGCTTTCTCTCTCTATGGTGAATTCCCTGTTCCTAAACTGGAGAGTAAGTACGGGAGGTAGTTTCTGATATGACTCTCATTTACTATTTGCTATATATCTACATTGTAGTCATAAACTCAAAGACCTCCAACCACAGATAAACCCAATTTATGATGAGGGAGAGTGGTACCCCTGGAAAATTGAATAATGCCTTCTCTGCCTAAAGTCATTTAAATTCAAATAAAAAACAAGCTCCATCCTGCTAGCCAAACAAAACTTGTGAGCTGTCTAATCACTGGATCTGCAGTAGTAGGTGTATTCGTATACTGTATAGGAATTGTCTTATCATTATAATCTACATTATTCTGGTTTTACACATAAAGAACATAAGATTGGGGAATTGGGTAATTTATCTAAGATCAAATAACCAGTCATTGGAAGAGCTAGAGCAAACTCCAAATATATTATATCATGGTTAAATCATTTTATCTTCCTGGTAACAGATATTGAGAAATTAAATCACTTATCTAATATACCCAACCAATTTTTGAAAAAGCCCAGACCAGCAATTTGACCACTTCATTTAGTTTTATTATTACTTTTTATTAAGTCATATACACATAGATCATGAATACATTTATGCATATGTGGGGTACAATGTGTTGATTTTTAAATACAATCTGACATGCTTACATCAAACCAATCAACATAGTTTTTGCCTCATTCACTTATTGTGTTAAGACATTTATGTTCAATACTTGACAGATTGGACTTGTACCCTTGCAGTATGCTCCATAGGTGTGGTCCTGCCATTTACCCTCTCTCTATCAAACCTCCCCTCTCCCCTCCCTTCTCACTCCATTTCTTTCCTTCATCCTGGGCTATAGTTGTGTTCTATCTTTCATAAGAAAGTATGAGT
>NW_003852398.1:12975707-12998006 GCF_000181295.1 Otolemur garnettii | reverse complement strand
TGCAATGAATATGCAAATATCTTTTTTGCAAAGTGACTTTTTGTCTTTTGGCTATACTCCTAGTAGAGGAATTGCAGGATCCAATGGCAGGTCAATTTTTAGATCCCTGAGTGTTCTCCAAACTTCTTTCCAAAAGGAATGTATTAGTTTGCATTCCCACCAGCAGTGGAGAAGTATTCCCTTTTTTCCACATCCGTGACAACATCTGTAGTTTTGGGATTTTGTTATGTGGGCTACTGTTACTGGAGTTAGATAGTATCTCAAAGTGGTTTTGATTTGCATTTCTCTGATGATTAAAGATGATAAGCATTTTTTCATGTGTCTGTAGACCATGCACTTATCTTCTTTGGAGAAGTCAGTTCAGATCTCTTGCCTATAGTGAAATGGGATCACTTGTTCTTTTCTTATTACCACTTTATTTCAAGTCAGTTTGAGTTCTTTCATTGACATCTGTTGATGCTAATGCCATTTTATGGATGAGATCGATGGTTTGGGGGAAGGGTGATCTGTATATATACTATAAGTTCAGGCTTACTGTTATAAGGAAAATGAAAGAGGTATACACAGTCATAGAATTATTTAAACAAAATAGTTAATTACAAATAAAAAGTGAATGTAGCAGGCTGAAATAATGTCCCCCTAACATTCGTGTCCACCCAGATTCTCAGAATGTGGTTTTATTTAGAAATAGGGTCCTTGCAGGTGTAATCAATTAAGGATCTAGAGATGAATTCATCCTAGAATTTGGATAGCCCCTAAATCCAATGTCAGGTGTTTTCATAAGAGAAGACACAGAGAAACACACAGGCAAAGAGCCAGAGATACAGAGACAAAGGCCACATGAAGACAGAGACAGATATTGGAGTTAAATGCTGTCATAGCCCCCTAATGTCAAGTATTGCTAGAAACCACTAAAAACGAGCATAAAAACATCGGATAGATTTTTCCTTAAAGTCTGAAGAAGGAACTAACCCTGTTGACATCTTATTTTCAGAGTTTAGCCTCTATAACTATGAAAGAAATACATTTCTATTGTTTTAAGCACATGGGTTATGGTACTGTGTTACAGCAGCCTCAGCAAAGTAATGTAGTGAAAAATTCTAAAAACTTTGCCTGCCCTTCACTCACCTCCTCACTCCCACTCACGCATGTACATATAGACTTTCCAGCTTTAGGTCTTTGAAAATGTCACTACTAGAATTCCATTAAAGCATATTTTAATAGATTTCTATCAAAATAAAAATACGTTACCTGGGAAGAGTAACACATCAGGCTATTAACTATTAACATAATAGCAGGGTTCTTTAAAAACTGATGATTGTTTCTGAAATACCACAGTAGAAGCTCTTATACTAATTCGGACAGTATTTTAACTGGATTTGAGAAGAGTATTTGAAAGTAAAAGTCAAATGGTTCTGGTTATTAGTTTCTGAGAGTTGCAATTATTATAAATCATGAATATATCTTGAGAGCATTTTTATATCATATTAATGTCTAAAATCCACAGTAATATAGAATAGTTGATTATAGTTTGCAGCCCAAAGGAAAATATTTTTAAAGAAATAGATTTAGATTTGGTATTTAACTTGTTCTCTATTTTTCAAATATAATAGTACTACAAATTCAATGGAAGCTGAAAATCTGAGAAGATATTTTAGTCTATATTTCTTACCACTTCAGGTTACTTGGGAGGATAAACAGTTTAATGGGGGTAAATTTTCAATCTACTTTTTCTTCAGGCACTTATGTGCACTTCAGGCTTTATCAAACACAAAGAAATGGACCCAGTTTAAATTTATGATATCTTTTTATTCAAATGAAATAAAGCATAATTTTTAATTCCTTTGCATAAAACGCACCTCCCATATAAATCTGAATTTTTTTCTCATTTTATTAGATAATTTGTTAAAAAGAATTCAAGAAAAACTAATTGGTACTGAGAGTGGAAAACCAGGGGCAAATAATGAATTAGGCATTATTTCATTCTTATAAGCTTAAGTCTTACACAAACTCTTATTTTATCAGCAGAGTTCTCTGAGATTTCTGAGATTTTTCTTGTTCCACTCTTATTGGCTTCTGTAAATACTATTTCTGTATCGTTCTAAATCAGGCTTTCTTGAACTTGTGTTATTAATATTTTGTGCCAGGTAGTTGTTTGTTGGGGGTGGAGGCTGTTCTGCATCTTGTAGGTTGTTTAATGGCGTCTCTGGACTCACCCGGTAGATGTCAGTAGCGCCACCTAGTGGTAACAATCAGGAAAGCCTCTCCAGATACTGATCATTCCTTGAGAAGCATTTCAGCTTATATGCATTTTCTACTTGACATTAAATCTGTCAAAGACCTTCTTGATGATTTGGAATTTGTTACATCCTTTTATTTCCCCTACATCACTGATATCGCACACTGCTAGCATTTTATAATTAATTTCAAAGGCTTTTATACACATTCAAAGTTTGAGATTCAGAAAGCTATGATTTACCTCACTCAGCCAGGGAAGTTGTCTAGGCCCTAATACCCTTTCCATTTTATAATTCTTCTTCTTTTGATTTAGGATTAACTAATGATATTTTGCATTTTACTTATTCTCACATCTAAAAATCTACTTCTTCACAATATTTCCTTCTTCACTGTCTGGAGTTCCAGTTTCTCAACTCCACTCCTTGGGTATTTCTAGTTTAATGCAGTAGAAAACTTTAAATTATCCATTAAGTTTTTTTTTTCTTTTTAATCATACATTCAGCAAGTGCTTTTTAAATGATTTTCCATTTCAGGTCCTGTGCAATTCTGGGCATATAATGATGAATAAGACCATAACTATTGAACCAGAGATAGCTTTGACACAAACGAATTTAAAATTTCCTTGTAGAGCATTAATCAAACTTTTCTTGACATGGTCTTTATCAGCTAAAATCTGGTTATATAGCCATCAGCAGAACTGGAATTTGTCTTTTTTCAGATTCACTGGTTTCATTTGCTTGGTAAATACCAATAATAATGTTTACCATAAGACCTGGGCGGGGGTGCTCACCCCATCCCCAATGAACATCTAACTGTATCATCTTCCCACTTCTTCAGAGAACGTACATCTTGCATATTGCTTCCTTACAAGAAGGAGAGCCTCATTTTTGTCTATTCCTTTACTTAATTATATGCATTGCTGAGGATTTGCTGGGTTTTCATGGCTGACTATGATATAATTTTTCAGTCTGTCTCCTAGACCACCCTATTGACTTACTTTTGAATATTCTGGGTTATTATTCTTCTTTTCAAACTCCTAAGATCTTACCGAGGAAGATGTATTTGGTGTGCCCTTTGCTTTAGGCCCCTTTCTAGAAACCTCTATTGTGGGGTTAAGGGACTTCTCTTACAAAATTTTCTGTGTAGAACAGTGCTGGACCATGGAAAGATCATGGGAGCCACATATGTACTTTTTAAATCTCCATTAGACACATAAAAAGATTTAAAAAAAACAGTTGAAATTTTTAAATTTTAATATATTTTATTTAACCCAATGTATACAAATTCTTATTTTAATAAAAATCAATATCAAATTGTTGATATTTTTTGGTCTGTGATGTGCTAAGTCTTTGAAATCTAGTGTTTATTTTACACTTACAGCACATCTGAACTTGGACTAACCACATTGCAGATTTTCAGTTGTCCCATGAGGCTAGCAGGTGTCTTATTGGATGTCAAAGGTTTATGATATCATTAGTTTATCAGGACCAACACAACCAAGGTATAGAAAGTTCCAGCTAAGAAGTTCCATTGTTCTCAAGACTGTCCTCCTAGTCCAGAGATGTATTATCTTGCTGTCATCTTTTACTATTTTCATTTTGTCACTGGAAAATCCACTTGAGTTTGTGTTCCATGGATGTGAAAGGGTTATTCCTGTTGGATTCTCACTGTAGTGAAAGTAATAGTCTGGGGTTTACACTATTATATCCCTATGAAGCATGCTGTACATCTTCTAACAAGACTGCCATTCATTTTTTCAATAAATCCTGCACAGGGGTATTAGGGTCTGTGAACTGACAATTGATTTACTGCCTGGAAAATTATTCTTTATTGATTTATATTACACAGAGGCGACTGCAAATCTATAGTGTCTCTAATCAGAGAGAAAATACTAAAGTCAGTGTCATTCTTATTTAGACAGGCAATTCCAAGTAGGAGAATTGGTTTAGCACCTCTAGGTGACATCTATGTGTTATTTATTTATGAATTCCAGTAATCCATAAATTATAATGTATAAAGTGAGTGAAAACAGGATAATTAGAAAACATCTTTTGTGCAAACAAATATTTTAAATGTCAACCTCCCCATTGTCTTACTGTGTGGAATTGGACACCTTGACTTGATTTTTCTTGTAAAAAGATTCTGCCATCGTATCTGGCTTGTTGTTCACACATTGGAAATGCAGAAGTGTTTTAAATGAATAAAACGTTGTAAATAGAAAGTGCTATAATTTGATTAATTAGGTTAGGGAAGGTTTCTAAAAACTATATTAAAATGATTTACTAATTTCTACAAGCTACTTCAGGAAGCTCTCTAAAATTGGGAAGGGTCTGAGTGTGATCACCTGCTGTCTTGCCTTACCTTTGCAAACTTCCTTCTGGAACTTGTTCTAATCAAGATGCTTCTGTCCAGAAAATAACCTGAATTTAACTGAAATAAGAAAAGACACATGTTAGAACAACTGCTTAGGAAGAAGGCAATGGGATCAGTCAGATTGCTTTGTGTGCCTATATCTTGCCTCTGTAAATTGGCTTTGGGGGGATCTACACCTTCCTTGAAATTGCATGCAAAACATATACACATTTAAATATATCCCTCCCCCCCCATAGGGTCTGTATATCAGATTCTCAAATTTATCCATGACCTTCACAAAAATCTCCGATGTGCCTTGTAGGTTTATTGTTGAATCCATAGCACCAAACACAGTGCTTAGCAAATAGCAGGTTTCAATAAATATTTGTTGGGTAAATGAATGCTCTCCAGTTGTGTCAGCATGTAAAGTGGGTTTCCTGGAATATTCAGTTTATCTGAAGGAAATTTTGTTTTTTACTTTGCCTGGTTTGTTATAAAGCTCAACACATGTAGCCATAGCTCAGTCAACTATATAATTGATTATGTATATACATACACATATATACACAAAGGGCCTTCAGAAAAGTATTCTGTCATGTAACATGAAAAATAATATTAACGAGAGATGGGGGGGGGAAGCAAAGATAGCCTCTTGGGGTTTGGAGCTCAAGATTTTGATCTGATTGTCCCAAGTGACATTTTTTCCATTTTTTTTTTTGGTATCTTTTCTTTCTACTACTTTACTTATTTATTTATTTATTTAGCTCTGGCTCCCAAACTCTTTTCTCTTTCTTGGATGTGTCCTAAAAAGTAGGGGAAAAAGTGGGAGCTTGAGAATTTTTCTACCCTGAAGAGCTAATAGCAAGAGGTTATTTTGACATTCATTTGAAAACATTTTCTCTTTTATCCATGAGAAACTAAAAAATCAATTTGTCTATTTAAAAGGCAAATACTGATTGTGGGTTTGGACCTGATGACACGCACAGAGACCTTGTCCCTTTAAAGCTTCCCGTTTAATGTGGAAAGGGCTAAATACGTATTTTTAGTCAATGACACAGTGTTTTGGTTTGGTGGCAAGTGATTTCAGCAAAGGAAATTTGGATACCGTTTATTCCCTTGAGGTCTTTTGAACCAAGTGCATTTTAATTGATAAAAGCTTTCTGTGGGCAGTTACAAGTTTATCCTGAGACTTCACTGTGAAGTGACACGCAGTGTTCTTGACAGTGGGGTCTGAGCAGCTGAGTATGTTCCTGTAGGGTGGGCCCTGCTTGGAGGCTCAGGGCAGTGGGTCAAGGCATGTTTTTGTCTGAGATTACTCTTTTCTCTCTCTAACTTTATTTTTATGTCTTCCAGGCTAAGGCAGCAATAACAAAAGCACTGTCGTTCCCATAAATAACATCTCAGTCTAGACTTCTCTACACTGAAGCCCACGTCTAGATCTTGTATTTACCATACAGTGCACCATTAGGTTGAGTATTTTTCCTCATTGCATTACTTCTTTCTTTCTTTTTTTTTTAAATCCGAACATCAGAGATACTGGGTCTTTAAAAACCGAGAACTAGATATTTTTTGGTTGTTGTAGACAAGCAATTTAATGAAAATGCTACTGAAATGCTTTTTCCTCTATGAAAACTAGTAAATCAATTACAAAAGCAATTTCCTTACACAGTGTGATTTTATTGTGTTTGACCAGGGCATTTGATAAGTATTAGTTCTTGCTGAGAGCAAAGAGTAAATTTTATTTCAAGCTTTTCTTTCATGCAAACAGCAGAAGAAGGCAGACAAGGGCAGTTGGACACAAGCCTTGCCCTGGTTGTACATGCACAGAGACTGAGGGAATCTACAGGCGGGCAGGACTGCCTTAGTCTCTCTGCTGAGACAAGCAAGGGAAAGACTCTTTGCTTAATAAAAATGAGGACAATTATGGCAAATGCTCATTTCTGCCCTTATTTCATACAGGAGCAGGTATTCTAGTATTCTTTCGTTCTTTTTCTCTGAGAGATTTTCCTGCATTAAACAAATACCTACCAAGCTCAATTTAAACAAAAGTACGGCAATAGAAAAATAATCTAGGTTTGCTGGGTAAACATATTGATGCACAGGCTCAGCAGCTATAGATTTCATTCTGCCTCTGAGATTGATATGCAGATTGTCTTTGGGACTAAATATATGAAAGCAAAAAAAAAAAAAAAAAAGCTTGCAAACAATTTATTGTGTGCCTGATATGTCCTTGGATGCATACGACACTTGCATCCCCTTCCTTCGCCACTGGTGTGGTGATATAGCATATTGGTTAAATGCATACGTATTGATTCAGTGTTTCTAAGTCACTGAGTCACTCTAACGTACTATCTATGCCATTCTAGTTCACAAAGGTGTAAAAAGAAGTAAACAAGTAATGGGTGTGTTTCAAAAATGTTTGCTATACAAAGTGTGATGAATGGCATATGCTATTTTATTACAAGAATTTAGACAAAGCAAGTGTGATAATTTTCTTCCTTTTTTAAATTAAATCATAGCTGTGTACATTAATGCAATCACAGGGTACAATGTGCTGGTTTTATATACCATTTGAAACACTTTCATCAAACTGGTTAACAGAGCTTCACAGCATTTTCTTAGTTATTGTGTTACGACATTTATACTCTGTAATAATTTTCTCCCCTTCCTCTCCCTTCCATACCAGAGCATGCTTATTTTTTGCTGCTCCCACAGCAGCTTTTATGCACCTTATCACGTTATACCAAATCTATGTATTCATGGTAGATTACTTAATGTTTTGTCCCTCAGCATCTAGTCCTATTTGTGGAACAGACAGAATTAAAAAAAAAAAAAGTTCTTAAAAGAAGGGATAGACTGTACAAAAACGGATAATTGAAGGGATCTTTTAAAGAGAGTATAAAAAATTAATGGTAAAAGTTGAAGAGATTCAAGATGGTGGCAATGGAGCAAGCATAGTTCAGGGGTGAGGACAGGCCGGGAAGGAGGGGGCTAGGGATAGGTGAGGAGGAGAAATAGTTGAAAACAGGTTAACAAACTGTGTTTTCTAAGAAAGAGTGTTTTAAAAAGTGTTCGAAATATTCTGCATATTTTGTTGACAGGGCCTTCAATGTCATCTTGAAGAATTTGGGAGAAATTTAGATTTTATGACTAACAGGAAGCCATGTAATTAAGAATTTTGTGAATTTTGTAGTCAGAAGCCCATGTGGCCTTTTTAAATAAACTCAACCCAGAACCCTAAAGCCATCAAGAAACTCAGAATACTGCTACGGAGTGTCCCAAAAGTTGCCCCTGAAGTCACCATACATACAGAAAATGGGCAATTCTAGCTAAATGTACCTTTACTTACGACATAGTCATTACAAAATTTACCAAGTTAGCCAATACATGGAGAATATTTTGTAAAATCTTGTGATGAATATTTTGTAAATACTGCCCACTGCTGTGTGTAATGTACTCCAGCGTATAATGTGCACCCACGTTTTGGCCCCATACTTTCAGGAACACACCCACAAGAAGTGGCTGACTCTTCCGGCTGGGAGAGATGTAACGGGAGGGCTAACGCTGCCCTGGTAAACGTGCAGATCGCACTGGCCTCTGGGCCCTGCTGCCTGCCCCGGAACGCAGCCTGGTCCTCGCTCCTGGGAGCCCTTCCCTCCCCGCCCCGCCCCGCAAGGTGCCTCTGCTGAGCCGGCCATGGGCGTAGCTGGCAGGATGGGAGCTTCTGAAGCTGCTGGCTCATGGGCAGCCAGAAAAGTCCTGAGGGTCTATGTGGTCTCCCGGTCCCCTCTGAGGGGCCCGGCCCCAGGTCTCCGCCCTTGCCACACACAGCCGTGCCCCTGCCTCGCTGGCCTTGCCACCGCGTCCTCCCCTGATTCTAGAGGCCGCTCTTGCCTGTCCCTCACAGATATCAGATCATCCCGGGCTGGAACCCTGAGCTCCTGGTGGGCGCAGGCAGGAGGGCATGGTGGCCCCCTGGCAAGCCTGCTGGTCACCCCTTTCCCCCACTCCCTGGGTGTACTGTGTTATAACACACATCCTGATTTTCCTCTCAAAAAACTCGGCAAAAAGATATGCATCGTACATGGCAGAACGCAGTAAGTGTACACTTAGTTACAATTTCCCATTTTCCCCATGTATAGCAACTTCAAGGGCAACTTTGGGTACACCCTGTATTTGAGAATACAAGGCTAGAAATCTGGTGGGTATAAGGCAAGGAGAGGAGTTAGCAGTAGCTGTTTGTAAAAACCTTTCAGTGTGTTTTGTTAATAAGAACCATTCAATAAATGTTCAATGATGGCTTGTTGTTTTCCAAGTACATTGCTGGGAACTAGTGTTTTTTTTGCAGTGGCAAGCATGATTAAAATCTTGACCTAAAGGAGCATGCAGTCTGGCAGAGGAGGGAGAAAATTAACCAGGCAGAGTTATGGTGTGTGCACAGTTAAGGGATTACACAGGTGGGACACCTAACTCAAACCGATGGGGTCAGGGAAGACTTCTCCAACGATGTGAGGCTTACACTGAGCTCTAAATGATGTGTAAGAAACAAAGAAAGAATGGGTGAGGAAAGGGCGATTCTATGTAGACGAGGTGAAAAATTTCAATGAGGTTAGTGGGTAAAATTCAAGGGGGTGAGTGTCAAGAATACAGTAGGAGAATTGTCAGAACCCAGTCCTGTAGGTGCTTGTAAACTATATGACAAGGTTGGAATTTCATGTACATCTATCTTAACATAGTTTGCAGAATGATTTGAGAGGCCAAGAGGAAGCACCAAGAGGTTATGAGGAGACTTCTGAAATGTTCCAGTTGTGGACGGACGAGAGTCGTGAGCCCAGACACTTAGTGATGGATGAACATAACAAGTATTGAGGGGAAGAACCGACAGGTGTTGATTGATTAGAGGTCTGGGGCTAGGGAAGGAAGGAGATGAAAGTTTTATGTTGATTTTTGGTTTGTGCCCCTTGGTGTTATCTTCTGAAATGGGGATCCAGGAGGGAGAACATTAGATTTACTGAGTTTGAAATGTTTTTGAATATCCAATGAAAATTGATCATAATAAAGCAGCACTCTGGGGAGGAAGTTTGAAAATATTAATATATAATAGGGAGCTATCCACCTGTGGACCTTAATGGAAGAAATGGGAGGATGTAAACTGGACTAGGGGAGCAAGGGGGGTGCAAAAGGGTCCTAGAGCAGTCTAAGGAACAAGAGTCATTTTCTTTTAAATAACCCCCTGAAGAATAATTTATATACAATAAAGTAAGCCCTTTTCGAGTGAATGTTTCAATGATTTTGACAAATATATACACTCCTGTAACCAATGTATTAATCAAGATACAGAAAATATTTGGTGCCTTATGGTGTGTTAGATCTGAATTATAATATACGATAGTTTCATTTTCAGGCATTTTAGATGCTGGCTATGAGGTACATTTGTTAGTTTAAAAATATACAGTATGTGTGATCTTATAATCAATACATTTATTAAAAAGAAAACATACTTAAAACTTAATACTTCTTATTTATTTCCTATATTTATTATTGTCTGTGATCTTGGGCTTAGTTAAATGGATTTCATTTAAATAGAGGCAATACTGCATAATACTGTGTGTTCAGGGACATTGTTTTGGTAACTTGAAATACGCCTTAGCCAAGGTATTTACACTGTGGAACTTGGCAGATACTACACATCAGGGCTTGACTTTTTTTTTAGTTAATTTTCTAGACATAAATGGAAAGCAAAATGTTAATAATGCAGATGAAATTTAAAAGTGTCATGTCTATAAATGCTACTTTCTGACTCACACAAGAAAACTAAGACTATTTGAAGAACTATTCTTCCGGTATTTGAAATTGTTATTGGATTCAGCAAAGAAATCACTCATGTCTTTGATGAACAAGTTGGGTTCTAACCTACCTAGTGCCCTAAGCTTAATAAATACAATGTGTAAGAGAATGAGAAGGAGTTTAACAGTATACACATCACCTATCAAATGTAGTAAAAACAAATTTAGAATTAGGGAATAGGGCTACAGCTTCATTTGTGAAAACTTGGTTGAATTATGATTGTAAGTTGCCTAGGCATGCAAGAGTTTGGCAAAAATCAATGAACATATTCTGTGAGGTTCTGTTGCCTATGTGGAATTTATAATGGAGTGTACTGTTGCTATGGTTTGGTTGTCTGTGTTCTCCACAGTTTGTGTGTTGAGACCTAATCCCAAATTGAGGGTATATGTGTTAAGAGGTAGGACCTTTGAGAAGTGATTGGGATTGGTGTGCTTATAAAAGACTCGCAGAGAGCTGTCTTGCTTCTTCCACCAGGTAATGTTATACCAAGAAGGAACCACTATGAGGCCAGGCTCTCACCAGACACTGAATCTGCTGGCGCCTTGATCTTGTGGCCTCCAGAACTGTGAATAAACTGTCGATTTATGATATTTTGTAGTATTGTGTCTTAGTTCCAAACGGACTAAATGCAACTATATGTTCTATTTTTCCTCAATTGTACACCTTAATTCTTTATATCAATAATTTGTATAATGAACTTACATGCATCTATATAAACATAATTTTTCAGAGAGCTGGTTGTTAAACATTTACCAGACTAGCACTGGTCATATACAGCACCCCTGCGAAGTTTGTTTATGCCTCCTGGCTGGATGGGCCCATTCCTGGCCCCACATAATAGTTGATCTGCTTTCTGGCACTGGAGATTATTTTTTCCTGTTCTAGAATTTTATATAAATGTAAGCATATCCTTTTGTCTATCATTTCTTTTGTTCAACGTAATGTTTTTGAGATTTATCCATGTTGTTAAAACTATCAGATGTGAAAAAAAGCTATCATATATGTTAGTCATTTGTTTTATTTTTTGGTTGCTAAGTAGTATTCTGTATAGGAGTTTATCATGATTGTTTTTTTCATTCACCTGTTGAAGGTTTTTTTATTCCCTGAGATTTTGGCTATTATGAATGAAGCTTTTATGAGTTTTTACATGCAAGTTATTTTATGGACCAATATTTACCATTTATTTTTGGCTAAATAACAGTAGAATTGCTAGGTCATAATAGGATATTCTTGTTTTACATTCTAAGCAGTCGCTAAACTTTTCCAAAGTGGCTCGACTCTGTTCTATTCCCCAGGATTGCCTGAGTTCCAGTTGTCCCACGTTATCACCAACACTGTTCTATGGCCATCTTTTTAATTTTAACTATTCTAGAATGTGTGAATTGGTATCTCATTGTGATTTTAACTGGTATCCCACCAAAGAAGTGAAAAAAAATAAGTAAAATAAGTAAGGAGTGAAGTGTCAGGGAAGCAAAGAGGGAGTTTAAAGAAACAGTGTACAAGGTTACCTGGTACTAAGAGATTAAAAAAGGCAGGAACGGGGACGGGCCCACTGAATTCAATAGCAGACAAATCATTTGTTACCTTAACACGGGTGTTCACAGAGAGAAAAATCAAAATCATCCAGTAGAAACTCCCTTGTTATTTTCTACCCTTGAACCTAGTTTCCTGTACTATAGATGTCATAAAAACTCCAAATATAGTATTAAAATATCCTGGTTTGGGGGCTCAGACCTCATATTGGGCAAGGGAGATTCCTCAAGAGGAATCAGAGGTCAGAAGTCACTCTTCTCTTGTGGGGACACTTCAGGTACAGACGACCTAGGAATAAGGTAATCTCATTTGGTTACTCCAAGGCTGGCTGAAATGAATTATTAGAGAGTTGGTGAAGCTCTATCCTGCTCTCATGTCTTTCCACTGGTGATATTTTTTCCAGGAGGGGTGAGTCATCTGAATTGTCCCCTGATTTGTTCTAACTAGCCACTGAGCAGCACTTTGGTCATTGCCCACCACCCAGGCTTTACTGGATCAGTACTGGATAGATGACTAGCATGAAAGAATGGGGGAGCAGATGTGATATCATATACAGTAGGATTCTTGACTGAATTCCTGTTTTCAACTTTCATTCCATTTTTTTTCTTGTAAGTACTAAAAGTGTATTTAAAAGGTGGAGAGGTGGTAGTTGCTGACAAGAAGTCTTAGAAAAAAAGTTTGGTGAGCTGGTGTTCTGAATTCCTGTTCAAATTAAGGCCTTTGAACACCAGAGAGAAGAAAGTTGTCTCTTTTCAAAGGGATGGAGAAAATATCCATCAGGCTAAAAGAAGCAATAAAAACTCCATTACCATTTAGAAAGTGGATTCTGGGGTCTGAAAACAATGCTGTTTTTGTACATCTTTGAATTACACCATGTTCCACAAGGTGTTGTGTTACTAGTTCAGGTGTTCGCCTCTCACCCGAGGCTCTGAGCTCCCCCAGGCCAGAAATAGGGTGTCATTCATCTTTCATCTTTGCATCCCTTATAGCACGTAACACGTAATGTTTGAAAAACTAAAACAATACGGGAGGTGACAAATTGAGGACAAAGGTTAAAACAAAGAAATAAAACAAAAGTTCGAGGATTTACTGAATATTAATTAAGGGAAAGGAAGAAGACTTGAAGTTTTAGCTTCAGATTTTAGCTGAACTCTTCTTTCTGTTTCATTGAAAAATAAATGTTTGTGCTGTGACATAACTCTCTTGGTAAGGTATATTTGCGCATTCTGGACGAAAGTGGTAGGTGATCCAGGTTTCTGTTGAGGAGTGCGCTATCTGATTTCACAGAACTGGGCCTCTGACACAATCCTTCTCTTAAAGCAAGGGAAACTCTTAGAGCATAAAGTCACTTTGCAGTGTTAATGCAGACAGCTGGGAGAGACGGCTGACATGCGTCTCTCTAATGAAGCTCCCGTGCTCGGGGTGCTCCTGGCAAGATCTTGGCTTCAGTTTTCTCCCACACTGATGGTCTCTCCTCTGCACACTGATTTGGGGTCCACCGGGAACGGTCTCATCAGACCACTCATTTCTATATACTGCAGCCTCTGCAAAGAAGCCGAAGACTTCCTAGGCCATCTCTCACAACCTAGACCTCCATCGTCCCCACTGGGACATCTGTTTATCTGACTTCATCTTCCTCCTCTTTGGCTCCTTCTACTCTCCCTAAAGGTGTGTGGTCTTCTTCGTTTCTCATTGTCAATTGAACATCATTGTTTCTCTCTCCTCCCAAGAAACCTCCAGTCTTGAAACTTGAAGAGTCAGTAGTAACAGCTCCTTTTCCCACTTCTTTGTTGCAGTATTCCCAGACACATCACTCACGTCCCGATTTCTTGATAATTTTAGCACCTAGCTCACTGTCATTTTCTTTAACAGTTTCTCATCATCATAGTAACTGAGTTCACTTTTTTTTTGGTGTTGGGGGGGTCAATAGCTCTTTATACATATATTTTTTCAGATTAATATGGAGGTACTTGAGACTAGGTTACATGGTTTGCTTTTGTAAGGTTAAAGTCTGAGTTGTAATTATGTCCTTCACCCAGGAGTTCTGCAATATACCTGTGCATGGAGTGGGAATTGAGTCAGCCCCTTCCCTCCCCTTAATTCACTTTTAATGCTAATAAATTCTTCCACCACTGTGATTTCTAAGTTCATCTCCTTCTCTTCCAAGGATCTTGTCTTCTATCGTAACTCAGCCATATTGGCCTTTAGGTGAGCCTCAGACCCTGAGATTCTCTAAAATTATACACTTTCCATAATTTTTACTCTAAGCATCTTACTCTTCAGCTTCACCTCTTACCTTCAATGGCACTCCCTCCCCTAGTCACTCCAGTTCTTTCACTCAGCAGTCTTTATACTATTGTCACATTTTTGCTGCCATTCTCCCTCCTTGCTTGGGTTCTCTGGTCTAATTATGAAATATCTCTGCTCAGACCTTACACTGGAAATTTAGGGTTTGACTACGGCCTAATTCTAAATCTCCTCGAATCTTACACCTACACATGAGAACTGGATTATTCTTAACCCTAAACCCATTTGACACTAAGTTGCTTTATCTCCTGTAGTTCAGAATTGGGCTCTGTTCTGTTTCTGCCCCAATAACCGGCAATGTTGAGATAATGAAGGATCCTGAGAAAGATTTTATGATCTTCTTTTTTATAATCAAAAAATGCCCTTCAGAATCCTGTTCTATTTGAATGGAATTTCACCCTTCTTGCCCTACATCTAGTCTCAGGCTTCACACTCAGAATAATTCATTGCCCATGTCAGAGTGAATTGTCTTTCCCTTGTCTGGAAAACTAATAAATTAAGCTCCGATGTTTCTGATTTAGTAGGGTCCTTATTTTAGTCACTTCCCTGCATATACTTCCAACTATATTTCCTATTCTTGCTGTATCCCTTCTTCAAATGAACCTGGCAATATCCATCCAAGAAAGCAGAAGATGAATTCAACTCTCTACTCGCTCTGCTTTTGAACTTGAATGAACGAATGTGACTGGAGAAAACAGCAGCTATGTTGAATAGTCTTACTTGAAATCCATGGCCACTTTCTTCATTTTCTACTGCTGGGCAGTCTCACCTTGTTTTTCTTCTCCCTTTGTTCTATTCTCCTAAATAGCTATTTCTTTTTAATCTTTCATCTTTTCATCAGATTCTTAACATATGCTTCTTCATTCTCAGCCGATAACCTTGCCTCCTATTTTCCTGAGAAGCACTGAAAATCATAGGGTTCCTTTCTGACATCTGCCAGTGTACTTGAAACTTTGACCATATAATCTGCCTTTCTTTCATTATTTGGAATAAAATCTCTGTGATTTTCTCTAAGGCCAACAGCAAGATTTTTACTCCAACACTTTCCCCATTTTTTTTTCTTCCTTTTCTGATTTATTCTTGTTCGCACACGATGTATTGTCATTTCTTACCTATGAGAAAACACTTTCTAACTTCATGTTTCTTTCCAGCTTCTGCCCTATCTTTCTGCCCCTCTTTCCCGTGAAATTCCTTGAAGGAGATATGAAGGCTGTGTCTGTCTGCTTGTTCCCACATTCTCCACAAACCTAAAGCTGTTTTGATTCTCATTCCACCAGTCAAGAGACTTGTCAAAAATCACCAATAACCTCCTAAATCCAATAGGCCGTCTTAGTCCTCAGTTTCTTCATCTCTGATTCAACACCTGGGATGTGGTTTTCCTCCTAGATGACTCCTCATCTCCTTTGCTGGTGTCTACTCATATTCCTGTCTCTATCCTTGGCTCTCCTTCCTTCTCTGTTTACCCTCACTGCAGAGCCATCTCAATACAGACTCTTTTCTTAAATATTGGAAAACCTATGACTTCTAAATTTATATCTCTAGCCTGGGCCAATATGAACTCACATAACTGGCTGCTCTCTCAAAAATTCCATTTGGATGATGAATTCGCATCACAAACTTAATTTGTCTGTAACTTAACTGCCAATTCTCTCCATCCTAACTCCTTTCTTTCCATCTTCTCCATCTCAGTCAAGAATAGCTCCATCCTTCTAATGATTTGTGCCAAAATCTTGGATTAGTCCACAACTCTTATCTTTTTCTCCTATCCTACCTCCAATACATAAAAAAGTCCATTTGATTCTACTTTTTATATACATATATTCCAATATATAGAATTCTGATCATTTCTAACTAACTCCACTGCTATTTTTCTGATTTAACAACATTTTCTCATCTGAATCACCATCATAGCCTCCTAACAGTTCTCCTTGCTATGTTGACACTATAATGTTCATTTGCAAAAATGTTTCAGATCACATCATGTTCTAATGGCTGCTGATACTATGAAGACATCAGAGCAAAAGAAAATTTTCTTATATTGGTTTACAGTACCTTTTGGTATCTCAGATATCCCATCCTACCACTTTCCCCTATACTCACCTCTTTGCCCTTCCTCATGGCCCAACCTCGTATGTCCTTCTTTCTGCCTGAGACATTCCTTCTCCAATAGTTGCATGGTTTTCTTGCACGTACTTGTGTTAGATAGGCCTCCTGTGACCACCATAGATAAACTTCATCCCTTCCTCTACTGCTTTCCCTTCCTATCTTATTTTCTCACTTCTCATTTATCACAGTATTTTACATTTACGTTTTTGTTTGTTTATCTGTCCCCTAAGCAATAAACGTGGAGTTGTGAATTCCAGGCTGGTAGGGGCTCTGTGTTCTAGTGGTCGGTACAAAGCACATCCTTACTGCAAATTCGTAAACTAGTTGAGAAGCTATGGTTCTTTATCCTGGTCTCTTGCTTTTGGCTTATAAAATGTGACTCCCAGTTTATCACTGGATCGAGTGATGTGCTTTCTGTGTCACTTCGCAAATGTTTTTCCTCTTGATAAAACAAACAAAGCAAGAAAACCAGCATGGAAGTAAATAGACAATCCTCCCAATGGATTTTATTGGAGTTTGGTGTACACAGCTATGATTTAATACAAAAATAACAAAAAAATGCATAGATAGATGTGCTATAATAAACTTGCAGACCTGAAAAGAAAATTAAGAATTATTAATGAAGTAATAATGGTTCCTGGTGGTGTTTCAAATCGCTAGAGATTTAGCCAAGTTGGGGAGATCTGGACAGGCTGCTACAGATGTCTCCAGCACTAGAACTGAAGGCTTGAGGAGCGGGCCAAGTTTGCATAAGTAAGTTGGAATTCATCCAGAGTGGGTCCTCAACATTCTTTACAGGCATTCTAATTGATTTAAATTGTTGCAATTAGCACTAAAAACCATTATTTATCTATTTTAGCATTTTAATCGGAATGCCGTGTACTCATTAAAATGCACTCTTTTTACAAAGCTCGTGATCAATCTGCTCCTTGTCCTGAGAATTTGGCACTACAACCCCTGTGCCAAGGAGGGGTCCCTTCCTCTTGTGTCAATTGGGGAGGTGGCAACCTCAACTCAGATACAGATGGTGATTAAAAACAATGCAATTCAACCCTCTTAACGTGACCTTGACTAGGCTGCACAGGTCTCTTTGTGCCCCATAAATTACAGGTAATTACGCAGAAATAGGAGAGAGGCTCATTCCCTGGAGTCACCAGTGAAGTGCAACAGATTTCACTTAAGGCTGAACAGCAGTAAAGTATATTAATATCAGCTTAATTTGTGGTAATTGAGGTAGCAATAAAGAATTACCCCTGGAATATTTCATTCCCATGATTATCTGAGTGTTTAAACTATGGAAGTGGTTTTTTTGGTCATAGTATAAAATATCCCATTTTCTCCCATCAGGAACTTAATGTAATTAGCATCTGGCAGACAACACTGTGTTCAGGCATCTCGCCTGTCCCTTGGATGCATTTTTATTAGCCGAACCATCAAGTAACCTTATTTATTATTCTAGATAGAAGCATTTTGATCTCATTAACATGGCTAATTTTCTCCAAACTTATGTAGTCGTACTGCAGCCAAAGCTCCCTTTATGACAATTAAGATATACTGTTTTCTTCTTCTTCTTCTTTTTTTTTTTGTCTGGTGCCCTACTATATACAATTAAGATACTATTCAAATCCATAAATTTATTAGTATATTAACACACTAATTGGATTACAAACACATCCTCTTATTTCTGAAATGTTTGTGATTTAATTGACTTGTTTAAACTAATTTTCATCTCCCCATGCAATTATAATTCGTTGTTAATTGAACTTACTTACACATGGAATACTGATACCATATTCCCTTGTATCAAGGAAATTCATGTAAAGGTCTTACCAGAGGGTTAGGTTTCTGACTTTATTCTTTTAGCACCTGGAACTGCTAGCAGAGATAATAATGATCATGTAATATTCATTTGCTTTAATGTATAAGAATTAGTTACAGTAACTTTTAGAAGAAATAAATATGATTCTGTTAATTTATAATTATTCATTTCTTCATGTACACTGTATGTAGAAGAACTATTGTTTTAATAATATATCATTTTCCTCCCTCTGTAATTGAGGCAGACATCCATAACTGTGATGGCCAAGTCCAGTATTAGAGAGATAATAAACACACTGACATATTTCAGAACACTGGCGTTCTGTGCTGCTATTCTCAAGTCTGGAATACTCTCTGAATTAAAAAATTTTAATGAAAGATAAACATATATGCACATTTACAAAAGGTAATTCCAAATGCCTTATGATGCCTAATGGTAATGTTCTACAGCTATTGGGTACAAATCATGGCCTGAGACCATGACTGCATTGTCCTTGAGAGAGATAGCTAAGATGGAAACAAAATTATTTGCCGTGATATTGAGGAACTTTGGGACTGTGCTTTTCCTATTTGTAGTTTAAATTTCTTCTTTTTCATTATATTTGTCTCAAAACGTAACCCCTAGAGAGAGAAGTACATGAAACAGAAATGAATATGAGAGTGTCCACTCCCACCCAGGTCAGGGAAGAGAGCCCTACCAGCCCACTTTGACTCCCACTTCCTGTTCCTCTCAGGGCCTCTTACTAAAGGTTTCCTCCTTGCTCACGTCCATAGGGATTACTTTTCTGCTTTCCTTATAATTTTACACCTAAGTTTGAATTCCTAAACACTGTAGTGTAGTTGTTTTTTTTTTTTTTTTTTTTTTCCGGATTAATGTAAAGGTACATAAGATTAGTCTGCATTGGTCTTGTTAGTTAGGGAAAGTCCAAGTTGTATTGAGTCCTTCCCCTGGGAGGTGTGCCGTATACCCCTGCATTATACCCGATAGGTGGAAGCCTACTGATCCCCTTAGCGCCCTTCCACATTCCCCCTTCTTGGATGTTTTTCAACTTTATGTAGACAGTCACACAGCACGTACTCTTTGGTGTTAGGATTCTTTAGCTCAGTAACATTTGTGAGTCTATGTTCAACATCCAAGTTGTTGTATGTAGCTATAGTTCACTCATTTTTATTGCTGTGTAGTACTGTGTGTTGAATGAACACAACACAAATGATGTATCCATTCCATTGTTGATGAACATTTTGGTTGTTTCCAGATTAGAGCTGTGGCATATAATGCTACTCTTGGATATATATACTTGGGAGCGAAATTGGCAAGTCAGAATTGTCCAAGTTACTTCTTAAAAGTAGTTTATGAGAATTCTCATTGTTTCATTTTCTTGTTAGCTTTCCTATTACCCATCTTATTACCCATCTAAGGTCTAGTTTTGACCTTAATTTGTATTTTCCTTATGACTAATGAGGCCTAGAACCTTTTTGTATTTATATTTGCTATTTGGATAACTCCTTTTGTGAAGTATCCATTATTATCTTTTGCCTATTTCTCTATTTTAATGGGCTTTCTCTTAATAATTTAAAAAATTTATTTATTCTATGTTTTGTTATATGTGTTATACATATGTTTTCTTACCAGAGTAGAGCCTCCATAGCTGACTGCCTCCTTCACCACTTCCTTAAGGTGACCTAATTTATAGACTGTACATGCACCACATGTACTCAGTGGAAAACTGACCTCTAGATATTGATTACCTCTGTAAGTCATATCTTGACTGCTTGGATTGAGACACAAATATTAATTTTCCCTCTAAAACTTGATCAGTTGAGTCCACTCTATACCAAGAGGTAGAAGGTGTGGGTTTCTTTTCTTTCTTTTTTTTTTTTTTTTGAGACAGAGTCTCACTATGTCACACTTCGGTAGAGTGCCATGGTATCACAGCTCACGGCAACCTCCAACTCTGGGGCTTAAGTGATTCTCTTGCCTCAGCCTCCCAAGTAGCTGGGACTATAGGCACCCACCACAATGCCTGGCTATTTTCTATTGCAGTTGTCATTGTTGTTTAGCTGGCCCAGGCAAGGGCTCAAACCTGCCATATTTGGTGCATGTGGCTGGTGCCGTAACCACTGTGCTATGGGTGCCAAGCCAGTATAAATTCTTTTTCATGTTTTATCATTACCATGTGTTGGATTAGGCCTAACATCCTATTATTTATCATGCGTTGCTGAAGATTTTTCCACATGAAGAACTGGTCTGAATTTTAGGAATATTCTACAATTACTGAAAAAATTTCAGTTCATGAGTGAGAAATAATGGCCCAAAGGAAAGAACTCAAAGGATTGACAATGAAGGAAGAGGTTGATCTATATTTTCTGGAAAGCAGCAGCCAAAAAAAGATGATGGGACATTTTGGCGTTAGAAATAGCACAGTTAGCAACATCCAAAATTGTTAACATAAGCACTTGCAGGGATATGGTAAGGGAAGTGAAGACCTATAGAGGAAAAGGAGGAAAACTTCCTTTGATGAAATCAGTGAAACCACATTGAGCTGGTTCTAACAAATGAAGGCATTTCATGGCTGAATCTCTGGGCCAATGAACTACGAAGTTGCTGAAATACTTGCTTAGGAATTGGGGGTGGCAGATTCTAACCATCAAATGTTTGAATTGAGAAATTTAAACTGTGACATGAGATATCCCAGAAAGTCTTCCATGGTGAATACAGTGAAGTTCCAGGAGGAGTTGTGGAAGAGTTCATCAAAAAGTTAATGGACTTAACCACTGTTTTAAAGATGACAATATCTTTGGAGCTGATGAGTACAGACTCTTTTTCAAGGAGAAGGCTGATGGAGCCTCGTCACAAAGGCTGACAAATATAAGAATGGAAAACTTTGCAAAGAATCAGCTTTGTGCTAGTTCAGCTAGAGAGAAACTAAAGCCTTTGGTGACTGATAAATCAGAAAAGCCACATGAATTCAAGAACCTGAAGCCCAAAGACCTCCCTGTCACTTGGAGAACAAACAAACATGCATGGGTGACGGATGTCCTATTTGAGGAGTGGATAAGGAGTATTAACTGAGGAATGGCCAAGAAGAAACAATTTATTCTACTGGCAGTAGACAACTGTCCCAGCTACCCAGTAAGTGAATCATCTTACAAATGTGACATTCAAATTTCTGCCTCCAAACATGACCTCAAAAATTCAATCTCTTGACCATGCCATCATCAAAACATTTAACATCACTACCAAGCCCAGCTCCTTCAGTGAGTCATTGCTCAAGCACAAACCTGTGGTCCCCTTGTGGAAGCAACTTTATCTGCTGCATTAGTTAGTTCTCTGGATGATATCTTCTAGGTTAGTTCTGCCCAGAATAAAATTCAACCCAGAATGATACAGAAGCATTTCAAGAAAGTTGGACTTATCACAACTCAAGAGGATGATGTTTTGGCCCTGTCAGACAGTCCATCTTTCACAGCAGAATTTGAAGGAGTAGATTTTGAAGGTTTTGTTACAATGGATGATGAGGTGGCAATTGTAATGAACTTGACCCAGAAGCAATTTTCCAAGTGATATCGACTGATATATTGAGCAATGTAAAAGTGAATGAAGCAGCTGATAAAGTGAAAGAAGGAAATGAGGATGACCCAGAAATTGCAGAGACTCCAGCAGAAGTGGATTTCAGGCATCTGAAAATGTAGTTGAAGTCATTTGCTGTGGAAAAATGCCCAGGTGTGCTGAGTTATGTAGCCAGCATTGACAGCACTTTCTCCACTTACATTTATAATAAAAAGAAACAGACCTAGATCATTTTTGCAGAAAGGATGATTAAACTATGAGAAAATAGTAAATATATTAATTTTATATGATACCATATGTATTTTATTGTGTTTTAATTTTATGTACGATTTCATGTAATATTTACTAATAAAGCTATACAAGAAAGTAAATTACATGTACATATCAGTACGGTAGTCCTAGTTCCTCATGTTGACTGTCTCCATCTGTTGACTAGTTTGTTATAGTTCCTTACAGAGGTTCTACTATATTTGAGTCCTTTCTCAATTTGGCTAGTGGTGTATTGATTTTGATTATCTTTCCAAAGA
>NW_003852398.1:12957326-12975597 GCF_000181295.1 Otolemur garnettii | reverse complement strand
TCCCAAGCAGCTGGGACCACAGGCGCCCGCCACAACGCCCGGCCATTTTTGGTTGCAGCCATCATTGTTGTTTGGCGGGCCCAGGCTGGGGATTCGAAACGCCACCTTGGGTGTATGTGGCTGGCGCCTTAGCCGCTTGAGCCACAGGCGCCGAGCCAGAATCAACTTTTTATATTGTTGATTCTTTGTATTATTTCACTTAGGTCTGCTCTTGCCTTTGTTGTTTACTTTCTGCCGACTTTCAGTTTGGCTTGCTCTTCTTCCTCTAGTTCTTGAGATGTGACATTTCAAGACCTTGAGTCTATGCCAGTCTTTGTGAATTAGATATGCTTCTCAGAGATGGTACATATTTGGGGTGTCTTTCTTCACCCATTCTGCTACTGTATGTCTTTTAATGGCGCTTTTAAGGCCATTCACAATTTAGTGTTAATATTGATCTGCTCTGTTCATCATGTTGTATGACACCTTGTTGTTCTGTTTTCCCTCTTGGGCTATTGTTTTTTTTTTAGATCTGTGAGCTGTAACTTTTGGGTTTGTTTAGACTGGTGGGTATCTATTGTGTTTTTCCATATATAATGCAATTCTAAGTATATCCTGGAGGGCAGGTCCAGTCATGATAAATTCCCTTGTGTTTCCTTACCTGGGAAAGCCTTTGTTTCTCCATTATTTATGAAACTTAGTTTTTCAGGATACAAAATTCTTGGTTGGTAGTTGTTCTATTTAAGAGAACTAAAAATGGGGCCCCAATCTCCTTTGGCTTATAAGGTCTCTGCTGAGAAATCTGTAGTTAGCCAGATGGATTTTTCTTTGCAGGCCGGTTATTGCTTTTATTTTGCAGCTTATAGAATTTTCTCTTTCATTTTGACTTGGCCAAGTTGGTTCCTATGTGTCTTGAAAATGTTCTATTTATTATAAATCGTCCTATGAGTGACCATCTTGTATCTGGATATTTGAATCTCTAGCTATGCCATGGAAGTTTTTCTCAGTAATTCACTTGAATGTATTTTCTACTCTTTGTGCTTTTTCTTCTTCTCCTTCTGGGATAGTTATAATTTTTTTTATTAGCCTGCTTTGTCCTCAGACTTTTCTGGCTGATTGTTCATTCTTTATTCTTTTTTTTTTTTTTTCTGAATCTTTGACTGGCTAGGTTATTTTGAAACCTTTGTCGTCTAGCTATGAAATTCTTTATACTGTTTGATCTAGCCTGTTGTGAAAGCTTTCTTCTATATTTTAAAAATTCTCTAAATGACTCTTACATTTCCTTAATATTTTTTGTATTGTTTCTTACATTCTCTATCTCTTTAGCAAATTTTTGTTTTTCTCATTCATATCCCAAAATATTTGATTTTGCCTTTTGGTGTTGGGTTTCAACTTCCTCTTCAATCCCATTCATCTTACTTGTCATCCATATTCTGAATTCCGTCTCTGACAATTTGACAATTTCCTTTATGTTGAGGTCCACTGCTAAAGACCTATTGATCCTTTCTGGGTTTCTCTGGTCTACTTTCTTTCTTCATGTTGCTGGAGTTCTTATTCTGGTTCTTTCTCATCAGAAATCTCTTCTCAGCTCATGACAGATAAGCTTGCAGTGTACCTGTACTTCTCTGTTGGCAATTCTCTCACTTAGTGCAAAGAATGAGAGGTGGCTGCATGACAGGCTGTGTCTTCCTCTGGAGGATTGACTTCAGATGGCTGGATACACTCTGAACATTTAACACTGCTGCTCTCCTGCCTCTTCCATCTCACCATTCCCAATGTAGTCCCTATGTTACAAAATGAGTTAATGCCCCACCTACTTCTGTCAACAGTGGTGCCAGCTTGATAGCCACCCCACACAGAGCATCAGTAGGAGCAGTCATTGGCCCATGTGGTTTGAGTTTAGCCCTACCTATACCCTCTGGCACTTGTGATTGATGGCTCATACAGTCTTGAGGAATGCTATGGTCAGATCCCCAGATGGCAGCATTTGTCTGCCAGGTACTGGCTTGAGTGCATCTCTGCCTAACCCTGTGAGCAGCAGTGGTTGTCCACTTGCCATTTTGAGAGCTGCCGTGATTAGATCCATATGTGGCAGCATTTTTCTACTCATGGTTTCATTGTAGTCCTGCCCAGGCCTGTTGGTGGCACTGATTGATGGCCCATGTGAGCTGAAGAGCTAGCCCACTCAGATCCATGAGCAGTGTTTGTTGGACTGTTACAGGCTTGAGTGCAACTAGGAGCCCACAGCTGCTAGTGGTGATTGTCAACCACCTCTAGCTTAAGAGCCATCCCATTCAGATCCTCAAGAGCAGTGATTATCAGTTGCTGGGAGCAGACTTGAGTGCAGCCCTTCCCATTTCAATAGGTTTTAAGGATTGTTGGTCTTACCCAGGTACCCCAGCATTGGCTGTGGGGGATTGCTGCTCTTATCAACAGGATACAGACTGTCTGGCCTCTTCACTGCCCCCTCCCTGAGACTGAGGCAGCAGCAACAAGTATGCAGCAGCAATGGACATGACTCCTCAGAAGAGACCACACTCCAAATTTAGAGTTTTAAAATGAATCTAGTCACACCTGTCAGGGATCATAGCCAGTGTGTCATCACTGTATCCTGGAGCAATGGCACTCCACAGTCTCCAGATAGTTCTTTATATCAGTTTTGGGGCCCTCTGCAGTGGAAGATCCCTCCCCCTGCAGCTTAGATAGCAGTGATTAAGGGAAAAGTATGGAACCCCAGGGTTATCTCCTTTGTGCCTTCCCAAAGTGTTGGCTCATCTTCCCTGTGTACCTCCAAACCACAGAGCAAGTCATCTGTTTTCCCTCTGCTTCACTTTGGTGCCTCCTGTTGCCTCTCTTTTGATTTATGTTCTCAGACAATCAATCTGAAAGTGGTTATCCACTCTCACCTTCAATCCTCTCCCTGAAGGCAGTGTGTGCAGGCTGCTTCTTGGCTTCTTCTCTGTGTATCTACATTAATGAGGGGGCTGTTAAAGTTTTTGCTCAATTTCAAATTGGGTTATTTGTTTTCTTATTGTAGAACTTTGATTTTTTTTTTATATTTTGGATACAAGACCTTCATCATACATGTGTTTTACAAATATGTTATCTTAGCCGATCACTTTTCTTTTTATTTTCTTAACAGTATCTTTTGCAGAGCAGAAGGTTTTAATTATAGTGAAGTCTAAATGATCAATTTTTCTTGCATGGATTGTGCTTTTTGTGTTATACCTAAAAATTCATTGCCAGACCCAAGAATATTTAGATTTTCTCCTATGTTATTTTCTAGAGTTTTTATAGTTTTGTGTTTTACATTTAGATCTATGATCCATTTTAAGGGTTTTTTTTTTTTTTTGTGTTTGTGTGTTTGTTTTTGGAAACACTATCTTTTCTCCATCTAATTGCCTTTGCTCCTTTGTCTGAAAAAGCTGGTGATATTTATCTGGGTATATTTTGGGCTGTTTTGTCTGTTCTATTATTTGTCTGTTTTTTCACCAACCCCATACTGTCTTCATTATTCTAGCTTTAGAATAGGTCTCCAAATTGAGTAGTGTCATTTCTCTGAAATTGTTGATACTGTTCATGTTGTGTTAGCTTGTTCTAGAACTCTTGTTTTTTCACTTAAACTTTAGAATAAGTTTTTCAATATCCATCACATAACCTGCTGAAATTTTGAATGGGCTTGCACTTATTTTATAGTTCAATTTTGGAAGAATTGACCTGTTAAACATTGAGTCGTCCTATCTATAAATATGTAACATTATTTTATTTATTTAGATCTTCTTTGATTTGTTTTGTCCCAGAATTTTTATTTTTATTTGTTATTTATTTATTTATTTATTTATTTTTGAGACAGAGTCCCATTCTGTTGCCCTGGATAGAGTGCTGTGGCCTCATAGCTGAACAATGTCAAACTCTTGGGCTCAAGTGATCATATTCCCTCAGTCTCTCAAGTAGCTGGGACTATAGGTCCCTGCCACAAAGACTAGCTAGTTTTTAGAGATGGAGTCTCACTGTTGTTCTGAACAATGTCAAACTCTTGGGCTCAAGTGATCATATTCCCTCAGTCTCTCAAGTAGCTGGGACTATAGGTACCTGCCACAAAGACTAGCTAGTTTTTAGAGATGGAGTCTCACTGTTGTTCAGGCTGATATCAAACTCCTGAGCTCAAGCAATCCACTCACCTTGGCCTCCCGGGGTGCTAGGAGTACAAGTGTGAGTGACCAAGACTGGCCTCATCAGAATTTTTAAAGTTTCTTATATGGATCTTGGACGTATTTTGTTAGATTGATATTTAAATTTTTTGATTTTTTGGTGCTACTTTATTTTTTAATTAGATCATAACATTACTGCTTTTATGGGGTACAATGTGCTGATTTCATATACGATTTGGAATGTTTACTCAAACATAGCCTTCACCTCATTTAATTGTTGTGGTTAGACATTTATACTCTACTCTTACTATATTTGAAATGTACCCTTGCAATATGCATAATAGGTGAGGTGCTACTTTAAATAATACTTATTTTTAACTTCGAATTCTAATTGTTTAATTGCAAGTATAAAGGAAAATAGTTGTGGGACCTGGCACCATTAGCACCTGCTAGTGTATCCTGCTGGAGGAGTGGGCTAACTGGGAGGCAGAAGAGTGGCTGCCATGGACTGAGTGGCAGGGAGACTATCATTGAACTACTTGGCTTCGGGGCAATTCATTGACTTTTCTCTTTTCTCTTTCGACAAATTCTCTGAGCAAACAGCTTATCCTTTCTTAGGGAATGCTTTGTTGAGAAGCCTGTCCCACGGGGACAAGAACTGTATATCAGGTCTTTGTTGATCCCTATTCCTGGATCTGGTGGGTCATCAACCTTCTGATGACCCTAAAGTCACATCTGGGTACTCTCAGAGTAGGTTCTCTTTTTCTACCTTTGGGTCAAAGGCAGTGTCCTGGCTCTGCTTCATGGGGCCTGAAACTTGTAGTCCAATGCTGCCAGTATCTCGAGTCAGTCCTTTTGTCTTTCCTGTGGATAGTATGATCCTGGAAAATGGCCATATTTCCTGTGCACACACTCTGGGCTAGGAATCAGTTCCCTTAAAAATTATCTGAGTGAGGGGTACTTTGTTGGCATAGCCATGAAGGTGGCTTGGTATACTGCCATCCAAATGCCTTCTGTCTTCTGAGTTTTTATTTAAACTCTTATTGGTCCCTTAAAAATTCTAAAACAATATAATAAAATACGAAGGCTATATGCACCATGTATACAGTCATCCTTTGGTATCTGTGGGAGATTGGTTCCAAGAAACCCCTCCAAATAAAAATCCTCAGATGCCAAGTCCCTTATATAAAATTCTGTAGTCATTGATATAACTGATACATATCCTCTTATATATTTTCAGTCATTTCTAGATTATTTATATTACCAATATAGTGTAAATGCTATGTAATTAGGTACTATACTTTATTGTTTTATTATTTTTTATTATTGTGTTGATGTTTTATTGTTCATATTCAGATATTTCGATTGAATTTGCAGACCCCAAACCCATAGACCTGCAGGCTGAATTTATATCAGATTTATCTCCCAAGGTTGCAGGCATATAACAACATGTAACGCTCACTGCCTCATTACCAACAGTCTATTCGTGACTACTTAGGTATTCTCTGAGACAATGTGTTTTCTCTTCTATTCACTGCTTTCTCCATTCTTATCAATAGAGTCATCATCTGTATTTCTACTAACAGGTTATTCAAGACAATCTAGGCTTTTTCTATCCCATTGTCTTCTCATTCCTACGTCCCAAAGCACATTCACGTTTTTAGATATTTCTTATGGCATCGTCTGATGTCTAGATATCATTAGGTATATTGCTTCTTTTTGCTGTTCCAACAGATGAACAGAAATTCAGTGGCTTAAAAACTGCAAATTTACTATCTCATGCTTCTGAAGATCAGAAATATTAGAGGGTTTCACTTGATAAAATTAAGATAGTGATTGGGTCACTGCTTTCCGGGCTCTACACAGGGACCTGTTTTCAACTGTTTCCATCTTCTAGAGCAGTGGTTCTCAACCTTCCTAATGCTGCAACCCTTTAATGCAGTTCCTATGGGTCGTGACCCACAGGTTGAGACCCACTGTTCTAGAGGCTTCTCACCTACCTTGGCCATGGCGCCTACCTTTCTCCCATCACATCTCTCTGGCAGTCTGTCTCCTGCCTGTCTTTTACTTATGAGAATGGTTGATTACATCAATCTCAGCCAGATAACCCAGGATAATTTTTCTAGTCCAAGGTCACCTGAATTGCAACCTTCATTCCACTTGCAAACTTAATTTCCCTGACATGTAAAATAATATATTCCCAGGTTCTAAGGATTAGGATGTGGACATGTTTGAGGCTATATTGTTCTGCTTACCATAATCGTAATATGAGGAAAGGGTTAGAAAAACATCATGAATCATAAATGCATTCTGGCTTATGAAATCTTTGTCCTGAATAAATTTATGTCCTTGAACTTATTTTTATCTTTGCTTTCAAAGCAGAAAATTGACTTTAATATTGTAGAATATTGCAGATAAAAACGTTCACAGAAAAAAAAATTCATGAAAGGAAGAACTGAGGGTAAGTTCCTGGTGAAAATAGATCATCTCAAATCTGGAGTCAGCACAGTTTGTTTGGGAAGTTCCTTTTAGCCTTTGGTGGATTATACAGCTTGAAACAGATCTGTACACCACAGACATATTTATCATTTTCACCACTTCATTCAATTTGCATTATAAGAAATTCATCTGGGGATGCTGGAGAATACTTCTCAAATGCGTGCTGGTGATTAAACAGGGCAGAGTGGCTGCAGACCAGAATGGGTAAAGAGTTATAGACAGAGAAGGCAGTGGGAATTGATGTGAGTAATGGTGTCTATCCGAGCCTTGAAAAATCCTCTTTAAATTACACTTGCGAGTGGATGGGAGAGCACATTCTCTTGAAGCCACCATCAATCCTCTGCAGAGGTTACAGTTCGCTTTAATACATCAGCGAGCTTCTCTTTCTTGCAAGCCCACTCTTCTGCTGTCTAGAGATGAGAGGCCATTGTCTTCACAGTGACAGAAGAACAGGAGGGCCATTGATTCAAGAGTGAAATCAAAGGACAGACTATTTAGTCTCAAATCCTCTGGACAATTAAGCCAACCTCCTGTGGTGAAGGTTTTCTCAATATAAGGTGTTTGAAATTGGGTTGAATTGAAATTTTGACTGGTTCTTTTCTAAAGGAAGGATAAGAGTCCCTGATTAAGAACAAGTTAATCAGCTTTCTTTGGTGGTTCTTAAAGAATGTTTCGATGTTTTCGGCTATTTTGGAGAGTTATTTTTAATAGAAACATCTACAACCTAGCCCTCAGGGAAAAGAACTATTGCCTAGCTCCAAAGATTCCATTAGTTTGTGGAATAGGAGTTAGGAGCACACTATTTAGGTAATACAGATTTGGAATCTAATCCAAGGTCTACTACCAAAGAATTGTACTGGGCTAAGAAAAATTGATCAATTTTCTTATCTGTAAAATGAGAATGACCATATTTAACAAATTAGGTAGATATTCAGATTAGATGAGATAATATGTGTACAAAATTTAATGAAGTGCTTTAGTATAATATCTTGATATCATCATCATCTTTCAGTAGACGTCTTAACCGCCTTTCAAGAGCCATCAGACTAATGTAATTGTGTTGGCAGCTGAGTGTAGGAGAGTGTGTAGGAGAGCTGTAACAAATTGGTGAGTCCAGGAGCTTAAATTTAAAGATTTCTTAAAACACTGGATGCACCAAATAAAATATGACTGTGTGACAACTTTGACTTTCAGCTTACTGCCCCTCTCAGAAACTCTTTCCTCATCTATGATCACAAAAATAATGCAATCTTTGGAGCTAGACACACTAGGATTTCAGGGCCTGGTTCTGCTACTTCCCTGGTTGTATAAAAACATTTGTATACACCTTACAAGGCTGCTGTGTGGGTTAGAGAAAATATCTTTAAAATATCTAAGAAGCACTCAGAAATTATGGGTATATGTATATGATAGGAATGTATTCTCTCAACAGTAGACATGGAACAGGTTCTCATCTTGTGCTTTATCCATTATGGTTATTTTAGCCTTTCTAGATAGCTTATCTCTATCTCCTCAATGGTGAAAATGATGGTTATCTTATTCTCTTATTATATTACAAACCCCCCAGATAATAAACTATATTTAGGTCTAATAGGAAAGAGATTCCACTGTCCAAATACATAAGTAGAAAATAAAATCCCTGCTATGCCAAGTAGAAATATCTTGGAATGTATTATTTCATAGAAATAACTGTACACGTTATGGTCAGATTCTATGTAATAGTATTGCCACTGGTACTTTTATGTGGACACACAGCATGCTTCGTGGTTACTCATAGGAGTATACATATTGTCTATAACATGGTTTCCAGGGGGAAATGCTTGTACTAAGCAGTTTATACACAAGATGCATCATAATTGAGTAAAAGTGTAGGTTCAGGAGTCAGAGAGCCTTTCATTTAAATCCCAGGTTTATCGCTTACAGACCGAATTTCTTTTTTTTTTTTTTTTTTAGATGGAGCCTCAAGCTATCCCCCTGGGTAGAGTGCCATGGCATCATGCTCACAGCAACCTCCAACTCCTGGGCTCAAGCGAGTCTCCTGCCTCAGCCTCCCAAGTAGCTGCGACTACAGGCGCCCACCACAGCGCCCGGCCATTTTTTGGTTGCAGCCATCATTGTTGTTTGGTGCCTGGGCTGGGGATTTGAACCCGCCACCTTAGGTGTATGTGGCTGGCGCCTTAGCCGCTTGAGCCACAGGCGCCGAGCCCAGACCGAATTTCTTAACATCTCTGTTCTTTAATTTCTACATCTGCAAATGGGAACAGTGTAAATGCATCCCTCATGTGGTGTTTGAAGAAATAAATGAGATACTGTATGTCACATCCTGTGTAAGTGCAGTGAAATATCAAATATTGGCTGTTTCAAATTGCTATTGTTACTAGGAGTTATGTTTAAAAACTCTTTTTAAAGTTAGCCAGTGTTTGTATTTAGATTCTTGGACATAAGAGGGCAATTGAGAAAGGCCATTGGAGACACAAAACATAATTTCTTAAACAGATATTTTGTGTCGTCTTTATACAGCAGCTGAGAACCCTCTGATGACAGCAATTGGTAGTCTTTCACTTAGTCGTCCTGACTCCCAACTTGAACCCTAAGGCTAAAATCAGACATGAAGGAGAAAAGTCACAGAAATGAAAACCCGCTAGTGAGATCTTAGCCCAGTGATAAATGTTTTCTTCTCTTGTTATAGCGAGGTTTAATTTAAGCTGAATATGTTTTGAAGTCTAATCTAGTGTGGCCTTTCCCTAATACGTCGGACAAAAATGTATGTAAGAAAATATAATGCTTTCTATTATATTGTAATTGATTTTTCTTATATCTTTACACGCACAGAAAACTATTGTGTTTTCTCAGGCCCTGTATCTTTTGTTAAATAAAATAACACGGACATAATATTAAAAGAACGAGGGGGAAGAAAACTCAGCAGTTTGTGTCTGTGGCATTTTCTATTACTGATCCCGGGCGGCACTAAAACGTAGTTTCTGTTGATTCACAGTAGGAAATAAAAGTTAAAGAAGTTGACTGTGTAATCCATCTTTCCATACACAAATTAAATACATCCCTCCGTGTTTATGTAGGGCTTACTGCAGAATATAGAGGAATGTGCCTCAGCACATCATCGACGCTATTTTTCACTTGATATTTAACAAGACATTAGACTGATTTTAGAGACTTAAAAACATTGCTAACACCTAGATAAGCAACAGGACACACCTAATTTTATTCTAAGGCTATTGAATAAACTATAATCTATGGAGGAAAGATACTTTATAAATTGTTTCAACTATATTTTCTTATTTTCTGCATTCTTAATGCTCTCACACATGGGGCCTTACTAAGTAGGGAAGAAACTGCTCCTTCCAGAGGTAGGGACTTCCTACCTACTTGCTTGGGAGCACCCCTTTGATATGCAAACCACCAATCTTAAATCCTTAGCTACCTGCCACCTTTTGCTAGAGACAGTTTTCCTCTTTCACCCAGGTTGAAGTGTGGTGGCACAAAGTTCTTCGACTCCTGGGCTCAAGTGTTTCTCCCACCTTAGCCTTCCAAGTAGCTGGGATTACAAGTGTGTGCCACTGCGCCTGGCTTAATTTTTTATTTTAGGTACAGATGAGGTGTAGCTTACCTTCCCCAGGCTAGTCTTGAACTCCTGGCCTCATGTGATTCTCGTGCCTTGGCCTTCCAAAGTGCTGGGGGTTACAAGTGTGAGTCACTATATCTGGTATTATCTGCCTCCTTTTTCAGCCTCCTAAAGTTGGGGACACTATCCCTCTGACCCAAATCACCCAGAGCCAAGTACTGCACAACTAGAGAGCACCCCTGTAGCTCAGAGCTTGCCGAGATTGTGCAAATTATCCAGTCCTGAACCTTCCGAGCTGCTTGTTCTGCCTTGCCCTTTCTTTGCTCCCCAAATGCTTTTGCTCATTTTGCTCTTGCCTGCCCCCTGGTGGTTCTCTGTGGGCCTCTGTATGGCCCTGCATGGCCTATCCTCTTGGTAACTGGTGGCAATCTTTTCAATGGCAATCATCTCTTGGTTGGTTGGTCTCACCACACCTGAAAAAAATGAAAATCCTGGGTTCATTTAAAAACATAAGTCTAGAACATTTTTACATTTAAAATCAGCTCCGGATGACAAAAGAAACCTCCCCTCACATCAATCACATCCAGGGGTATTTGGAAGAAAAATGGTATAGGTAAGTCCCCTAGTTACAAATATCTGACTGATGTACTACTTATACTTACAAACAGAGGCTATTACAGGTAACAGGTAAATGTACCTGTTCCAACTTACATACAAATTCAACTTAAGAACAAACCTGCAGAACCTATCGCTTTTGCAACCTGAGGACTGACTGTAATGGAAACTATATCTTTTCCTCTTCTTTTATTATTTCTTCTCCTCTCTCAACAATTATTGGTTTAACCATATATTGGTTAGCTGTAACTTTAAGCAATGTGTGAGGATATAGCCCTCAAAGGGCCCAATCCAGTGGGGGAAAATCAGAAGGACCATCTGTGAGTTGGGGCATCCTGAGCACAAGGGTAGCACATTAAGTTAGGTAGGAAACAGGAAAATGGCCCTTTATCTGTTGGAGGGATACACCAGGCTGAAAATAATGGAGGCAGGGAATATTTCCAAGAGGAGGTGATGATTCTATCATGGTCATTGATGGACTTTCTTTTTCTCCTTTTAAAAGCCAGGTTCCATGAGGCAACATTTACAGGCAATAAAACTCACCCTGCCAAAGTGTTCAATTCCATGAATTCCGGCAAATGTTTACAGTTGCATCATCACTAACACAATCAAGATGGAACAGTTCCATCTGCACAGAATGTTTTTCTTTTGTCCTTTTGTGGCCGAGCTTTTACACTTACCTTAAGATGTTGGCAATCGGTGTTCCTTTTTCTGACCCAATAGCTTTGTCATTTTCAAGCTGTCACATGAATAAATTCATACATTGCATGCTTTTTGTTTCTGGCTCCTTTGCCTTGTATATATCAATGATTCATCCGATTCCTTATTTTATTGTATTTCACTGTCTGTTCCTACTACAGTCTGTTTACTCCCCAGCTGATGGACATAAGGATTGTTTCCGGGTTTTAGCAATTACGAACAAGAGTAGCTCTAAACAATTGTGTTTTAGTCTTACGGGTACTTTTTTTCACATGTAACATTCTACAGCATATATAACATGTCACAAAATAGAGATATGTGTGCATTCATACCTGTCTTGAGCCTTCTGAGCTGCTTATGGAAAGGCTTAATGGAAAGGCTGAGACCATGGAGGGTGTTCTGAACATTGGTGCTGCAGTGATACTGATATTTGCTAAATGGAGAAATATACAAATACAAATTTTATTATTATGTATATGTATTATGTATATATACAAATATACGCATGTGTGTTTCCTTCTATCCTGTTTCTTGATTTAAGTGTCTATCTAATCTTGTTTACTGCTGCTTACCAGGATGTCGTAAAATCTGCCCCAGCTTTGTTCTTCATTTTCAAAACTGTTTGGTTTTCTAACATTCCTTTGTATTTCCATATTAATTTTAGAATTAGCTCCTCAATGTCTACAAAAAAATTGCTGAGCTCTGACTTTGATTGCAGTGAATCTGTAGAGCAGCTTTGAAAGTGTTTACATTTTACCAGTAATGACTTTTCTAATCCATGAGCATGTTTCTTTTAAAGTCTTTATTTAAGTCTTCTTTAATATTTATCAACGGTAATTTGTAGATTCTAGTGTATAGCTTTTGTATATATTCGGTTCAATTTATTCCTAAGCATTTCATGTTTTGATGCTATTGTAAACGGCATTATTTAATTCTAATTTTTTTTGCTGTTTTTGGCCAGGGCTGGGTTTGAACCCGCCAACCCTGGCATATGGGGCTGGCGCCCTACTCCTTGGAGCCACAGGCACCGCCTTAAATCTAATTTTTAATGGTTGGAAAGTAAGTCTTTTAAGGTTTTGTATGGCTCCTCTTTGACCTTCTAGCTTTTTCCACTCAGAATAATCAGAGGTTTCATTTTAACCCATGATTCAATTTGAGAAAAAAAATAAGATAAAATTACTCAGTTATGACTGGTTTCTATTGTTATTTTTTATTTTTTATTTACCTGAGAACAAACACCTCCTGAGGATACCAAGGGACTGATAATTCATTTCTTGGTGTTGTTGGAAAATATATTCACTGTTCCCCATGGCTGATGTGCCAGACAGTTGCACTGTGGCAGGGAGGTGGCCTGTGAGGTGCATGAAGTTACTAGATCACCAGTTGGAAGAATCAGTGGGTAACAGGAGCAAGTGCCGGTCAAATCTATGTGAAATGTGTGGGAAGGAAAGGCTGAGACCATGGAGGGTGTTCTGAACGTTGTTGCTATAGTGATACTGATATTTACTAAATGGAGAAATATACAAATACCAATTTTATTATTTGATGATGTATTTAATTTTGGGTACAATGAGCTAAGAACCTGAAAGTACATGCTTATAAAATTTAGCACTAAATTTCTGGGTTCTTGAAAAAGTTGATGAAGAGCATGTAACTAATGCAAGATATTTATTGACAATTACAACCTGCCCAGTGGAGCACAGTGACATCAATGTGCACGATAACCAATGATAAATAGGTTTAGGGCATCGGTTTCTACTTTAAAAGTTCGTAGTAATATGAAGAAGAATATGCCTCAAGACTAATTTAATTTTCAAGCTGCAGGTATCACTTTGTAAAATATAGTTCGTCATTTAGATAAAAATGACTACTTATAATGGCTTTTACTTCTTTTGTTTAATTCCAAATTTTCCTGTGTATGTATAAAAACAGAAGCAGTAGCTGTGAATATGTTGTCTGTACTCACAGGAGAATCTCTCTTCAGTTATTAAATAATACCACATTTATTTAATATGTCTGGATCTTTCAAACAGAAAACTATTCTAATCAATCTTTTCTATCCAATTTGTGGTATGAAGGTAAATGCTTTGGGTGTTTATTCTGTCAAATGTGAATCACCTGAAATTATAATAGATGCTTTTGTAAAATTCTTTTTATGTATCAAGATTAAAAATAAAATTATTCTCTGTGTTACTACAAATTTAGTTTATGTGGTTTTGCTGCATTACTACCAATGGAGGAGCACAGACTCACAGGAAAACAATGTAGTTAGCAAATCGAATAAGTTTGAGGCGATGTGCTTGGTATTCATTACTAAGGGCACATAATTCATCATTGTTCCAATTCTATCAGTGGTAATAGAACCTAGAGTGTCAAAAATTTCTACATTTTTAAACGTATACACAGTTTATAGTAAGTGAATGCTATTTTTTTTTTTAATGCGGAAAGCTCCTTTCCATAACAAAAAATAATTTTAGCTGACAGATGTTATTTTCTGCCTATTATCAATCAGGAATTAAAAATATTTTAGGTTCTAAAGACGGTGGAGGTAAAAGTAAATACCCTAAAATGACATTGAGCTATTTTGGAAAATGAATCATCTAGGGCTGGGTGTGATGGCTAACACCTGTAATCTTAGTATTTGGGGAGGCCAAGGAGGATAGACTGCTTGAGTTCAGGAGTTCGAGACCTCCCCCACAACCCACCCCAGGAGCAAAAGGGAGATCCTATCTCTAATAAAAATAGAAAGACTGGCCAGACCTGGTAGCCCACACCTTACTCCTAGCTACTAGGGAGGCAGAGACAAGAGGATCACTTGGACCCAGGAGTATGAGGTTACTTTGAGCTATGATACCATGACACTCTAGCCTGGGGTAACAGAGTGAGACTCTATCTCAAAAAAAAAAAAAAAAAAAGAGAGAGAGCAAGAGAGATAATTAGTCATTTAACATTTTTGCTACTCTTTATTCAAAATCAGTAGGAAATATTTAATCTATGCATTAACGGAGTACTAAAGTATATTGGCTCTTAATGCTCTTAACTCATTGCAAGTGTTTGAAACAAAATCTGTGAACAGGAAGCTGTTACAATGTATCCCTAAAAAACAAAGGGATGGACAGAACAAATTAAATATATTCCTCACATAGGGTCATGATTTAAATTTGAAATTTTATAACTGCACTTTGGAATATCTCAAATTGTCAAAAAAATGGATAGAGTTCCTATTTTGAACTGGATGAATTTATATTCTGTACTGAATAGAATTGAAATTAAATTGTTCTTTGAGTTTTTAGCATTTACATTTGATGAAAGGTGTAAAGTATATAACAATAGAGAGGACTTCTGAAGGGGACTTCTGAGGGGTTTTATTTTGTAAAGACCGATCATGAAGAAAGGTGCTCATAATGGATGCAAAAAGTCAGTGCCAATAAGTATGTTGGACTTAAATATTTACAAAGTTCAACATGGAAACTTTAGAAATGATGATATTCTTCATTAATCAGATTTTCCTATACTTTTCTTGGAACCTAAATAGAGAGTAATTTCTTTTTCTTTTTTTTCTTTCTTTCTTTTTTTTTTCTTTTTGAGACAGAGTCTCACTACGTCGCCCTCAATAGAGTACTGTAGCGTCACAGCTCACAGCAACCTCAAAATCTTGGGCTTTAGCAATTCTCTTGCCTCAGCCTCCCAAGAAGCTGGGACTACAGGTGCCTGCCTCAATTCCTGGCTATTTTTTGGTTGTTATTGTCATTGTTTAGCAGACCCAGGCCGGGTTTGAACCAGCCAGCCCTGGTGCATGTGCCTGGTGCCCTAACCACTTAGCTACGTAGGAGCCTAGCCGAGAGTAATTTTTCAATTAAAAATATTATAGTCTACACAGAAGAGTCATTTGAAAGTGTCAACAATGTCAAATTTATTAATTATAAAATACAAATTTGGAGAAAATTGAAATAAATTTTATTAATAAACTAATGATCAGATTATCTTGGAGAATGCATATTTCAGAATAAGACCCATGACATGATATGAGAACAATATTAGACAAGGGCATTTATCCTTCTTGTTCTATTTTTTAATGTTTAGGTAATTAACAAAAACAAATGTGCTTAAATAAACATGTATTTATGTTTTTATTTTTAGATGGAATTTTGTTCATTTTTGTTAATAGAGTCAAATAGAATTATTTTATAGATTTAATAATTACTCAAGCAAAATTGTTGGTCAAAAAATAAATCTTTCTAAATGGTTTCATAATTAATCTTTGCTTTTACTTCTTCAGCTTCCTCAATTTGAGGGATGTATTATATGGTTACAAAACTTATCAGTTTAGGGCAGCGCCTGTGGCTCAAAGGAGTAGAGTGCCAGTCCCATATGCTGGAGATGGTGGGTTCAAACCCAGCCCTGGCCAAAAACTAGAAAGAAAAAAAAAAATAAAACCTTCCAGTTTAATTCTCAGATAAATGCCATTGGCAAGTTATCCAAGAAAATTACCCTTCTAAAGATATATATCTATATCTAAAAACATAATTCAAATTTACTTCTTCCTCTCACTACAAAATTCCTGTCTGACTTAAATATTTCAGTACTATTTTCTGGGGGTTATATATTAGTATACATATAAGGAAAAAATTATTCAGATTTTGGTAAAATATGTTACCTTCATAAAATGAGTATTTGAATACTATATCTGTTTAAAATTTTTAATCCTTATTTTATCCATGCTGTTCTATTCTATTTATTTCTGATTTCATTATGCCAAATCTGCTGCCCCATTTGGTTTTTGAAAATAAAGTTTTATTGGAACACAGCCACACCATTTATCTGTGTAGTGTTTATGGTTACTTTCACACTACACAGCGCATTTTTTAGTTTTGATAGAAACTGATAAGCCACAGAGCCAAAATAGTTACTATCTGGATCTTCACAGAAAAAGTTTGCTAACTCGAGTATATAGATTCAGTGATTTAAGGTGTGTTAAGGAGAGTTCAGACAGTGAGAACAATATCCTCTACCTCTTAGAGCAAGGAGGGTCAGGGGTATAGAGTTACCATTTAGCTACATAGTATCACAAAAAAATAAAAAGCAGATTTGTAACTTTTCCCTCATTCTAAGGTTTCTCAGTAGAAATATGGGGGGGCTTCACAGATTTAGGAGAAATGATAGTTGAACATTGATTATAAGAAAAGCATTTGATGAAAATTATGATTTATTTTAATAAGCAAGTTAATATAAGATGCTTATAATTGAGCGTATTTTTTATCCGATTTGAACACTGAATGTTTATTTGGTTATGGTCGGTTTTTATAATATGTGCAATTAACATCTGTTGAAAACAAAATAAGACTCAACAATGTCACTGAAGGAAGAAACTCCAGAACATCATTTCAGCCTTACTTTTCTGCACCTCCCTCTCATGCAGTCTCTCCACAGGTGCACACACATTGCATGCACATGCTTGGGACTCACATCTGTTGTGGACTTGAAGTTTATATGCCCCTCAAATTCCTCTTTTTTTTTTTTTTGCTGGAGCTGCATTTGAACCCGCCACCTCCGGCATTTGGGACCAGTGCCCTACTTTTGCCTCCCAAATTCCTGTGTCAAAACCTCAATCCCCATTATGATGGTATTTAGACATGAGTCCTTTGGAATACTCCCCAAAGGTAGGTCATAGGGTGGAGGCCTCTTTTTTGCAGGTGAGAGCTTGCTCCCTTGCTCTGGCTGCCTTTCTCTCTCTGTCCCCATCATATTAGGATACAATGAGCAGACAATCTGCCAGTACCGTGGTCTTAGACTCCTGAACTTCTATAATTAAGAGAAATAAATAATTGTTGTCTGAGACACCTACTCCATGGTAGCTTGTTATAACAGCCTGAACTAAGATGCAAGCATCACACGTCATTGTACACATGCATGCAAATACACAAACATTATTATAAGTGTACGTAGGCATGCACCAGTTGTCTATAACAGGTGGTACTATTTATCATTATACTGTAAACTTGTTTGCTCACCCAGTATATTGTCAAGAGTTTTTCATAAAAATTCTATAGGGTCAATTTAATTTTATATTTTTCACTTTATAAGCAAGCTGTAGTTAATTTAACCTATTTCCTAATTTGAGAGACTTTGATTGATTCAATTATTTACTATCAGAAACATGTTGCAATGACTGTCTTATAGTTAATCTCTACAATTTCTAGAACTAGAATTTATAGAGCAAAGAGTATCCATAATAAATACCTAATTCATTTTTCATTGGTGAATAGTATTCCATCATGTAGCTATCATTTGTTTACGCATTGTTTGTTCATGGACATTTGGGTTGTTTTTGGTGTTTGGTTGTTATAAATGTGGTCACTGTAAAAATTCTTGTGTAAGTCTTTGTGCAGATATGTTTTCTTTTCTCTTTCTCTTAAATAACTTAAGAATCAAAGTCCTGGTATATAAAATGGACCTGTGTTTAATTTCTCAAAAACTGTCAACAGCCCAGGAAAATAGTTGTTTGATTACATTACCACCAGCAAAGAGTTAGAGTGTCAGTTTTCCACAACCTTACCAACATTCTGTTTTTTTCTTTTTTAGGTATGTATAGTGTTTGAAGTAATATCTCATCATGATTTTGATTTTCTTATTCTTGGTGACTAATAATGTTGTGTATACTACTCTGTTTGAATATATTAATATATTTATAATATATTATAATATTATATAATAATATCATTCTATATTAATATTAAGTAAACAGAAT
>NW_003852398.1:12927279-12957223 GCF_000181295.1 Otolemur garnettii | reverse complement strand
TATAATATTATTTATATATTAATATATTAATATAATATCATATCATATTATTTCTATTAATATAATCAAATTATTTTGTTAAGTGTCTAGATCTTGTATTCATTTGTTAAATAGGGAATTTGGGATAATTTTATTAGTATTTTGTAGGCGTTTTTTACTTTAAATCCCAGGTCTTCATCAGGTATATGTGCTGCTGCAAATATTTCTTTCTGTCTTTGGATTATTTATGTTGTTACTTGGTGGTTTTTAATAGGCAGAAATTTTTCATTTTATTGAAGCCAAGTATATCTGTATTTTCCCCTGATACAATTTGTGCTTTTTTTGTTCTGTCTAAGCCTATCCTACAATCACAGAAATGTATTCTCATATTTTTTTCCAGAAAGAGAAATATTTTTGTTTTATGGCTTTCTAAAGTCAACTGGGACTAAATTCTCATTTAGTCGCTTTCTCTTTAATGCTGGGTTCTCACTATATTGCCCAGGCTGGTCTTGAAATCCTGGGCTCAAGTGATTCTCCCACCTTCCCACCTCAGCCTCCAGAGTAGCTGGGAGTACAGGCACGTGCCTCTTTACCCAGTTATCTCCTTCTCTACATGGTGTCAGGTCCTTTCTTCTAGGTACAATCTGGCAGAATATGCCACTGTACTCAGTTCATTGTTTGTAATGGGTGCCAGCTGTGATCCCACAGCGCGGTGCCTGGTAAACATTCCAGAAGCTTTAGTAAATGATTGGCTTTTCTAAGGTAAGGATACATAACAAATGACCCCAAACTTGTTTTAAAACAGCATTTCATTATACCTCATGATTTTCTGAGTTAAGAATTCAGGCAGGGCAAAGCTGGGTTATTCTTCTATGTGGTATGGATGGAGGTCACCACCCAGCTCATGGAAGTCTGCTCCAGCACATCCAAGACGGCTTCCCTGACATCCAGTGGGTTGGTGGGAATAGCGGGAAGGCTGGTCTCAGCTGGAACTATCAGTTGGAGAGCTTACAGATCATTTCTTGAGCCTGGCAGCATCATAGTGATCAGACACTTCTATCAGACACAGACGCTGTCTGGCATGTTATGAGCTGAAGTCATTCAGCATCCTGTCTGCTGTATCTCATTGGTTGAGGCACTTGCCCCACCTCTCAATGAGATAAGTAACAAAGATTTCTGTATCCATGTTTAAAACTACAACAGTCTGCCTTTGAGCCACATCAATAGATATGAATAGATTCACATCTATTCTACACGCAAAATATACTCAGCCTCTCCTAACACTCCCTCCTGAAATCTCCTCCTATTTTAGCATCTGGCTCAGGCTTGCAGTCTAGGATTTCACGTAAGATTATGTTCAAGGGCAAATAAAGCTCTTTGAGATCATTTTCTCAGCTACAATTCTGCTTGTTCTGAAGCACTGTGAGCTTTGAAACAAAGTCTTATCTTTCCCCAACACACACACACAAGACATGGTTATGGTATAGACCAGACACTCCCATTCAGAAGGGGGTAAATGGAACACTATGGTTTTCTTTACCACTTGCTAGTAGTTTTTTGTTCTGTGCTTAAATTCACCAACATCCCTGCAGCTGGCCTATAGTTGGCACTGTTTCAGAGCCCAGGAGATCACGCCGGGGAACAATGTACTCTTACTTAGTCCTGATCAATTTTAAAAGCTGCAAAAGTATTTCTCTTCTTAGCATCTCAGCTATATTAATGAGAAGGGAATGCTTAAGCCAGAAAGTCTCTAAATTCTACATTCAATAAACTAATAATGATAGCAAGTTGGATCTTAAAACTTGATTTCTTATGACATTACCATAGTACTATGAACTTTGGTATCTGTGTAACCCAGCTCCAACCACTAAATATTTGAGAAGTCCTCTAATATAAATTCAGCATTCCATAACAACCTCTAGGAATATTCATAGAGCACAAACAGAATGTTCCTCATTTTTCTATTGTTAAATACCAGTTCAAATGGATCACACAATTATCAATTACTTTGAAGCTTAGTTACCTACATTATAGTAATCTGCAATTTCAAATGTCCCTGAACCACCTCTTACATGTATTAATAACCCATACTTACCCATTCTTTTATGCATGATACAGAAGAACAATTCCCAAAAAGTAATTTTGAACTTCTGTGTATTTAAATTATACATATGGAGTTGCTGAAGTGGCATTTCTGTTTGGAGCTCCACCTCTTCAGAGAGTATATTCAGGATTATAGCACCAAATCGCTTCAGTTCCTCTTTACAACTCTTGGATTTTCAAAGTTGTAAACTGTATCACAATAATCAAACCCAAAACTGAGATAGGATTGGTGGTGGCCTGGGTTCATGAGAGGAGTATCAGCAGAAAGAAAACTCAGATTAAGACTTTATAATATTGAAATCTTAACCTCACTCTGCTTGCCAGAAACGCGTACAGCTTCTTACTATTAAAGATGACACTGCTAAATCTCTCGTGTGTCACAAGAGATCCCTAGCTACAGACCAAAATAGTGTTTGGAAAGCAACACCCAATGGTTTGCTTAACATACTAGGGTTGTTATTCATATTTGTTCCACATCAAGTTATATAAATAATATTTACAACAAGAATGGGGAAGCAAGAACCCAATGTACTCGATTATAATATGAAGCCAGTAGACAATCTCATCTGCACCCACTTGAGAGAAAAACTCAAATTGATCCAAGGTTGGGGGGAGCATGGGAATGCTGAGGGGGGAAGATGGGTGTCCTCCCATTTCATGGATGCAATGTTAGGGTGTATGGCACACTTTTTGGGGCAAGGGCACAATTATAAGAGGTACTTTACCTAATAAATGCAAACATTGTAACCTACTTCTTTGTACCCAATTAACCTGAAACAATTATAAAAAATAATATTTACAAATGTAAGTTCCTAAGAAGTCAGTACAGGGATGTATCTTCCTAAATTATTGCCTTTATATTTTTAGTCAATTGTCTTATTATCACTAAACGTGACCTTGATTTTTCATAGATAGAAATTAGTTCAGCCATCCTTCGTAGAAATTTCTGATACATAAAGACATGCAGCAGTGTGTCTGTAATTATATAGTGTACAGCTCAATCTGCTGAGAAGGACAAGATGCCGAGATACCCTGAGAGCAATGAACTCACATAGCATCTTGGTTCTCAATACCCAGAATGTTATCCTATAAAAAGGATCAGGAATTTATAGAGAAATGGGTGATTCTAGGAGTGGGTCAGAGAAAATCTAAGATGAGCTGGGAACATGTCGAAAGTGGTTCCAAATAGTGAGGAAGTGCTTAAAAAAATCCTTTGGGCATCTTGAATGGATAAAAAAACGAATCCTCTGTTTTATGTTTTTCCTGCTATGCAGATTAGGTTTCTAGACCTACTTTCTGTTTAGTCACCTTAGCTTCACATGAAAACCAATGGCTCCTCTTATTCCTACTGATTACTATGAGTGATTCTTCTCATTCCCCTTCTGTATCTTGAATTTAGCTCTTGGTTTTACTTGTTAAGTTAAAAAACTTTTTCATTTTCCTGTATTCTGGCCCCCTGTACTTCAAAGATTAGAGATTATAGGAACAAAAACAACCCAAAAGGCCCTGCCCAGATTAGGGAGTCACCAAAATTACATTTGATTGCTCCCTCTTGCACCTGCGCCCATAAACACACTTGATAAGGACTCTCACTATGCCATGAACTTCATATGCTTGTCTATATCACTTCCTGAACCCTACCAAGCAGATTACGGTATCATTTTAACAATGTAAGAACAGACACACATAGAGGTTAAGTTATTTTCTCCGGGTTACTAGACTAACAAGTAATTTAGTGAGAAACTCAATTCAAAGTGTTTTAACTTTCTCTTTCTTCAAACTGGATTTTTATTGTTGTATTCAGGTTTTCGTGCTTTCTATCAAAGAATGCCAAAGTTACAAATTTGGTGTTTGGAGGCTGGGCTCTATGGGTAATAGGAAACTGGTCACTCGTCTGCTATCTCTGCCTCTGTGGGACGTGAATTCCTGAAAAATTCCTGTCCCATCACCCACCCCTGTTTCCTGTGATGCTCACCTGGGTTTGGTGTTCCATCCCATCATGCTCCTGACTTCATCAAGCCCACTGGAGTTTTGACAGATATGTTCCTATTATTGGACAAAACCAATCCTATGCTGTCTTCTTTTGTTTTTTTTAAAATAAAAGACCAAAGGGAAGTACTTGATTTTCAAAACAAAAAGAGACTCTTTTCCTAGTGTAGAGGGGGTAGAGCAGAACCAGAGGAATATGGGGCAAACAATAAAAATATGAGGCAGGTGGCAGGCATGCGTGGATCTGGGAAAAAGACCAGAGGGCATAGATTCTGTCTCTTTCTGATTCCTAACTTTGGTTTTTCATGACGAAAGATGAACACTGAGTCACCAGTTTTGTGACCAACTTATAACTCATACATACATGTACCTTTTTTTTTAGGGGGAGGAGAGCTTTTCTTTCTTTCAATTATAGCTGAAAAAAATCAGTGAATTGTAAATTTCTCATTACAAAGTGAAACCATATTTTGTGTCACGTAGGATCATAGAATGATTTCACTGAATTTTTCTTTAAAAATTTGCTTAAAAAAATTCTATCACACAGGTGCGTATATGGAGTATGACTGTTCTATACTTAGTTCCCATTGATAGTGGTTCTGGAAAGGAAATTGATTCCACAGCATCTAAAATCTCAGCAGAATCACACTTTCGATGGTTCATGCATACTAGATAAACTCCCTTCCATTTAATACTCACTTTCTAAAGTGTATACAGGGCATAATAATAGAGAGACAAAGAAGAGGGGAAGGGGAAGAATGGAAACATTTCTAAATTGCAATCAAAGTATAGGTCAGTTTATATTATGATGAGAAATTAGTTTTAAAAATTAACAATGTATTTAAATACAATTGACCCTTCTTACATAATTGCAATATTTTAGAGAAAGCCCACCAAGTTCTTATGAACTACTTTAGGTTTAAGACCCCTATTCTTTATTTCTACCTGATGTTTGGCCTTTGAAAGAACACTTTTCCCAAATGACTCAATTTTTTCAACATATATCTCAACGAGTAACAGGAGATTTCATACGTTAGTCACGTGCAAAAAGGAGGCGTAAGATCCCACATCATAATATCTCATCATGTCTTAAGTAGGAATTTTCTAAGGAGCATGATTTATTGATAAAGTAGCTTTTCTGATGACCAATACTGCCAGTTGGATTTTTCTCTCCCATGTTTTCCTCTGTGTAAATAAACTTAAGAAATTATTCTGAATCAAATTATTCTAAATCTGGACTGAGAAAGCTGAGGAAAAATAGGCAGTAGCTGTTTTATGTTTATTTTGCCTCACACATTGTAAAGTGCTAAGAGAAGAGCTAATGCTTTAATTAAAAGGAACAATTTTCTTAGGAAAAACAATTGCTGTGTTTGCTAACCGACTCTAATGTGTTACATAGCCAAACTGGGGCTTTAATATATGCCATCTTTTTAAGCGCCGAATCAACCAGCAGCAGTTGTGACTGCATATTTATTCAATGTAATTGATAGAAATGTTTAATTAAGTATTATGAAGGGTAATTCTCTAGCTCTCTCTATCAGACAAATGGAAACCACCACTGGCTTCTGAGATTATTTTTGTATAATCAAATAAAAACACACAAAGAAGGAAAGCAGTGCTGCTGTAGTTCCAAATAGTTTTAAAACACATTTGTTTGTTAAAAAAAAGAAACATGGATAAAAATTCCTACAATTGTTTCTTCTATCTCTCCCCGTCCCCTCTTCTTTCCTCTGTCAACATGCATCTATATGGTATAAAACGGAAGAAAAGATGAAACTGCCATCAGTTTGTGGACTAGTTGTATAGGATTAACTTTCCAATAAGTAACAGCCATAATAAATAGCATAGGAAAGAAGAAAATAAGTTATATTTTCTTTTCTTTTTCTTTCTTTTGTTTGAGACAGAGTCTCACTTTATCACCCTCTGTAGAGTGCAGTGACATCACAGCTTACAGCAACCCCAAACACCTGGGCTCAAGTGATTCTCTGGCCTCAGCCTCCCAAGTAGGTGGAACTACAGGTGCCAGCCACAATGCCTGGCTATTTTCTTGTTGTAGTTGTCACTGTTGTTTAGCAGGCCTGGGCTGGGCTTAAACCTGTTATGTTCGGTGCATGTGGCTGGTGCTGTAACCACTATGCTACGGGTGCCAAGCCAAATAAATTATATTTTTAAATTGAAGGGGAGATACTTCTTTTGTTTTGAGTATCTTATTTGAAACAATTCCAGTTTAAAATTTTTTCCTGACTAAGGGTATAGACTGCCTTCATTGTTTTATTTTAAATTTTTACTTTTTTTCCTGCTAAAAGGAGGGTAGATGTTAGAAATCAAACTTTGAATAGACCCCTTATCACAGTGTGTGTTAGCTATAAATTATAGCCCTATTATCCTCAGGTTAAATGTTCATTTCTGCACCCAAATAGTTTAGTAAATGACCATTAAATGACAAAAGTATGGTCCTTTTAAAAATTTATTTTTATCCACTGTGAATTGATTTTTGTGAGTGGTGAGAGGTGTGAATCCTGTTTAATTTTTTTACATGTGACTATCCAGTTTCCCCAGCACTATTTGTTGAATAGGGATTCTTTTGCCCAGTGTATGTTTCTATCTGCTTCAAAACTCAGATGGAAATAGGAGGATGGTTTCATCTCTGGGTTTTCTGTTCTGACCCATAGGTCTACACCTCTGTTTTTATGTTAGTATCATGCTATTTTGTTTGCTATAGCCTTGTAGTGTAGCTCCAAGTCTGGTATGGTGATGCTTCCTGCTCTGTATTTACTATGAAACATTGGCTAGTTGAGATTTTTTTCTTTTTCCATATAAAGTATAGAACTAGTGTTTTGAAATCTGTGAAAAATGGCACTGGTATTTTAATGGGGATTGCACTGAATCTGTAAATCACTGCAGGTAGTATATGTATAGCCATTTTAACAACGTCGCTTCTGCTAATCCATGAGATTGATGTGTTTTCCATCTGTTTATATCCCCTATAATTTCTTTCCTCAATGTTTTATAGGTTTCCCTAAAGAGGTCTTTCACCTCCTTAGTTAAATATATTGCTAAATATTTTATTTTCTTTGTTGCTACCGAGAAAGGTATTATATATTTTATTTGCTTCTCAGCTTGACTGTTGTTGGAGTGTACACCTATTTTGTAGCCTAAGACTTTACTGGATTTATTTATCCATTCCTGGCATTATTTGGTTGAATCTTTGTGGTTTTGTAGACATAAGATCATGTTACCAGGAAAGAGCAATAATTTGATCTCTTCTTTCCTCACTGGATGCTCTTGATTTCCTTCTCTTGCCTCATGGCTCTGGCTGAGACATCCACCAATTTGCTAAATACAAGTGGAGATGGCAGGCAACTTTGTCTGAGTCCAGTTCTAAGCAGAAATGCCTTCAATGTTCACCCATTCAATATGATGTTGGCTGTGGGTTTGTCACATATAGCCTTCATAATTTTGAGGTAAGTCCCATTTATACCTCGACTTTAACTTAAGGTATGAAATGATGAGAATTCTAGAAGAAAATGTTGGAAAAGCTCTTATAGATACTGGCCTCAGGAAAGAATTCATAGAGACCTCAAAAGCAATCACAGTAACAACAAAGATGAACAAGTGAGACCTGATCAAATTAAAGAGCTTCTGCAGGCTAGGTGAGGTGGCTAATGCCTGTAATCCTAGCACTCTGGGAGGCTGAGGCAGGTGGATCGCTTGAGCTTATGAGTTTGAGACCATCCTGAGCAAAGCAAGACCCTGTCTCTACTAAATTAGAAAAACTGAGGCAAAAGGATCGCTTGAGCTTATGAGTTTGAGACCATCCTGAGCAAAAGCAAGACCCTGTCTCTACTAAAACAGAAAAACAGGCAAAAGGATCTCTTGAGCCCAAGAGTTGGAGGTTGCTGTGAGCTATGATGCCACAGCACTCAAATAGCTTGAGACTCTGTCTCAAATAAATAAATAAATGAAATAATAATAATAAATTTTCTGCACAACCAAGGGTACAATTAGTAGAGCGAATAGACAGGCCACAGAATAGGAGAAAATGTTTGCGTGCTATACACATAACAATCAATAAAGGGCTGATAACCAAAATCTACAAAGAACTCAAGCAAATCAGCAAGAAAATATTAAACAACCCCATTAAAAAGTGAACAAAAGACATGAGCAGAGACTTTTTAAAGGAATATTGTCTAATGGCCAAAAAACACATGAAAAACTGCTCAACGTCTCCAATCATTAGAGAAATGCAAATCAAAACCACAGCGAGATACCACCTAACTCCAGTGAGAATGCCTCTGATGAAACAGTCCTAAAACAACAGATGCTGACACTCATGCAGAGACAAAGGAACTGTTATACACCATTGGTGGGACTCCAAACTAGTACAAACTCTGAGTGATCAATTCCACTACTAGGTATTTACCCAAAGGAAAAAGGACATTTTATCTTAAAGATAGTATCTGAATATTGATAGCAGCACAATTCACAATTGCAATGATGTGGAAACAACCCAAATGCCCATGAATACATGAGTGGATTAATAAAATGTGGCATTTATATGCCATAGAGTACTACTCAGTCATAACAAAAAAATGGTGACCTAAGATCTCCTTGTTGCTACTGGAGTCTCACGGAGAAGCGGTGTCATGGAGAATAAGACCTGCAATTGAAATTGTATGGAAATAAAGGGGACCACTGCTTTCTATGGTGTGTGACAAGCTTCTTTATTTTCTCCTGGCTTAAATAGCCAGCTCTGCACATATGCACTGTTATTCAATACATCAATGACTTTATTGATATTCATTACAATCCATAATCTATCTCATGACTAAACATCTTGTGACTATCTCATGACCAGATCCTCCCTGGCCCAGAGCCTAGTAATCTACAGATTAACTGATACTACCTTATCTAACTTAATCCTCCTAAAAATACATGACTTGATGGAGAACATGTTGTTAGCCATTACTTCTTTGTTCTTATCTGACAAAACCTGAGGCTCTGGAGGAGAAAGATAGATTGAATACCTGCCCTACTGGCCTCACCATCTGGAGGCAGTTACTTTAATCTTTAATCAAGGCATAGTCAGAAAATTCCTAAGACATACAGAAACTTGTTTGCAAGCCTCCACTCCCATGTGGGCCTTAAGTCAGGGGGCTTTTATGCCCACAACCAATCAGGCTGACCTTAGGTTGGGGTTTTTATGCCTGCAACCAACCCAGCCATATGGGATCCTTCCTCAGTTTCTCACAAGTATGTTGTTGTTCCTCAGAGCCCTCTGTTCATTGATGCAGAGAAAGGAAACCGCAAATGGAATGATTGGTTTCAAGGGAGGATGAGGCTCAATATGGCACAACAACCCTGCCCAACTTTACTGATTATCTTATATACTCTCAAACATTCAGTAAGAATACAATACAGGTAAAAAGAAGTGAAATAAGATCAGGAAACTGCCATTAAGATCCCAATTCAGTACGATCGCTGCTAAACACATATACAATTGATTTTGTTTGGGGTTAAAACATAAGGGAGCCTGGTTGTCTGCTCTTGCTAGCCCAAATTCTCTAAACCCAAACAAGTGATTATAATTTTTTTTTTAACTTTTCAAAACATTTTTTTTTATTAAACCAAACTTTGTATGTTTATGGGGTACAATGTAGAAAGCTAACTTCAAACTTGCTAACATGACCATCACCTTACTTAATTATTTGTTGTGGTAAGACATTTATTGATTATAATGTTCATGAGGGGAAAGGAGCCAAGAACAGCAGCTGAATGCCTTGACAGGTGTTCAAGCTTCCAGCTGTGACCCAGGCCTGGCTCTCCGGTATTCTTTTGCGAGAGTATCTTTGCATTTTTGCAGGCTGCAGGCAAGACCTCAGAGAAAAGAACTCCATCTCAGAGCCATTTTCCATGGGAAGCACATGAAGCTAAACTGCCATGTCTGAGTGTGGGGTGCTGTACCCCTACACAAGTATGCCTGCATAAAGTCTTTTTGCTGCTCTCTCTCAAACAGCTTTATTGGCCAGAGGCATATAGGCCTTTTGCCTATACTCCTGTAATGGACCTGGGGTCATTCTTCTAAGGCAGTGGTTCTCAATCTTCCTAATGCTGCAAACTTTTAATATAGTTTCCTATGTGGTAACCACCAACCATAAAATTATTTTCATTGCTACTTCATAACTGTAATTTTGCTACTGTTAGGAGTTGTAATGTAAATATCTGATATGCAGGATGTATTTAGGTGACCCCTGTGACCCCAAAGGGGTTGCAACCCAGAGGTTGAGAACTGCTATTTTAAGGGAGGTATTGCAAGAATGGAAAAACAGCCACCACATGTACTCAGTACTAAATTGGAAACCATAAATCCACATAATATGCACATAGGGAAGTAAAACTCAATGGGAATTAAGTAAAGGAAGCATTAGATTAATTTATACCCAGTGGGTATAATGTGCACATTCTATGTGTAATAGGTTATAATGTGCACATTATAACTTTGACCTTAAATAAAACAAACTAGGTAACCAAAATGTGAATACCCCCATAACATTTTGAAATTAAAAAAAAAAACACTTCAAAATTAATTTTTATGACAAAGTATCTTACACAAATGTTCAAATATCAAACAACATTAAAGGACATAAAGGCAGCTCCTTCTCTTACCATCTTTTTGGGACCACATCATTCTCCAGAATGATTCTAGCTGTTTCATCTGGTATTTACCTCCATGCCCTTAGATAACAAGATTATCCTGCATAGTTCTTTTGTGAATGATAGAGTTACGTCAAAGATGATAATCTGGAAAGTTTTCTATCATGCACATCTATTTGCTCTCTTTTCAGAAAACAATTACCAGTTTTCATTTGGTGATCTAGAAAATTAATTTATACCTTGGCCTTTCTGAATAAAGACATAATATGATTTTTTCATTGAACAGACAAGCAATCTTTTTCTGGGTGTCAATTTAATTTACAGAAAATATTTGTGCAAAGTAGAAAGTGAATGATGTCAGAAGGCAAATGTTTTCTCTTTATTATGTTTGCTCTATGGAAAACAATACTGACATGCCAGGAGCTCTGTTTTGCTAGGCAAAAACATACCTTGAATGTGAATGTTCTTCTCTAGTCAAACTTGTATATCTTCACATGACTGACTCCTATAATGGTATGCTCTGCGAAAATCAGCTATTTCATATAGCATCCGGGTTGAGTCCTTGTGCTGAGTCTTGCTTCCCAGTGTAATTTGTCAGATTCTATTAATCCACATCCCACGATGAATATTATGATTATGTTTTGTTATTTTTTCTGTGTCCCCTAAATAATGCTTTCTTTTCCATGATTTTTTTTTATTTTATTAAATGTGTTTCCTAAATTGAGTTCCATGGCAGCCTAATTCCACCACGTGTTAACTTGAATTCCATAGTCAAATGTCTTCAGGAAATACTAAATCATATCCCTTCCTTGGAAATTCACAATATGCAACAGCGTATTGAAGGCCCTGAGATTTCCTACCACGCTAACAAAACAAAACATAAAACTACAATATATAAAAGTCTTTATATTTTTTTAACCTACGTTTCTACAACTTGTTTGAACTAGAATAGTTTTTTGTTTTGTAGCAAACTTATTAATAGCCTGTAAAATGCTAATGAGGAGGAAACCAGTCCTGGAAGCTTTGCTTTATGCTATTCCTTTGTCTGTAGTAGTTGGTAACTTTTTTTCAATCCTATTCCTTTGTCTGTAGTAGTTGGTAACTTTTTTTCAATCCTATTCCTTTGTCTGTAGTAGTTGGTAACTTTTTTTCCATACTTTCTATGAAAATGCTGGTCATCCAATAAGAATTGTGTTCTACTTCCATGAAAACGTTCATTGCATCTAAATAGGGAAAGGGAGAAGGCCTGGGGGTGAGGGAATGAGAAAACACAGCTCTATTATTTATCAAGGGTTGTCAGTATCCTCACTTCTCTTTTCAACTATATTCTAAACTTCTTGAGAGAGGGGATTATTTTAGAAAAAATACTGTGAACCAGACTCAACATAACTTCCCAAATTATCCTGAAATACTGGGTAGAATTCTGGCAGTCACACCTCAAAAAGACATAATGCTACTTAAAAATAGGTCTAGTGAAGGACGAAGGAAAAGGGGTTACTATGTAAAGTCAGAGTCGGAAACATCATCCTAAGCTGAAAATCAACATTTTGTCTAAATCTGGAAATATCAGCCAAAGGAGATATTATGTGTGATTTGAGTGAAGTAAGTATAGGAAAAAATTAAAGGAAAATACTGTAGTATCCCTAGCAAACAGTGAAGCAGAAAACAGAAAATGGACATAAAGAGGTTTTAGACAGACTTAGACAAGGCATGATGCCTATTAAGAGAAGATGGGAATACACTATCGTTTTTCATTTGTTAAAAAAGAGAACAAGTTTCTTTTGGGGGCCAGAAGGTATTCTTGAAATGATGATTTTCCTAACGTGTTTCCAATGACTATCATTTATTAGCTCTACAACTTTATTCAATTTACTTAACTTCTCAGTGCTATAGCGTCCACATCTGCAAAAGGGGGAATGTCGGTTGTGCTTCTGTCATGGAATGTTATGGAGAGTAAGTGGCTCCTGCCTTTTAGAAAGCTTTCAATGCATAGTAGATATATCCATTATAATTTCTTCTCTATTCATTGTGGTAACTGATAATGATAACATCAGTGATTAACATTTGGGGAGTTGTTAAATTTTATCACTCGCTTCCATTTTTATCTCTTCCATCCTTACAATAAGGGTAAGTAAATGTTATCATTTCCATTTTACAGATAGACAAACATAAACTTAGCTAGGTTAAGAAACAGATCACAGGTAGTGAATTGTGTTTGAGTCCAGAGAGTTTAATTCTTAGAATTCTGCTTCTTAATCAGGACATGCTCTTCTTTGACTTGAAGCTTCCTACAGGTGGGCTGAGAATGAGTTTCAGGTGGGCTCTGTGTGCTGCGATCTGTTGCCTTTAGTCCTTGGAGGAATTTTTACTTGTTTGTGCCATATATATACTCTGATCTGTGTGCATGTTACAACACATTGGGAAGGAGAATCTTGGCCCTCAGAAGAGGGTGGTGGACTAAAACATAAAACGAAATTGGAAAGCTTTTGATTGGAAAGATTTGCCTTTCATCTTCTGATACTGTCCACCATTTACTCTATCAAACCTGCGAAGCAGTCCGTGCATATTTGTGGCTTGACAAATGCTCTTCTACAATAGAATGTTTTCTACTTGTCCAAGATCTACTGCTCACAGAATAAATATTTCACTTAATAGTGACTGTTCTGGACACAGAGTCACTTTCAAGTTCATTTATGTTCCCACATGTATTTTGTATACCTGGTTTGTAATTCTTATCACTTTGGCTAAAACTGGGCCTTTCCTGGTAAGGTTTGCTTTGATGCAGGCTCGCTGAGGGTGGCAGCAAGGAATTTTTCTTGCTCAGCTTTGTTAGCCTCACATGTGGGCTGACATGATCATCAATCAGTGCTTCCTACATTAATGAAACAAAATCTTTAAGCTATTCAAATGGTTGCCTTTACTGTGAAGTAATTTCTCTGGACATAGATTTAGACTTTACTTACAGTACTTATAATTTGCAACTTTTTTGATGGTAGTATCGTATTTTGACGGGGAGAGAACTGTGACAAACCTTGTCAAAAGAAGAGAGATATATGAATTAATCCATTTTACATATCTATTAATGTCTAGATCTAAATTTCACTTGAGACTATTTTTTTAACTGATAACTCAGTCTTGTAAGTGTTGTCAGAGCTCATATATACAAAGAAAGAGGAATACAAATGCCAGTGATGTGTGAATGATTTGACAACTTTCCAGCATTACATAGATTGTATTATTTAAATTCTTCCTTCATATTCCAGTGGTTTCTTTATCATGCATGGTATGAAAGACTTTCCTAGGCTTCTACTGAAGCAGGTCCGATTAGAGAAGGAAGATTTTTTATGTATCCTTTAGCAACTTAAAATATACAAAGCTAGTTATCCAGGAAATTATTGTCTGGGAGTATGATTCTGTTTGATGATTTTGATTTACAGACATTCAACATTATATAAAAGAGAAAATATTCCAAGAATACCAAAGTGCTATGCATGTAATTTAAAGATTTTTGAGTGGAGAAGGTTGTAATAAAAAGCATCAGCTTGAAATGTCCTGTGGTCTAGTGACGTATTTTATCTATGTCTTGGTTATCCTTAGCCTTCCTTCATGTGTTTTTTTACATTAGAATAGCTCCCAGAAATTTAGTATCTTTAAAGTTAGTGTTGCCATACTGAGAGAAGCATACAAATGGCTAAAGCTGCAAAATGATCATTTAGATGTTCATTGTATTTATAAGAAGCTTAAAGCAAATGCAGGTTCTGAGATCCAGAAGATTCAAGAGAAATTTTTCCTCTCGATGACTTTCTCTATTAAGCTAACTTACCCATGAATTATAGTGATTTGTAAATTTAGTAACTTTTCTATGGGTGGTGTATTAATACTTTTTATATGACATTGACTCACTATGTGGGAAACTTTGACCAAAGTTTCTGTCACTATGACAAACAGTTGTTGGTATTAATAGTGCAGAGTCATAGATTTTATTCCCAGAATTGACTCCTTAATATTACACCACGTTAGGCTTCTGAGTATACCCGGGGGAATGTTGCCCAACTGCATGTCTCATAGAAAGCATGAAAGGTATTATAAGTGATTCATCAAATCCATCCTCAGTATTGGGGTAAAAGGCTACACTACCCCATATATGGTCTGTAGACCTCTGTTTATGAATCTGTGAAGGAATATTTGGGTACCATAAGGCTGACCTACCGAATTATTATCTCTGTGAGTCCTAAAAGCTACACATCAAAAAAAAGAAACCAGTGTACTGTGATCTCTATGGGATATGAAAAATAAGTCTCTTCACTTGGATCATCAGATTATCACTAAGTCACTAGTGATTAAATAGTTAATTATTTAAATGCTTCCTCCAATCCTAATGGTTTTTTTTTTTTTTTTTTTTTTTTTGAGACAGTCTCACTTTGTCAGCCTCAGTAGAGTGCCCTGGCGTCTCAGCTCACAGCAACCTCCAACTCCTGGGCTTAGGTTATTCTCTTGTGTCAGCCTCCCGAGTAGCTGAAACTACAGGTGCTTGCCACAATGCCTGGCTCTTTTTTTGTTGTATTTCGTTAGGGCCGAGTTTGAACCCACCACCCTCATTGAACCACAGGCGCTGCCCTCCCAATGGTTTTTTAACCATCCATGAAGGAGAAACTTCTTAGACTTTTATTTTTTATTATAGTTACAAAACATAGAAGGTATATGATCTATCCTCTTAACAATTTTTAAGTGTGTTGTGTACTATTGTTAACTCTATGCACAATGTTGCACAGCAGATCGCTCTAACTTTTTCATCTCTCATAACCTAAAGTAAGCCCATTGAACAGCAACTTTCCACTTGCTCCTCTAGACTTTCCTAGTGGAGAATTTTTGATTGCAAAAAAGGAATTGTCTTCATTAAGTAGACATAATGTCATATATTCAAATTGTCCATTTGGTGCAAAGGTCCAATGAAGTAGGCACAAATAAGTATATTCATACTTTACTTTCCATGGAATTATTGTTTTTTTTTCTACCACTATTATCCAATTGAAAGTTATACGTGGAAACAATCAGAATGAATGACACAACTTACAATTTAGTTAGTCTGGGAATCAGAAGAAAAACACATGAGTTGTAAGTTATTTTTTCTTACATATAGCCAAGCACACAGGAGGTAGAGAAATTTAAACAAGTAATATCATTTGATATTTACATATGATTTTATCTTTCTCTGAGGATACATTTTCATTGCTTCCTTAATCTGGGTGGGTGTATAGTGAGAATTTTTTGAGGACTGTGACTGTGGTTCATATGAACCATACAAAATTTACTTCATTTTTTATTCAGCTTTTTATAAGTGTAGCAAATGACATAGCAACATGCAAATATGTAATGACTATTTGTTAAACATCAGAAGATTCTGCTAGTAAATGGGTAGGTTGTAAAAATAATCTTTACATTCAAGAAACAAACAATATTGGAAAAAAGGATGATATTTGCTGAGAGTTATTTGACATCTTAGGGTAAAATTAGGATCAAGACTTGGATTTTTCTGAAACTAAACATAGAACTATAATTTAGGACGTTGTATTTTGGATAGGGAAGAATAGGAAGTGAGAGAGAGGGGACAGAGAGAGAGGAGAGAAGAAAGAAACCATTCATTAACCCCGTGCTTGAAGTTCAGACATTTTAAAAGGAACCTATTGACCTTCTCCTCCTTTTTTCATGCAAATGAGAGCAGTGGGCAATGAACAAATTATAAATCCATGGGTACACAATATGAACATCGATTTCATAACCTTTTTGAAATTGAAGACTGGGGGGGTCATTATTTGGTCACTTTTCAGTCGCATAGAATAATCCATTTTTTTTTTTTTAATTTTCACATCTTTGGAAACCTTGGTTTTAGACAAATGTTCAGAGGATTCTGCTAAATTATAAGGGCAACTCATTTTAAAGGTTAAAGGATGAGATGCAATTAGCCTCTAAATTTAGACCTGATTATTGAAGTCAGATTATCCTTTGGTTTAGAATAATGTAACCAGACATTTTAATGCACAAATGTGTCCACTAGTGGACAATTAGAGTTGTCAGTTTAAGTAGTCACTGGAAGAAGCAGGTTAAACTGAAATTGGCAGTGTCTCTTGACCTTGTGCTTAGAAACATTTCTCTGGAAATATAATCGTGAGCTTTGCATTGGTGGCAGAAGTAGCAGAATCTAATTATGGCTAAAGGACTGATGTCTACACTCTTTTTATATACATCACAAACTAGTGACCCATGAAAGGACAGATACTAGATGGATATTCTAGAAAGGCAGCAATAATTGGTACTCAGGTAACCAAGAGGATCACGCCATTTTTGTAGCCTATAATATGCTTTTGAAATAGAGTTTCCCCTCTCTCCCATTTTATGTGCCTGTACATGAAATTCGCAAGAAATATTCTGGTTCTCACCTGAGCATGAAAATAGCAACTTCCTATCTGATAACTAATTAGTCATTTTTAATGATCTCTACTCACTCTGAGACACTTTGTCCAAAGTGCCTGCCACTATGGCAACCAGTCATTTGGAAAGCACATTAGGCTAAAAACAAACATTTGTGTGGGAAGAAAATTGCTTTTCCATTCAAATTCGTATTTAATTGAATGAGTGGTAGTGGGAGGTGAGATGAAAGATAATTAACCCACAGTGTCAAGATTTTCTCAGAGTAAAGCCCTGAGTGAGGCACTCTCAGACCAGCCTCAGCCTGGAAACACCAACTCCTGACATGTGATTTCCAAGACAAGAGAACAAAGGCAAGAACTTTGAATGGGTGTGGCCAGCTAATTTTAGGAAGACAAAAAATCAACACTTGGATCTAGATTCAGTCCTGAAGATTAGTTGTAATATGTTCTTTTGCTCCTAAGACAGAATTCTTCTAAGTAATTAGATGTCATGATATTATATACTTTTACAGTTTGGCTTGTCTGTAAGAATTCTTGTATGCTCTTAAGAAAGGCAAATGTAAAAATGGTTATGAAGGAAAAGTTGTTAAAGATGAGTAGATTCTTTAATGATACTAGAAATTGTTCCTACACTAAAACTACTCCCTTTTACTCCCTTTTCCTAAAATATTTTATTTTGGCTGGGCAGTTGTCTCACACCTATAATCCTAGCACTCTGGGAGGCAGAGATGGGTAGATTCCTTGAGCTCAGAAGTTTGAGACTACCCTGAGGAAGAGCCAGATCCCTGTCTCTACTAAAAAAAAAAAAAAAAAAAAATAGCCACTGGGCTTTGTGGCTCCTGTAGTCCCAGCCACTCAGGAGAATGAGGCAAGAGGGTCACTTAAGCCCAAGAGTTTGAGATTGCTATGAGCTATGTTGCCAGGATACTCTCTCTACCCAGGGCATAGAGACTCTGTGTAAAAAAAAATATATATATTATTTTGTTCTTTTAAAACCTCTTTCTATAATGATTCATTGGAGATCATTTTGCTCTACTACCATATAAATTTAAGTTCAAAAACATTAAAGAAGTTAAACTAGATAAACACAAATGATGGCTAGGACCTAATTAAGACTTGTCCTTAAGTGAAATATAAAGTATACGTGTGTATAAATTTCATGGCTATACTTGTGACTGTGGATTGGTGACATTTGCAGTTCTTTCTCTCTTTTAGTTTCTTCCCCACTTGAGAACCTAGTAAATGGAAGCTACCACTTACATACTTTTTTGTTTTTGAGACAGAGTCTTACTCTGCTGCTGAAGTTATGGTTTTGTGGCATCATCTAGCTCACAACAGTCTCATGCTCCTGGGTGCAAGCAACCCTCTTGCCTCAGTCTCCCAAGTAGAGTTTTTTTTTTTTTTTTTTTTCTATTTTAGTAGAGATGAAGTCTTACTCTTGCTCAGGTTGGTCTCACATTCCTGAGCTGAAACCAATCCTCCTGTTGAGGCCTCCCAGAGTGCTAGGATTACAGGCATGAGCCACCACATCTGGCTCTTACTTTGATCCTTGTTTGACATTAATTTAATACTAATAATTTGATCAAATGAAATGTTACTTTCCATAAATAATTTTCTTGGCTGTAAGGAGATCAGAGAGAACTTAGCTATAAAGAAATCAGAAAGAGCTTAGCTATAAGGAGCAAATTGACCATCTTTAGCCATTTCCCAAGACATTTAGTCTCTATGTTAGGTAACATTTTGTAAAAAGATGAAATTACATGAAATAAGAGGTATGTACAGCAGACAATGAACCATCAGTTTGTATACTAAGGTACTCTAATAAAAATGATATTGCTGTAAAATCCTAACCAGCTAGATGGCCAAGGAAAGAGGAATTTTAATTTGTTGAATGTTCTACTTAACGGAATCAGAAGGACTTTTTTTGTTTCAATTTGGTTGCTAGTGTCCCACATTTAAATTTTCTACATCTTTTAAAAAATATATGTATATTTTTATTTCAGATTAAAATGAGGATACAATTGTTTAGGTTACATTGTTTTCACTTCTAAGGTAAAATTCACGGGGTAGTTGAGTCCTTCACCCAGGGGCCATGCCGTATCCCCTTACATTGTGACTGATAGAAACTGGACCTCTGCCTCTTACCACTGACAGAAATTGACTCTCACTGGATAAAAGATTTAATATATAAAACAATAAAAATTCTAGAAGAAAGTGTGGGAAAAACTCTTGACAACATTGGCCTTGGGAAAGATTTTATGAAGAAGACCCTCTTGGCAATTGCAGTGACACCAAAAATAAATAAACAGGGCAGGAGTAAGCTAAAATACTTCTATACATCTTTTTTTAAAATGCGCTAATGTAATTTTAGTTACAGTCTTTGGTGAGATTTCTTTGGGGGCAATGTCTGAAGAATAGTTTTCATTGTATAATATTAGAGATGTGAATGATGAATGTGGAGATAAACGAACTCTGACCCTGGGATCAGAAATTCCCCAACCCTGTGGCAGCTACGTATTCCTGAGGCATGGATGATTCCATAAACAATTTGTCTGTCTCAACTGTATCCTAGGTTTCAAGTCTCTGCAGTTCTCTAATAGGTAATGAATTAGAGATTCTTTTATAAATACCACCAAATTCATTAGAATGAGGTCAAGATTTTTTTTTAAAACTCAGAAGAATAATTGCTATTATATAGTGAGAAGAATAGTCAGTAATACTTTAAAATGATGATGAACTTGTATTTAGTGGCCAGTGGTTAATTACAGGCCAGATACTTTTCTAGGCACTTTACATGTATTTTCTCATTTAAATTTTGATTAACATTACAGGATAGGTATTTACACTCCCATCTTACAATGACAGATGCCTAGGTGCAGGGAGATAAATTATCTCGTCTGAGTTTATATAGGTAGGCGTTGGTAATTAAGGAGATTAAAAAATAGCTTCCTACTTGAAAAATTTGAGACTCACTTCTGCAGAGGATGGCATAAATTAAAAAAAAATTCTTTGGAGAATTTATTTTGGTCATTTTTTTATCTGCTAAAGTTGAAGGGGATGAACATCCTGGTTGGTAATATGCAATAATTGGGCTCAAGTTAGCTGCGATTTATTCCAAGTGGGTATGACAGAGAGGTCTGCTTATTGGTCTCTGTGGCAATCAGAAGGCCCACGTTGACGGGAGACATAACTGTGTCACATGGAATGCGTCTGCTCAGTATTCCTCCAGAAGACCTGCTTTTAGCCCTGTTTGAGGCATTCAGCACTGCCACAGTCACGGTCCCTGGGGTCTCAGCTGAATCTAGGCGCTTGTTTGCCAGGCAGACCTGAAATAACTGTTCTTTATTTATAGCCTCTGGCACTGTCTGAAACATTCTGCAACACAACTAGGTTAACAACTTCCAGTTAATGTAAACACTCCAAAAATGAAAGCCCCGGTGCTGAACTGCAAATACAGCCAGGCAAAGAGGAGGAATGGGCAGAGAAGGGAGCGGCCACATGCAGACTCCGGAGTCCAGGAGGCATTCTCTTAGGGGAAGAGCTGGCGAGTGCTTGATGCTATTAAGTGTGTCTGCTGTAGGCTTGCGGCTCGTGTTATTTGGATATAGCTATTACAGGGGAAAGGAGTGAACTAAGAGACAACATTTCATGACAGAATAGTCTACTTAAAACTTTGGGTCAATGCTCAAAACCCTGTAACTCAGTAACAGTAAGTGCCAGTCCTTGCAAATCCCCTTCACTATTTGCCATCATCTGAATTCCTCACTCTGTTCTTTACTGACACCATTTGAGCCACAAGGCCACTTCATGTTCTTTGAACGTGGTTCTCATACTTTCACCTGGGTGCTTGACTCACCATGGCCTTTGTGTGATATTGGCATCGCTCTTTCCTTCTTTCTTTCTGATGCTTGCTCAAGTGTTCCCTTATCAAAGTATTCCCACCACCCTGTCCTACTTAGCACTGCTGTATATCAAACGATCCCCAAATACAGCAGCCTAAAAGAACCATTTTTATTAACATTTTAGATCACAATTTTGAGAGTCAGGAATTTGAGTGGGGCTTGGCTGGATGAATCTCCCATTGCCTCCTTGACAAAGGCATTCAGTGGTATTTATTTGATGGATGGGCTATAAGGGCAGCTTTACTCACATGCTTGATACTTTGGCAGAGATGAACGGAAAGTCAGCTTCAACTAAGACTGTCTTCCAGTGTACTAGCTGTCCATTGCTGTGTAACAAACTAAATCCACCCCAAATTAGTGGCTAAATATAACAAGTGATTACCTCAGTTTCTGTGGGCCAAGGTTCCAATGCTTAGCTAGGTTCTCTGGCTCAGGGTTTCTCAGTAGGCTGCCCTGCCACCAAGGTATTTGTTGGAGTTGCAGTCATCTCCTCTTGGCTGGGGAAGCATCAAACTCACTCATATGGCTGTTGGCAGTTCTTAAGTCCTTGCTGGATGTTGACTAGAGACATAAGTTTCTTGCCCTTAGGCCTTTCTTTTTTGTTTTTTTTGTTTTTTTGTTTTTTTTGAGATGGAGCCTCAAGCTATCCCCCTGGGTAGAGTGCCATGGCATGACGCTCACAGCAACCTCCAACTCCTGGGCTCAAGCATGTCTCCTGCCTCAGCCTCCCAAGTAGCTGGGACTACAGGCGCCTGCCACAACGCCTGGCCATTTTTTGGTTGCAGCCATCATTGTTGTTTGGCGGGCCTGGGTTGGGGATTCGAACCCGCCACCTTAAGTGTATGTGGCTGGCGCCTTAGCTGCTTGAGCCACAGGCACCGAGCCCCTTAGGCCTTTCTATACATTTACCTACAGGATGGTAACTTGTATCCCCCAGAGAGGGGAACTGAATGGGAAGGAGGGAGGGAGGAATGGGGGGAGAGAGAGAGAGAATGCAAGAGAGATCAAGCAAGACAGAAGATAGCATTTTTTGGAAGTAATATCCCAACACACGGGTAGTATTCTCTGTGTTGGGACAAAACTGTTAGGGCTAATTCATACTTCAGGAGAGGGGAATGCATGAGGGTATGGATGTCAGGAAGCAGGGGGCATTCGGAGACTTGTTATATGCTTCTTGCCATAGCCAGGGGTCCACACCTGACGCGTTCTGCCTGGTACTCTCAGGGATCCTAGGGAGGGTGTTTTAAGTGAATTCCTTGGGTAGAAGGCATGAAGATTATAACCTTAGAAGTCTCAGAGTATCACTTTCATGTGAAGTCACCAAGCCCATCCCAGATTCCAAGGGAAGGGAATCAGACTCAACCGCTCAATGTAAGAATAGCAAGGAATTTGTAGGCCCCTTTGTTGGTGGCACTTTGTCACCTCATCACTCTTGTCAGTGCCACTATGGCACCCTGTCACTGAGCAAAGGAAACAGCTAGGACACGGATTAGAGGTACAATGCTTGCAAGAGGTGGACTCCCCATAGGTGTAGGGAAGCCCCCAGTAACCTCTGCTGAGGCCTTTTATTGAAACAATATACAATAAGTGTGGGGGCCCGTGTATACCCACAGGCTCAACTCCCACCCTGTTGCACCAGAAATGTTCTAGGTCTGACACCTGCTTGCTTGAGGGCTTGTCTCTGGGCTGCAAAACATTTCTTAGCCGGCCAGGATATTGTCCTGCTCCCAGTGACTCCCTCAAGAACTGGTGACTGCTCTTATAAAGCTGGTGCTCAGTCTCCTCCTGCAATGCTCTACTATGCCTCCCCCAAACACACCATATTTTTCTTATCTTGGTTCCTCTTCATGTAACTTGCATTTTAAGTATTTGTTTACGGCATATCTCTATCATCTAGAAAGTGAACTCTCTGAAGTCAGAAAAATTTGCTGTTCCTTCCCCTCCCCTTCTCCTCTCTCCCTCACGTGCAGGGTTTCTGGTACATAGTAGTTTTCCAATAAACATTTAGCACAATTATTGGGGCTTAGCAGGCCTTCACTCATTTATACCCTGCCTACTTTGCCAGCCATTTCCTATAGGTCAATATTCTCTAGTTCCATTGATTTTTTTGATGTTGTTTTCCTAAAACATGCAAAATTTATTCTTGTTTCACAGTCTTTGTATCTGCTACCTCATTTCTTTCTTGATTTCTGAAGGCCTGGGTACTTTTAATTATTCAGGTCCAAGTTTAAGTGTGACCCCTCAGGAAGGACTGTGGTAGGTTTCTAGGCATTTTCTATCTCATCACCTAGTTGTATTTTCTTCATAGCATTTATAACGAACTAATATTTTCTAGTGTGTCTGTTCATTTGTTTATTTTATCCCGCTTATATACTCTGAAATCAAGGGCCTTGTCAATTTGATCCAAATCTATTCTTTAGCACCCAAACAGTATCCAACTCATTGTTTTTGTTGAATAAAACAAGTATGATTTTGTTGAATGAAGCAAATATTTTGATACACAATGTAACATATTTTCCTTATAAAATTTAGCTCAAATTTAATGCCTATAAGTCTCCTTTTTGTGATCACTACCCCCCCATGTTTGTTGCTATAATCGTGGAATGACTGAATGTCATTACACCTCTTTCATTAATGACAATAAAATATCTACTCAAGATGAGCCTAATGACCTGGAAGTAATTGCAAAAATGTGCAAACAAGAAAGCTGCCCGTTGGCCGACAGGGTTGATATTTTATGCACAGAGCCTTGTCCTCACAACAATAAATCTGGTTCTGCACTTGGTTTTAGACCAGTGATTCTCAACCTTCCTAATGCCACACCCCCTAATATAGTTCCTCAGGTTGTGGTGACTCCCAACCATAAACTTACTTTTGTTGCTACTTTATAACTGTAATTTTGCTACTGTTATGAATCATAATGTAAATATCTGATATGCAGGACGGTCTTAGGTGACCCCTGTGAAAGGGTCGTTTGACCCACAAAGGGGTCACGACCCACAGGTTGAGAACTGCTGTTTTAGACCCATCATGTGATAAGTGACCCATCAATTGTTGATAAAAAATTGGGAGAGTTTGGTAAAACTACCTGGAGACTAAGCTCCTTTTAGAAGATGTATGAGTGAAATGGTAGAGGTAAAATAAAAAGAAACATTTACAGAGCATGTAGGCTGCAATTGAATATCAAAAATTTGCAACAGCCAGGGATTCCTTCTTGTTTTAAAATCTGTGAAATCAGGGCAGGACCTGTGGCTCAAAGGAGTAGGGCACTGGCCCCATATACCCGAGGTGGTGGGTTCAAACCCGGCCCTGGCCAAAAAAAAAAAAAAAAAAAATGAAATCGGTATATAATCACCTACACATTCATAGGAATGGTAAAACATAACTATAGTCCAGAAAGAAGGCGGCAAGAGAAAAGGGAGGGGACTTGAGGGGGGAGGCCAGAAGGAGGGAGGATTTTGGGGGAATCCAACCTAATGTGCATAATACAATGATACATTTCTGTACTATTAAGAATAGAGTATGAATATTTTTGCCACAACAAGTAAGTAAGCAAGGAGACGGTTATGTTAATCAGTTAGATGTAAACATTCCACACTGGAATCAAATCAGCACATTGTACCCACAAAATGCATTAATGTACACAGTTATGATTTAATAAAGAATTAAAAAAATAAAATTATTTTCTTATCTTTCTCTTGGTTTTATTCTTCAGCTACAAAGCCATTTTTCTTGGGAGACAATAAGATATATTTCTTCCTCTGTTACCCTGACACTTAGGAGAAAGTGACGAGCTCAGCACTTGTCGAAAATTCTTGCATCTCGGGGTTGGCTTGTCCAAATGACGGTAGGGGTACTGGTCAGGCAAAGGAGCAAGGGTCATTGGGGTTCGTTAGTCTTTAGGAAGGTAGTAGCTGTGGTCAGTTACCACACTGACCTCGTCTGTTTTAGGGAGTTATATTCCCTTTGCTTGATCGAAACGGCTACTTAAGTGTACCTCATCTCTAGCGCCAACCTCCAACAGAAAGTTCTACATAATTAAAGTGACTGTTTAAATCAGATGCTCAAGAAAAGGTTAAATGATAGGAGAGATCTTCTGGATCAGAAGATCCTTGATGATTTCTGGGTTTGGATGACTGGATTCTGTTCCGTGTCTCCTTTCTGCAGGTGAAAGAGTAGAATATTTGGGGATAAGCTTCTGTGTAGGAGCTTGTCTAGTGCTGCTTCTGTACAATGATAAGTAAGGGTGTGTTGTATATATACATACAACACGTGTCCATATACACATAATAAATACATATGTACCAGCCGTCCCTTGGATATGAACAAGGTAAGTTCTATAGGTATGTTCTTAAGCTGAAGTCATATGTAACTTAGAACAGGTACATTTAACTATTACCTATAATAGTTTCCATTTGTATTTATGAGTTATGCATAAATTGGATGTTTGTAACTTAGAGAATATCTGTAGGCATTGATGCATATACATATGTGGGGAAATCAATTCATGTCTTTTATAAACATAGTCATCAATTTCATAAGATTTAAAAGTGAGAGATGAATAAAGTCCTGTCTGATAAGAATATGAAGTTGAACGTGTTGACAGCTCATACAGGTAAGTGGGTTTTGACACAGGTTGTATTTTAGTACATAAGTGGTGCCAGGAGTTATTGACTGGAATTGCATTCAGTTTTTAGGCTTGCGCACTGCTAACAATAGCTTTTTCATCCTTTTCAAGAAGGTAGTAAATCTTTCACTCTCCTGATATTTCTTATTGCTAAATTCCAATCTTCTGCCTAAATGTTCCTTCAAAATCCATCTGAGAGTGACAAATTGTAGGACAGCTCTCCGAAGGCAATGAGATTGCCAGTAGAAAAATCACTGGGCCAGGAATTGGAAGTCTTTTCTTGTATGCGCCCGGCTCTAGCTTTTGGTGACTTTTCGCAACTTATCTAAGCAGTCTTTTTTTTTTTTCTTTTAGTTTAATGCATTTTAGAAGTAACTGTGAGGTTAAAAGAAAAAATGTGTAAAAATATATTTTGAGAACTATAAAATGCCAAAGGAATACAGGTATTATTATTTTGTCCAAGTATGTTTATGTAAGTGTAATGGTTGCTGATAGATAGAGCTACCTGGGCTCCTGGAAACACAGACCAAAATAAGGTACTAAATAAAAAGACACCATTCTTTCTATAATGAAACTTAGGGTATGTATGACTAATGGTTCATATGATCTGGTGTTTTAAGTGCTATATTCAAGGTAAACATAAAATGTTAACAAACCATGGCAGATAGATACAGACTGCTTGGGTGTATTGCAAAATGTTTCCAGAATGAAGTTGGTAGCCGCAAATTATGTTCAGATTGAGGCAGGGTAAATGACTGAATAATAACAATCTTTTGCCAGATCATAAATTCCTCGGGGACTGGGTCCAAGTTGTAATACCATCTTTCAGTGATCTGAATGATAGTGGGTGCTTAACAAATGGTTGAACATGTCATTAAGGAACAATTAACATTTTGCTGTATCTGAAACGCATCTAGATGAAACCAGAAAGCAAGATGGATATTGTGTCATGGCTTCTGAATAATCCAGGCTTCCTTTTCTTCCTTTCCTTTTTATTGAAGACATTTTGATAATGCTTGTGATGGTGAAATGATGAACAATAATTGGGACATAAATTTTGAAGTGTCTTCTACTTACCCCATTTCACAAGGGAGGGTAAATGAGACTTAGAGAGGTTGAGTAATTTGCCTGAAGTCACAGAGCTGCTAGTGGCAGAGCCTCCGTGTGAGAGGAGACGGAGGCAGAGGGCGGAAGTGATTCATCCCTCTGTTACTTTCACTCTGAGGGGCATTTCAACCACGTTCCTGTCTTCCCAGATGGTCTTGGTTGTATTTAAAAACATCGGCAACACAGAATCCCTCTGAATCACACAAATGACCACATTTGCAATGTCAGGCGTTCAAGAGGGCTAATTTAATTTAATATCCATCAGCATCACTCCATTTATATTTTAAAGATAAAGGGAAAAAGTGTTCCTTGATGTAATCTCTGGACCATTACATTCCCTTTAATGACCTTATTTGAAAATATCCCCAAATGAGGAGAAGCAAGGTGCTCCCAGACAAATTAAACTCCCTATTCTTTCCTGTCAGCGATGTCTTTTAGAAGAGCAAAGGATGATCCCTCTTGCTGTTGTCTTAGTGATCGATCCACAAAAATAGAAGGCTAATATTCTCTATGAGGCTATTCATTTCATCGTCACCATCATCACCTTCATCACCTTCATCATCATCCTAACTATGGTTTTTTTAGGGGTTTACTCTGTAACAGGTGCCCTGCTAAGCACTTTGAATGCATTGTATGGTTTTCTGTGCACAACAGCCTACGAGGTTAAAGATCCTGGAAAAAGACTGGCATTTACACAAACACCCTCTGTAGGTTAGAGTGTGACTGTGAGTTAGTCAGTCAGGGATGTAAAATTTTTGTTTAAGTGAGGCAGTTGCTGGGAGACAACAGGATCAGATGCACAAACCCTAGCCCAGCTTCCCACATGTCCCAGAGTCTCTAACTGGATCACCTAGATCCACTGAAAAGGTAAGATCTTGCCATACTGTTTTCACCATGCCACAGTTGTTTTGTGTTACTACTTAGAAAGTTGCACAACATCTCTGTTCCCTTTTTATGGAAGTTTACAGTGATGGGACCCTAATGATTCTGAAGCCAGACAGTAATAGCAAGTTCATATCCTTGTCTAGAAGCCAAAAGCAGATAGCTTCTCAGTTTTTTGAACTATATAAACTCCATCTCTGATGATTGCCCTGATTCTGGCTTAGTGGTCTTTTATCTGAGTGGTTTATTTACTTATTTATTTATTTATTTTTTTAAAAATGGAATGCTTCACGAATTTGCGTGTCATTCTTGCACAGGGGCCATGCTAATCTTCTTTGTATCGTTCCAATTTTAGTATATGTGCTGCCAAAGCAAGCACTACTTATTTATTTTTTGAGATGTGATCCAAGCTAGAGTGTGTTACTGTTCTCGGAGCTTTCTGGTCGGTGCCGCAGAGGATAGCACTGCAGATGAGATGAATAATTTGAAAAGGGAGACTGAGGCTTGCTTGGGCACTCGGTAACCACCTATCTTTATTGATTCTCTTATATGCTCTAAAACATCCGATAAAATATCAAACAGTTAAGACAGCAAAGTAAGATCTCTGAAACTGTCATAAAGATTCCAATTCAGTACAATTACTAAGGAGCAGGTATACAATTGGTACAAATTGAGAACATTTTACTTGGGGCTGAATCACAAAGGTGCCAGGTTGTCTGTTCAGTTAGCCACTTCCTTAAACTAAGACTAACAATTACTGTGTTAATGAGGAGAAAGGAGCAAAGTACAACTGCCCAGTGCCTCACAGGTGTTTAGCCCCCAGCTATGAGCTGGTTTGGCCCTCTGGCATACTCCTTTGTGAGAAACATTTCTGCTTTTCCGCAGGCCCAGGCATGTTCTCAGAGTAAGAGAATTCCACCTTAGGGCCATGTTCCTCAGGGAGCACATGAGGCTAAACTACCATGTCTGAGTGTGGGGGGCTGTACCCCTTCAGGAGTGCAGAGGTATTAGTCCCTGTAACCTCAGACTTTTGGGCTTAAGTGATCCTCCCACCCTCCAGAGTAGCTGGGATTACAGGTATGAGCCAGTATCCCTGATAAATTTTTCTATTTTTTGTAGCAATGAGTTCTTGTATGTTGTTCAGACTGGTCTTGAGCTCCTCAACTCAAGTGATCCTTCCACCTCAGCTTCTCAAAATGTTACACATAAGCCACCTCTCCCAACCTTGGGGTGTTCTGATACTGAGTTTGTATAAAGCCTATGGGGAAAAAAAAAGTCCATTGCCCCATATCTAGATAATATTATTCTCAGTTTAGCTGAGGAAGTTGAGACTTCAAAGCTATTAGGGAACACATGCAAAATTTTATAGGTAGTAATAATAGAGTTTTGGCTTTGAAATCAGCCTGATAGATTAACAATCAACACTATTCTGTCACATTTTTAAAGGAATCAATGCCCAAGCTTATCCTATTTTTTTTTTTTTTTAAAGATGAGTTGATTGTATAGTTTGGGATAGAATACTTGATGAGGAGAAGATAAGTTATACAAAATGTAAAATCATTTGATTTATTAGATTTCCTATGAATATAATTATTGCATATATATGAAGACTCAGAATCTTGATAAATTTTTCATCTTTTAAAAAAAATATGCTTTATCTTTATCCATGTTATCCTGAAACATGTGCAAGTATTTTTGTTGGTGACATTTGTGATTTATAAGAGGAAAAGAAATGGACCCCCTTCTTCATTTGGATGACTATATGCAGCGGGTGTAAGTGTCCATTATGGCTAAAAACAAGGGCACAGAAGTAGAGCAAAAGGGAATAAAACTACTATAAGCATCACAGAAATTCTGTACACAATCTCTATAAAACATACCCTTGATTTTTCTACCTAATCTGTGTGTTGCCCATTGTTCAATGACTTCTTTGAGCACAAATTTCCATGAAAGCTTCTCTGATCATTTCAAACCTTGATAGTATGAGACTTGTGCTTGCAGGAATTGGCAATGAGATTTGATCTATGTAATTTCAATGACTTTCTATTACAATCCTCAATATTTATTTTATTCTAAGTTATTGATGATAACTCAAAGTTTCATTGAGGAGTGGTAACTTAAATTATATACTGATTGTAAGATACATCATAATTTTAAGTGTCAAATTAAAAAAACCCCAGAAAATTTAGGATCTATAAAATGGGTATTTATTGGTGTGGTATTTAATTAAAAAATATCTTCTTTCTATAGCTCCTGTTATATTTCTGAATATCAGG
>NW_003852398.1:12912741-12927164 GCF_000181295.1 Otolemur garnettii | reverse complement strand
TATATTATTTATATAATATATACCGTGTTTCCCCCCAAATAAGACAATGCCTTATATTTATTTTTTCTCAAGAAGTCACACTCGGGCTTATTTTCAGGTGATGTCTCTCCATGCCGAAATGCATGGCGTGGCTATGCAGATATGTTTCATAGCCATGCCTATCACTAGGTCTTATTATTGGGGTAGGGCTTATATTTCACAAATGTATAGAAATCCTGCTAGGGCTTATTTTTTGGGTAGGTCTTATTTTTGGGGAAACACGGTAAGTGCATATACATTATTTATATAATATGTGTATATATTATTTATATTATATATGTATCTATATTATTTAAGTCCTTATACCTAGCAGTAATGCTGAGCACATGCGATCAGCTGTATGCACAGGTTTGATTGGGGTGAAATTTGCTGTTAGTTAGCTCCTATTTCTCCTTTCACTCAGAAGGCTATCACATATCAATACCTCATTATGCTGTGATTCAAAATACATCTTAACCAAGAATTCAATATCCAGCAGTGCTCATGTTCAACACTGAAGACAAAACAAAGACTTTTCGAGGTATGTGTATATACACATATACACACACATACACACAAACACATATATACCTGTATACATATGTATATGTATATGTGTGTATTGCCAATTAATGCAAGGACAAGTCTCATCCTATCAAGGTTTGAAATGGTCAGAGAAGCTTTTGTGGAGGTATGTGCTCAAATCATATGGAGATATATATATACACACATACATATGTGTATATATAGGTGTGTGTATATATATATATAATTTTTTTTCCTGGCGCGCCAGCACTACAAGAAAGAGCAAAGGAAGTTCTTCAGTCTCAAATCAAATGATGCTAAAAATCACAGGAAATACAGTGAGCACCATTAAAGATCTTTATATAAGAAGTAAAGAGAGACTGAACATGTATTTCTTCACCTTTCTTTTCTTCCTTTCATAGATTTAAAAGTCAACTGTGTAAAAAAAAGTAGGTATTTCATGTCTTGAGGAGCCTACAGCACATAAAAATGTAGTGTGTGATATTGGCAATGGACGCCATAAAAAAGTGAGCCAACTAAATGACTACTTCAGGTAGAATAATAATTACAGGAAGGCGTTTTCTGTGCAACTCTAGGAGTTGTTACATATGTAAAATCGCCCCAGAAAGAGAAAAATATATGATCTAATGTCAAAAATGATGAATATGAAGAACAGAATGGGAGAAACAAATGTTGTGGTCCGAGAAACCATAATAGTATTGTTTGCTTGAGAAACTAAAGACAAAATAACTGAGAAACAAAATTGTGGAAGGAGTAATGCTACTCATGGAATAAAAACAGTGTCTTCATAATGACATACACTTTGAGTTGAAATCACATTTCTTGCAAATATACATAAATTTCCAAGGACTAGGACTAATGCCACATATAGCATAATCAAATATGAATGATTCCTGATGAAATGATCCAAGTATCACCCCCATGGATATTTATATACATATTTGGTTCAATGAAGACTCCTCAATTATCATACTCGTATAGATCAACATAGTTTCATTGGGATATGATTCATGTATCAGATAATTCACTCATTTAAATAGTAAAAGTCAATGCTTTTTAGTATATTCTTACAGTTAATGCAAGCATTACTAAAATTTTAGACTATTTTCTTCACTCTGAAAAGAAACCCCATGCCCTTTAACTATCACTTTCCCCATCCAATCCCCACATCTCCTGAATGTAGCCAATTGTCAATCTACTTTTTCTATAAATTTGCCTATTCTGTACTTTTCATATGAATGGAATCAAAAGATACACTTTGACTGGATTCTTTCACTTATCATAATTTTATTCAAGATTAATCCATGTCAAATAGGGTATTTTATTTTTTATTGCTGAATAATATTTCATTTCATGGATATACCGCCACATTTTTGCTTAACTATTGAAGTTGTTTCTACATTTTAGGTATTGTAAATAATGCTGCTTTTGAGTACATATTGTTGTGTGCTTGCATTTCTCTTTAGTATTAACCTAAAAGTTAAATTGCTTGGCAAGATGGTAATTCTATGTTTAAACTTTTGAGGAACTGTCAAATTGTTTTCCAGGACAACTGAATCATTTTACATTCTCACAATCAATGTATGAGAGTTCCAATTTTTCTACATCCTTATTGACGCTTGTTATCTGATTTTTGATTCACGCTACCCTAGTGGGTATAAAATAATATCCTGTTATGGATTTAATTTGCATTTCCCTAATGACTATTGATGTTGATCCCCTTTTCATATGTTCATTTGCCGTTTGTATATCTCCTTTGGTGGCATGTCTGTTCAATCCTTTGCCCATTTGGGCATTGGATTATTTGTTTTTTATTATTGAGCTATGAGAGTTATTTTATATATTCTGGATATAAATGCCATGTAAGATATATGATATGCAAACATTTTCTTTCATTCCACAGTTGTATTTTAAAAATTATTTTTCAAATAAAATTTATTTATTTTTAAATTGACATATAAAATTTTGCATATTTATTATGTACAACATAATATGAAGTAGGCATACATAGTGAAATGGTTAAATGTAGCTAATTAACAAATTCATTATCTCACATAGCTATTATTTTTATGGTGAGAATTCTTAATATTCACTCTATTAGCCTTTCTTCAAGAACACAATATATCTCGACACATATTGTTATTAACTATAATCATCATGGTGTGGGTTGTCTTTTCATTTTTCTGATAATGTCCTTTGAAACATAAAAATTTTTAATTTTTATGAAGTCAAATTTATTCTTCAGTCCCTGAGAAACAACTACCAAATGCAAAGCTTATTTCTGGACACTCAATTCTATTCCATTGATCTATATGTTTATCATATTATCTTGATTACAGTTGCTTTAAGGTAACTTTTAATATTAGGAAGTATGATTTTAAGCACACACCAACATATTTTTCTTCTTCAAGATTCTTTTGGCCATCCTAAGTGATGCATGTATCAACATTTTATTCATTTTCATTGCTGAATAATATTTCATTTCATGGATATACCATTTTGCTTATTATATTGATCAACATTTAATAAATCTAATGATCTATTTTTCAACATTAGTATTGGTTTGTCAGTTTCTACAAAAAAGTCATCTATGATTCTGATAGCCTATATGAATTTGTGCATCAGTTTGATAGTTTTACCATCTAAACAGTACTAAATCTTATGATCCATGATTGGGGATGTGTTTCCATTTATTTAATATTTTAATTCCTTTCCACACTGTTTTGTAGTTTTCAGAGTGTAAATCTTGTGCTTCTTCTGTTAATATATGTAAGCACTTTATTCTTTTTGATGGTATTGTACAGATAACCCAATTAAACCGTAGGTAAAGAAACTCAATAGGCATTTCTACATACAAGATGTACAAATGGGCAATAGATATATAGAAAGGTACTCAACATTATTAGTCATCAAGGAAAGGCAAATTAAAACCACAGGAGATATCACATTATACCTGTTAGGATGACTACAACAAAAGACCTCAAAGTTAGTAAGTATAAAGTAGCATGTGAAGAAAAGGGAAAACACGTACACTGTAGTTGGGAATGTAAATTGATTCGCCCACTATAGAAAGAGTATGTAGGTTTGTCAAAACTTTTAAAATAGAACTACCATATGATCTAGCAATTCCACTCTGGATATACATCCAAAGGAATCTAAATGAGGACTTAAGAGAGAGCTGCATTTCTATTTCTGCTGCAACATTATTCATAATAGCAGCCAAGACACAGAGCAACTATATGTCCTTTATATGGTTATACAAATAAAAAGTGGTGTTTCTATACACACTGGAATAATATTCAGCCGTGAAAAAGAAGGAATTCCTGCATTTGCAACAACATAGATGAAACTGGAGAACATTAAACTAAGTGAAATACGACAGACACAGAAAGACAAATACTACACGATTCCACATATAAGGAATCCAATATAGTCAAACTTATAAGAAGCAGAGAACAGCATGGTGGTTTCTAAGTCCTGGGGAAAGGGAAAAATGGGAAGGTATTAGTCAAAGGGAACAGAAGTTTCAACTATATAAGGTAAGTCCTAGAGATCTACTAATACAGTACAGTGCCTTTAGTTAACAACACTGTACTGTACACTTTAAAATGTACTAAGAGAGTAGGTCTTACATTAACTGTTCTCAACATAAAAAGTAAAAAATAACAATAGAAGGACACTTTTAGAAGTGATAAGTGTATGATGCAGATTGTGATGATGTTCTCACAGGTGTACCCTTACATCTAAATTCATGAGGTGGTGTATGTTAAATGTGTACAGCTTTTAGTATTCAGTCTCACCTCAATATGGTGGTCTTTAATGAAATTAAGACAATAATTCTGTTTATAATTTCATTTTTGAACTTTTTTATTGCTAGCATATAAAAATAACTGATTCTTTAATGCTGACATTACTTTCTGCAAACTTGCTCAACTTATAGATTTTAAGAATTTTTATGCCATCTGTGAATAGAAATAGTTTGTTTTTCTTTTCCAATCCAAATGCATTTCATTTTATTTTCTTGCCTGATTAGCCTGGCTACAGCTTCTATTACAGGGTTTAAAAGAAATGGATAAAGTGAACATTCTTGTTTTGTTCCTGATCTTTAGAGGAAAACATCCATAATTAAGTATGATATTAACTGTGGGTTTTTCATAGATATGCTTTGTCAGTTTCCTTCTGAATTCACTTTTGAGTGCATTCTCTTCCATTTTTATATTGTTGAGTGAAAGACTGTTATATTTTGTCAAATGTTTTTTCTGCATTATTGAGATAGTCATGTGGCTTTTTTTATTCTATTAATGTTGTCTACTACATTAATTTTTGTAAGTTAAACCAACCTAACATTCTTGGGATAATTTATCATGATATAAAATCTTTTGTATATGAGATTGGTTTTAGTTTCCTAGTGTTGAAGATTTGTGTGTCTGTAAGTCATATTGGTCTGTAACACCCTTATTTTATGGTGCTTTGTCTTTTTTATTCTTCTTTATTCTTCAGTGTTTAATAGATTCACTAATGAAGCTATTTGAGTTGGAGCTTTCCCTTGTGGGTGCTTTTTTTATTACTAATCTCTTTATTTCTCATAAGACTGTATTTTCTATTTCCTCTAACACATTATATTTTAGTTAGGTATGTTTGAATAAATACAAACTCATAAAATTAGCTTCTGACAACTACAGAAGGCTTGCTCTCCTGTGAATAGTAGATTAGAATATGTCAATTCCAGATAGTCAAGTTCCGATTCTTTTTCATAGAAATACTTATAAAGCTCTCTAGATTGATTTGTTATGACAGGTAATTTGTCTCATATTTTCATCTTTCATTTTAATTTACAAGCTATTTTTACATAAAAATATACTTTGATTCCATTTATTATCTTTCCTCTTTATAGATGAAAATCAACACTCAGAAAGTTTATGTGACCAGCCATGGTCCCAGAACTAGTGCATTTTAAAAATAAGTCCTTTCCATTCACATCCTATAACTCATCCCTTCATTTCATATTAACAATGAATAAGTTGATTGCTAATTTGGACTTAGCAATTTTCCAACTTATACTTTGTTTATATATATATATGTGTGTATGTGTGTGTGTGTGTGTGTATGAAGTGACCAAAGGTACAATAAGTTTAAAGTTTTGCAAAACTCTCAGAGATTTCTGCTTCTGGCCATAGCAGAATAACTTAAAACTGACCAACCCTCCTATGAGAACAACCATAAAGGCTATGTAAAAATAAAAAAAAAAGGTATAATAATGCAATGAAAGCATTCAGGATTTGAGATTTAAAGATCCTGTGGAAAATAGTGAGGGGAACTCAATACTCTCTTCTGCTTTTCTTTAAAAGTTTTCTCTGGTTCATGAGTGGTTTGGACAGAGAAAAGTAGCCCAGAGCTTTGGTTGTCTCTGTGGTTGAGTGAGAAAAGATAGAGTTCAGAGCTATAAAGGAAGTCAGGACTTGAGAAGCTAAGATTCGAGAGAGAGAGGAACAACAATAAAACATACCTGATCTTTCATGGAACTTTACTACTAGAGCATTTGCTGATTCATATTCTAGGCAGTGCAAGTGGTTTAAAAGTCAAGCAAGAACAAATGGAGGCTAAAAATGTAAGCAGAGTTTCCATCAGAATTCTAATTTTGGCAATATAGAAACTGCAGTTCAAGACTTTATTTTTTATCATCATCATCATCATCGTTATTAGAGATGGAGTTTTGTTCTGTCACCCACCCAGGCTGGAGTTCAGTGGTGTGATCATTGCCAGTTGCCTCAAATTTTTAGACTCAAGCAATCCTCCTGCCTCAGCCTCCTGAGTAACCAGAACTATAGCTGATTTTAATTTGGGGAGGGAAGGGGTAGAAATGGGGTCTCACTATGAAATATTGAGATACAAAGATGAAAAATAAGATAGAAAAGCACTTAGGAGGCCGAGGCAGGTGGATTGCTTTAGCTCACAGATTCTCGAGCAGTCTGAGCCAGAGTGAGACCCCTTCTCTAAAAAAATAGCAGGGCTTTGTGGTGGGCGCCTGTAGTCCCAGCTACTTGGGAGGCTGAGGAAAGAGGACCACTTGAAGCCAAGAGTTTGAGGTTGCCGTGAGCTAAGATGCCATGCTACCAAGAATGACCAAGTGAGATTCTGTCTCAAAAAAAAAAAAAAAATAGGTAAACATGGTATGAAAGAATACAGGCATAGTTACACTAACATCAGGAAGATAAACCGTGAAGAAGAGAGTATGGCTGGATATAATAGACAAGAATCAGTCTACAGGAAAATATAAAAATTATACTTTTGAAAATGTAATAATAAATAAACCAAAACTAATAAAGCTAATATTATGAAGAGTCAAATTTAGAAATGATACTTGATCTTGACACACCTCTCATTATGATATAATAAAGAGGAAATTAATGAGACATAGAATATTTTATCAACTCACAGTTGTGACCAAATTGATATGTGGAGCACTCTATCAAAAACTGTAGGTTCATTCATTTCAAATGCACATAAAAGAGACCATATGTTGGTTCCTAAAGCAAACCTTTACACAATTCAAAGATTACAATCATACAGAATGTGTTTCCCCCCAAACAAGATGTCTTTGAAAATATGACTTACATTTCTAAATAATCCAAGGGGCAATAAAGAAATAAAAATAAAATTTAGAAAATATTTCAAACTAAATGATAAAAATACCATTTACTTAAACATATGGGATATAGCTTTAACCATACTTACAGGAAAATACAAAGGCTGTTTGGAAACTATCTAGCCATTATTAATACTATTTTTCATATTACATGGCTAAATACATCTGGACAGCCCTTGTATATAGTCTTAAATGTGTATATTTAAAATGAAAAATAATTTAAAAGGAAATTATTTTGTTACCCTATAAATAACAAGACTGGGCAAATAACAAATGTGTATTTACACTACATAGAAAACAATGAAATATTATTTTGAAAAATTAAAATATCCTCAATAAGTGGAGGCTCATACCACATTAATTGAATGAAAGACAGTAAAGATTTCACTTTCTACTGAAATAATGTATAAATACAATGAAATTTCAGTTACAATTCTTGTGACATTTTCAAGTGGAAGTTGATAAACAATTCTTCAATATAGTTGTGTACATATATATGAAAATGCAAAAGATTAAAATAACCAAGGAGTTATTGAATAAACGAAACAAAATTGGAGGACTTATGTCATCGATATGGAGACTTGTAAAACTACAATAATTAAAGGTGGTGCTATTGGCCCAAGAACAGATAAATAACCTAGAGTTCCAGTAAGAGACTCACATACGTAGGATCAATTGATTTCTTAAAAAAAAAAAAAAAAGATACCACTGCAGTGCATTGAGAATAAGGGTTGTCTTTTCAGTAAGCAGTGCTGGCTCAGTAGAAATCTAAATGGAAAATAATGATTTTAATTTCTTCTGACACCATGTAAAAATAAATTCAATTGTGAACTCAGTTTGAGAGTCCAAACAATAAGGATTTTAGAAGCTAACATATTTTACTTTGTGAACTTCAGAGAAGCAAAAATTTCTTAAAGAAAACAAAATACACTAACCATATTGAAAAAAATCATATTACTGATGTATGGGATTTCTTTAAAAAATTAAGAATTTCCCAGAGACTCAAGAGAGTATAAAACAAACCACAGGATCTAAATCATTTGCAGTTACACATGTTTTACAAAATATTTACATCCAATATATAGAAAAGTCTCCTTAGATTAACAAGAAAAGATAAATCGAAAAATGATTGAATGACTTCAACAGGTACATCACCAATGACCAATAAGTAAGAAAGTGTACTTAACTTTATTGGTCATTGGGAAAATGCAAGTTACAATTATAATGCAAAATTACTGCATGCCCATCAGATCACTAAAGTTGTACAGTGTCGATGTTGTCACCAAGGAAGCGGGCCAGAGAATGGATTGTAAGCTCCAAGCTTGGAGGAGGTGGGCATCCCCATGCATGTCCGGGAAAAGGCCCCAAGCAACCTCTGCAGCTGCTGCTTATTGAGAACATACGCCCCTCCCCTGAGCCTTACCCCCTTCTCTGGAGTTCCACAGCTGATCAATTTCCAACTGCCAAAGTCTGATCATTAAAGTCCAGTAACCGCCACTTTGTCTCTGCAAGCCTGATGTCTAGGTTCCTACACATGTTGCTGCATAGGTTGTTACATAGATCACTACGTATGTTGTTACATAAGCTGCTACGTATCCTGTTCCATCGGATCCTATCCTATGTAATAAGATATGCTAAGATAGGTTGCTACATATCTTATTACATAGGTTGCCACATTCCTTACATAGGTTGCTGCAGTGCTGTACTGTCAAGCATGTGGACTAACTGGAAGCCTCATACCTGCTAGTGGATATGTAAATTGGTACACCTATTTTGGAAAACTGTAAACGAGCAATTGTACAGTGAGGTTTAATCCTATCAGAAATGCACACCTGTGTCCACTGTAAGATATGTAGTAAAAACAAACACAAAAGCATTCTTTGTATTAGTCCTAAACTAAAAACGTTCTGAACGTTTATCGATAGCAAAATAGATAAATCGTGGCGTATTTATAAAACGTACTACATATGACGATGACAGTGAGCAAAATACCCCTGCAGATATTCAGTATAGATGGACATCAACCATGTTGTGTGAATGAAGCCAGACACGAAAGAGCAAAGACTGTGTGAGTCTGCTTATATACATTTCAGTAAGATGTAAACTACCCTTTGGGGTAGTGGTTACTCTGGGGGGAAAGAATGACTTACGAAGGAACATGGGAGAGCTTTGTGGGTACTGGAAAATTTATTTTTCTCAATCCAGGAGGTAGTTACATGTTCAGTTTTTAAAAAATTTCTCAAGCTATGCATTTATGATTTGTGTACATTTATATATTTATTATATGTCAATAAAAGTTTAAAAGCTGTAAGGACTTTAAAAAAGCTCTTGGAAGAAGCTAAAGGAAAAATCTTAATTAAGAATCAAATAGCCTAAATTGCCTGAAATGTGATGAGGTTTCCATTTAATAGATGCATTGGTTCAGTGAACTGTCCATTCCATTATCATGTGGCCTTTCTGAACTTGCCCTGGTGACCCTTGAACAGGTGACTTAATCTTCTTAAGCAGCAGTTTCTTTAAATATAGATTTTACTTCCATATTTAAAGCAACTGTGCTGAACAAAAGATATGGATTAATTGATGCTTTCAAATCCTATAAAAATGCTAAATCCCTGCAAATGAAATCTACATCTTAAACAATCAATTTTCACAAGAGACTGTATAAGCTTAGAAAGAAACAGCCTGGCAAATTCATCTGGTGTTCTGTATAAATACAATTTTAAAATACCTCCAGTTTTTTCATGCTATGCCATCTGCTGAATGGCTCTTGGAATGGAATTTTAATCTCTAATTGCAAATGCAGGGATTAAAAAGGTTACATTCAAAATGTGCTGGGAGACCAACTAACAATTCAGAAAGAAAAAAAAATAAGTCTCTATCTGCAGGTTTTGCTGGCATAGATGTTTTCTGGAAGTGATAACCTTGCACTGGGTCTTTCACGGTCAGAAGTGGAAGAGAAATAACCTGCTCTGGTTGGGTCTGAACTGTCTGGACCTTTTATGAACTCCAGCTGCTTTTGCCTGTGGACTCCGAGCAAGAACAGAAAACTTGACTCTTTCAATTTCTTAGAAATTAGAGCATTATTTTACCTGTCATTTAAGAAATTGAAACAAAGTAAAAAGAATCTACTATACCTTTTATCTACTGTGGTACCCAGCATAGATTCAGTGAAATGAAGACATTGAAAAAAAAAATCACAATTGGAAACAAATTGTACACAAAAAATACCACAAAAATGTATAAAAATCTGACAAACTGAGACTCATGCTTCCAAATTGGGTAGAAATTTATATTCACCTTAATTTTTAGTATGTTTGACATAGAAATACAGATGTCAATTCTCCTCTCCTTCGAATTTTCTTTCTTTTCTTTCACCAGACCTTCTACTCCTATGTACATGATAAGGAGGTCATTACAAAAGTTTTGAGATGCATAAAAATCAAGAAACATAAAATCCATACAGACAGAAACCCTCATTGAAGCCCTCTCAGCAACAAGGATGAGCTGATCCAGTTGAAACCTGCACAGGTGAATCAGAAAGGGTGCTGTCAACAAGGTTTCTTGGAAGTGAAATAATGACACAGCTTGTCTCAAAACTTTCGTAGTGACCCACATATATTAAACTGTACCTGTCATGTTTATACCCTCCCCTATGATTTTCATGTACTGTATTGCTTCCTTGGCCTGAAAAGTAAAATTATTTTCTGTGATCTTCAACAAGGCAGAAGGTCCTTATGCAAGGAGATTGTGTACACTTCTGAACTCTGTGTTCTAAAAACCTGAACTTAATTTTATTGTTCTTTGGCTGTTTTATATGTATATGTTTGGTCTACTCAACTGCAGATGAGAGACTAGGACTTCTTGTTTTATGTTCTCTAACAAAGGAGAGATCATAGGGAATGTATAAAATACAAGAACTTTAGACAAAATCAACAAAATGGCCATTTGAAATTACAATGAATAACACTTTTTGTATTATAATATAAAGGATTATTTTATAGCACATTTTAATTCTCACATGATTCATATGAAGCAAATAGTCATGCTACAATGAGCTTTGTAGTCTAAAGAAATATCTCTTAGTATTTATCTTTCTTGATTCCTTCATCTCTAAAATGACCCAAAATAACCAGTGATATTAACATTAGATATAGCAAAACAGCTCAAATGGGAAAATACAGCATTTCCCAGAAGTTCGAGCCAGGACAGCTACAGTGAATCAGCAATCATCTTGTCTCTCAATATTGGCTTTAGTAAGGACAAGCTACTGAAACTTAAAGTTTTTTCTTGGTAGGGAGGTAGGAAGTGAAAATGAGCCTCCAAAACATTTACATCATAAGTATTCCTTTAGTAGGTCATTCATTAGCAACTCAGAATAGAGACAGAGAAGGAAAAACCAGGGACTGGATACTACATTCTTGATGCTGTGAGCTTTAGTTTCACCCATCCACAAGAGTGGACTCCTATCTGGAAATATTACCTCACTTTGAAATCTAATGTTACTTCAAACTACGTGGAGAATTCTCCTATAAATTTAATTTGGGGCAAGGAAGGTGTAATAGACTTTGGAAACTCAAAGCAGGGGGAGATTAAACATTACCTGTTGGGACAATGTGTATTATTTGGGTGACAGGAATACTAAAAACCTTTTAGTCTCCTCCCCCCCCCATAATTTGCTATCATTCATTTTTGAAAGAGAATAAACAAAACAGCCTTTCAAAATTCTACACTCTAATAAAATGGCTACCAAGATGTCACTAGACTTTTAGTAAAAGCCCTTGCTCTCCAAAGCACCATTATTTCTACAAAATAAAACTAGTCTTAAAATCATTTAGAACATAGTGGCACCTGTGGCTCAAAGGAGTAGGGTGCCGGCCCCATATGCCAGAGGTGGCAGGTTCAAACCTGGCCCCACCCAAAAACTGCCAAAAAAAAAAAAATCATCTGGAACATATGTTTGGGCAAGAGAGACTTCTCAGTTCTTGAGATCTTGAATTTCCCTCCGGCAGGTTCTGCATTTTGCTCTAGCATTTACCTCAGTAGATATTTCTTGTAGGAATATGTTTCCCTCCTTTTCCAGGTCAGTAATCTTTGATAGTAACACATTTTTAGGAAAACAAAAATACATCAAAGAGGTCACCATATTTTTTTTCCCAGATGAATAAACTTCATAGTTTAATGTAGCCCTAAGTTAACAAAATCATCACTGCTTCTGATTAATACACTATCTTTTGAGTGTTTCACGATCTCAATCCAGGACTGTAAAAACTTGAATGTGAGGGAACATCAAAGGGTGAACATTGAGGAGTTGACATTTAGAACCCCAAGTTTAAAAAATTAATTTCAGTCTAACGCTCTCCCAACTGAGCTATTTTGGCAACTGGCCTATAATTTATCCTATTAGGGTACATGTGAATTTGTCTAAAGGTTGAATATAAATGTTTTAACACAACCATTATGAGAAAGACATGATGGCTACGTTAGCCAGTTGGATGAGAGTTTTCCAAACTGCATATGGAAGCAACACACTGTATCCTATGATAGAATTAATGTACACAATTATGATCTAATAAAAAATAAATTAAAAACAATAAAAAATTAATTTCAATGGACTTAGAAGAGTAAAAGTGTTTTTGTTACATGGATGAATCATGTAGAGGAAACATCAGGACTTCCAGTGACTTTCCTGTCACTAAAATAGTGCATGTTGTCCCCCATAGGTAATTTTCATCCCTATCTCGACTTTTGAATCTGTAAAGTCCATTACACTCCTCTGTATGATCATGTATACCCATTGCTAAGCCCCTGCTTGAAAGCAAGAACATGCAAGTATTTGTTTTTCCATTCCTAAGATACTTCACTTAGGATAATGACCTCTAGTTTCATCCAAATTGCCACAAAAGACATTATTTCATCTTTTTTATGGCTGAGTAGTACTCCATGTTTTATGTATATATGTGTGTGTGTGTGTAAAACTTTTTTTTAATCTAGTCATCAGTTCATGGATACTTAGGTTGATTCCATGTCTTTGAAACTGTAAATTGTGAATTATGTTGTAATAAACATTGGGGTGCAAGTGTCTTTTTTTTTTTTTTTTTAATAAAATGACATTTTGTCCTGTGGGTAGATACTCAGCGCTGAGATTGCTGATCAAATGTTTGGTCTACTTTTAGGTCTGTTAGAGGAATCGCCATACTGTTTTCCATAGAGTACTGTACTGTTCCATTTAGTACTGTTGTACTAAAGATCATTAAATATGAAATGTCTAGTTTTGAATCCAAAGTTCAGTTTATTATATCTTAAATGAGGAGCAGTACAGTTAATCAAAGTATGTACCTACCTATTAGACAGTTTTGCCATCTTAATGGTGGCTTGTGTGTACCATCAGTGAAGAAGCTTAGAGAGCAAGCAGCAATGAAATCATAAAAGGCATGTTTCACAGATTCTTGAGAATTGACTATTTTTCCTTGGAGAAGTGATCCCAAGGCTGGAAGAAGTGGTAGTCAACTGGTGTGGGATCTGGTGACTATGGTGCATGACAGAGTTTCCAAGCCCAGCTTCTGTGATTTGAGCAGTGTTGTTGTGTGACAGTGTTGTATTGCCCGTGTCTATCGACCAATCTTGAGTGCTTAATTACAAGCATCTTCATCATGTTGTCAACTGGTCACAGCAGACATCCGCTGGGGTCGACTGGCCAGGTTTCATGAACATCAGTACCTGCCACCAAACAGACACCATTACCTTTTTTTTGCATGTTCAGTTTTTGACTACCTTTTCGTACTTCATATTTATCCAACCATTGTGCTGAATGCCTGTAATTGTCAAAAAGCATCCATTTTTCATTGCACATAACAGTATGGTGTAGAAATGATTTGGAGTTATGGCGTGACAGCAAAGAAAGGCAAGCTTTGAGATGATTTCTCTTCCTTTTTTTTTTTTTTAATTTTATAGCTGTGTACATTAATGCAATCACAGGGTACAGTATGGTGTTTTCATATACAATTGGAAATACTCTCATGAACTGGTTAATGTAGCCTTCATGTCATTTTCTTAGCTATTGAGTTAAGACATTCATACTCTGCTTTTAGAAAGATTCACTTGTACCCTTGTAAGATAAACCATAGAGGTGACCCCACCAATCACCCTCCCTCTCCCCATCCACCCCCCTCCTCTCTCCCACTCGCTTCCCATATTCTAAGGCTATAATTAGGTT
>NW_003852398.1:12890219-12910240 GCF_000181295.1 Otolemur garnettii | reverse complement strand
GTCTATAATTTTCTTTTCTTGTTGGGTCTTTTCCTGGTTTGGGTATCAAGGTGATGTTTGCTTCATAGAATGTGTTGGGTAGTATTCCTTCTTTTTCTATATTTTGGAAAAGGTTAAGTAACATAGGTACTAGTTCCTCTTTAAAGGTTTGGTAGAATTCTGATGTGAAGCCATCTGGTTCTGGGCTTTTCTTTTTAGGGAGACTTTGTATAGTTGATGCTATTTCAGAACTTGATATAAGCCTGTTCAACATTTCCACTTCCTTATGGCTAAGTCTTGGAAGGTGGCATGCTTCCAAGTATTGATTGATTTCCTTCAGATTGTCATATTTCTGAGAATAAATTTTCTTGTAATATTCATTAAGGATTTTTTTAATTTCTAAGGAGTCTGTAGTTATTGTGTTTGTAGCATTTCTGATTGATGAAGTTAGAGATTTTACTCTTTTTTTCCTGGTTAGGTTGGCCAAAGGTTTAGCTATTTTATTGATCTTTTCAAAAAACCAACTTTTTGATTTATTGATCTATTGTACAATTCTTTTCTTTTCCAATTTCATTTAATTTTGCTCTAATTTTGATTATTTTCTTCTGCTGATTTTGGGATTGGAATGTTCTTCCTTTTCCAGTTTCTTGAGATGTCCCATTAAGTTGTTAACTTCCTATCTTTCTGTTCTCTTGAGGAAGGCTTGTAATGCTATAAATTTCCCTCTTAGTACTGCCTTTGTGATATCCCAGAGGTTCTGATAACTCGTGTCTTCATTATTGTTTTGTTCTAAAAATTTGGTAATTTTCTTCTTGATCTCGTCTCTGACCCATCTGTCATTCAGCGTAAGGTTATTTAACTTCCGTGTTTTTGTATGAGTCTGCAGATTCCTGTTGTTATTGAGTTCAACTTTAATTCCATGATGGTCCGAGAAGATGCATGGAATAATTTCTATTCCTTTAAATTTGCTGAGGTTAAACTTGTGCCCTAAGATGTGACCAATTCTGGAATATGTTCCATGGGCTGATGAGAAAAATGTGTATTAAGTTTTGTTAGGATGTAATGTTCTATAGATGTCTGTTAAATCCAAAAGTTGAATAGTTAGATTTAAATCTAAAATTTCCTTGCTAAGCTTCTTATTGGATGATCTATCCAACACTGCCAAGGGAGTGTTAAAATCTCCAACTATGATGGACCTGGGAGAGATCAAGTTGCTCATGCCTGTTAGAGTGTCTCTTATAAATTGAGGTGCATTTTGGTTGCGTGCATAGATATTGATAATTGAGATCTCATCATATTGAGTGTTGCCCTGAACAAATATAAAGTGGCCATCTTTATCCTTGGTTACTTTTGTTGGTTTAGAACCTATTGTATCTGCTCACTCTGAGTCTATATTTGTCTTTTAAGATAAGATGAGATTCTTGTATTCAACAGAATGTCTGGTCTGAGTTTCTGTATCCATCAGCCAATCTGCCTTTTTAGAGGACAATTTAAGCCATTCACATTGATTGAAATTATAGATAAGCCTGGTAAAATTTTGGGTATTGAGTTGTTCAAAAGTCCAGTGGACATTTTTAATCCTTTTGCCACTGTGGAAGTTGGAATTTGATCAAAAGTTTCTGAGTGAGTTTACTTTTGTGGTGGAGGATTACACTGGCCATTATGGAGGATAGGTCTTAGAATATCCTGAAGAGCTGGTTTAGTTATGGCAAATTACTTCAACATGTAAATGTCATTAAAGTATTTAATTTCTCCATCATAGATGAAACTCAGTTTAGCTGGATAAAGGATCCTGGGTTGAAAGTTATTTTGTTTTAGGAGATTAAAAGTAGATGACCACCCTCTTCTAGCCTGAAAGATTTCAGCAGGGAGATCTGCAGTCATTCTAATATTCTTCTCCTTGTAGCTTATGGTTTTCTTACGTCTAGCTGCTTTTAGGATTTTCTCTTTCATGTTAACTTTAGTGAAGTTAATTATGATGTGTCTGGGGGATGTCTTATTTGGGTTGAGTCGTGCTAGGGTTCTAAAGCTGTCTGTTATCTGAATTTCAGGATCTCTTGGCATATCTGGAAAGTTTTCTTTCATAATTTCATGAGGAAGAGCCTCTGTGTTTTGTGAAGCAACTTCGTCACCTTCAGGGATTCCTATAAGGCGAATATTAGCTTTCTTCGAATTATCATAGGGCTCTCTGAGAGAATGATCCATTTTTGCTTTCCATTTCTGTTCCTCTTTGGATGCTTGGGCATGTTCAAAATCTTTGTCTTCACTGTCTGAGATCCTTTCTTCTGTCTGATGCATTCTACTACCACAAAATTCTACCCTATTTTTCAGATCTTTGAGGGCGGCAATCTCTTGCCTCATTGTTTCAAAATCTTTGGTGGTTTTGTCTTTGTATTTGATGAATTCTTGAGTGAACTTTTGGAATGCTCCTTGAATTTCTAATTCTATCTTTGCCTCTATTCTATTAATCTTATTTGCAATCCAAATTCTGAATTCAATTTCTGACATCTCAGCCATCTGTTTATGAAGGGGATCTTTAGTTGCATCTGGCACATCTTTTTTTGGGGGGAATTGATCTACTCTCATTATTCATTTTACCAGAGCTTTTCCACTGATTCTGCCCCATGATTATTTTATCCCATTTGGCATTTCCCCTTGAGTTTTGTCAAGGACCCTTATGGTGTTACAACCTGAAAGACTGGGGACCTGCTTGTTGTGGTGGGGCTAAGTGACTCTGTCATATTTTCAGCAGGTCTCTGTCCTACCCTAGTGAATCAGTTACTCTTGGTTGAAGTCTCAGCTGTGGAGAAACACCAGCAATTAAGTCACCCCGCCCTCCACAAACAACAATTGGGCAAGGAAAATCAAACCTTCCCTCAACCATATACCCAGGGTGCCACTTTGGATAGTCCTTGGGTGATTTGCCTGATTCAAGGGGTCCAAATAAGTTGTCCTAGTCAGCACCAGTTCAGGTGGGAGAGTTTAAAAAGTCTCCAACAACTAAATAGGAGGGGTCTGCTGGTAGCTCAGCTATGACTCGTTCCAGTGCTCTGTGAGGGCAGAAGGATCCACCTAGCAAATCAATTAGTCTGGGAAGGTTGACCCCGTCCATTCCCCACCTTGCACCTAGTCACTGGTAATCCCACAGGGCTGTGACCCAGTTCACTCCAGTGAGCAACTGCTGCCGGGGTTTATGACTCCCTAAGTCACCAGGAGATCTGAGGCTGGCAGGGGGGCCTTAGGTGTTTAATATTGGCTGGGGAAGTTTACTCAGTTCCAGCTCTGTGCCTGGCTGATGTTGCTGGCAGAACAGGATAGAGCAATTTCACAGAATTTGTTTTTGTCCCAGCTAAATTCCTCTGCAGGCCAGATGATGCTGGAGCTGATACAAAACTTAGCCCTGGGCAGCAAACAATTAGAGTTTGCACTCAAGTATCAATTCCAGCCTCTGCCTGCCCACTGCCTTTGTCTCAGCTATATTCTCCTGAGGGCTAGGGGCTGTTATGATCAGATAAGCAGTCTACTGGTTCAGCCCCTCCCTGTAAGTCTGTGAGCTGCACATATTCTAATCCCTGTGCTCTGCCCAGGTTGGTACTGCTCTTAGGGCTTCTTTTTACTCACAAAACTTCCCAAATCTGCTCCGCCAGTGGCTGCCACTGGAGAAAATGCCTGGAACCTCTGGTTGCCCAGAGAGACAGGGCGTGTCTATCGGGAATGTCCTCAGGGATGTGAGCCTTTCCCACTGCTGCAGCTGCTGCTCTGCAACTCAGGATACAGCAGCTCCTCTATGGTTTCCTCTCAGCTGACTGTCCTCTCCTTGCTCCTATGCTACACAGTCAGTGCAGAACAGCACCAGCCCTTTCCCCCTCCACTCCTCTCAAGAAAATGCCCAGGAATCTGGACTCCATGGGTGACAAACCTCCAGACCTCAGGGTGAGAGTAGGGGAGAATCCCGGGAGTTCAGAGTTGCAGGTAGAGAATATATATAGTTTTATATAGTTTTATAGTTTTATGCCTGGTAGGAGAGTACCGTGGTACCCTAGTAGGTATAGGAGGTCCAGTTTTTAGGGGCTCTCTCCCATGGGATAGAGTGGGAGAATGTTTGAACTCTTCTCACTTGTTTGTATGGAGTAAACTGCGAGCCTTTCTTGAGAGGGAGGGGATTCCTGTCCACTTGGTGGTGGATTTTGTACCTTTTGATTGTATTTTGGGAATACAACCAAATATTCAATATTCTTCAATATTCTCTTCAATATTCTCTCCTGGCTAAGCTCCAAAACATCAGCTTACTTGCTAAACTTCTGTCCTTTAAGTCTCCTTCTGGGCGGAAGCCTCTGTAGAAATATGGCTGCAGTCCACCAACTTGCCCCCCCCTCCCCCCCAGTTTAGGGATCACGGTGAAACCTGCCTTTTTCCTGTGGATGGTTCACTGAAAGATCAACTCACAATTATGGTAGACTAAGAAAGAAAAAGGTTTACTTCCAAACACCATGCACATGGGTAGAACCATGAGAATGATTACCCAGAGTCCTGAGATGGTTTCTCTTCTGACTCTCCTTTAAATTCACACAGAAGCCATCTGTCTAGGTTCTTTACCATTCCACTCTTTCAAGTAGTCCAATATTTTTGGAATAGGAGCATCAAACCTTGCTGCTAATTCATATATACATTGAAATGTATTTTCTACCAGTAGAGCTTTCAGCTTGTATTTATCCACTTTGGCCTCAGGTTGCCCACATGGCTCATTTTTAAGATTAAAATCAGCAGAATGGAAGTTCTCAAACCATTGACATACCATGCATTCATTAGCCTCAGCCTTTCCAAATACTTTGTTGATATTCTGAGCTGTCTGCATGGTACTAGTTCCATGACAGCTCCACTCATATTTGGAAATAACATCAATTTTTGATTTATCCCAAGTTTCATAAAAATTGCTCTAAAACATTTGAAAGATAATCATGAGCCAAAATGTATGTTTGAAAGGATGAGCATGTACCTTCACAATAAAAATAAAACAAGAAGAGTCAAAGGGAAACATCTGAGATATTAACTGTCAAACTTAGTACTTAAGAGAAACAGATGTTTTATACTTAATAATCTAATAGCTTATTTACACTCCCACCAACAGTATATAGCATTCCATTTCACCATATATCTGTGCCAATGTCAATTGTTTTGACTTTTTATTTTATTTTATTTTTGAGACAGAGCCTCAAGCTGTCCCCCTGGGTAGAGTGTCATGGCATCACAGCTCACAGCAACCTCCAACTCCTGGGCTCAAGTGAGTCTCCTGCCTCAGCGTCCCAAGTAGCTGAGACCACAGGTGCCCACCACAATGCCCAGCTACTTTTGGTTGCAGCCATCATTGTTGTTTGGTGGTTCCGGGCTGGATTCGAACCCACCACCTTAGGTGTATGTGGCTAGCACCTTAGCCACTTGAGCCACAGGCACCAAGCCAGTTTTTGACTTTTTAATAGTGGCCATTCTGATGGGGTAAGGTGGTGCTCAATGTAGTTTTAATTTGCATTTCCTTGATGATTAGCAATGCTGACTATCTTTTTCATATGTTTTGGCCATTTGTATATCTTCTATTGAAAAGTGACAACTGCCACATTCTATTATGTACCCACTTTTGTCCATGGCAATCACTTCCTCAAGTAACCTGCCATTTTATGTTTTCCTAAAACAGACTTTATATAACCATAAAAGTTTTCATGCCTAAATCTATAAAAATTGATAAGTCACACAGGTCCATGTCTCTCTGAGGTGTGTCACAACTGTGATGGAATCTTATTCTGTGATGATATTATAGTTTTAACACTAAAAAATCATTGACTTATCCCTAAATATCAAGTATGTGCTATTCCAATGTCTTTTGCAAAGTTTATAAAAACTTTATTTATTTGTTATTTTACTTTTTAACAAAAATTGCTATGCCGTGGGAGTACCCAAGAGAGTCAAAAGGCATATTTTGCAAGAGAAACTAACAATAACATATGAAACAATTCTGGTTGGTGGTGCTAGTTTCCTTCAAGAAAATCACAAAATTTATTAGTGAGGATTAAGGCAAAAAAAAAAAAAATCCTCCCACACCCACCCACTAAAACAAACCAAACCAAAACAAATGCAATGCATTTAATGGAAAGCACCACTAAGGTGTGAATCAAGTAAAATGTACCCAGGATTTTATTATTAGTGCATTTTTTTCTTTTTTGGAGACAAAGTCTCAAGCTGTTACTCTGGGTAGAGTGTTGTGGCATAACAGCTCACAGCAACCTCAAACTCTTGGGTTTAAGTGATTCTCTTGCCTTAGCCTCCCAGTAGCTGGGACTGCAGGTGCCTGCCACAACACCCTGCCTTTTTTTTTTTTTTTTTTTGCTGTTGCAGTTGTCATTGTTTTAGCTGGCTCCAGGCCAGGTTCAAACCCACCAGCTCAGTGTATGTGGCCAGTGCCCTACCCATTGAGCTATGGGTGCTGCCATATCAATGCATTTTCACCTCAACCCAATGGAAGCACACTTGTTATTAAACTTTGACCTACCTATCCTATTCCTAGGAATGATATCAGAATGGAACATACTGCCAAAGCCAGCTGTCAGTGTAGAAACAGAGTGTGGGAAGGGAGCAATAACAGACATATTCTCTAGAATATGAGAGACTATGAATAGTCTCTCATAGACTTTTCATATTCTATTGAAAAGTTTGGGAGAATTTGACTGGGCTATGCCATCTTGTGCCGCCTGCACAGGAAGGCTTTGTGGAAGCCATGTACTCCTGTCTCCATCAGTCTGTTTGTCAGAGCAAGGGGAGCTGGACCATGGAAGGAAGGACTTCAGAGTGATGGGGAGTGTGTGGGAGGGAGAAGAAAAGCCTTGGATCGATGTGTCAGGCAGAAATGAAGGGAAAATATGATTGGTGGAATCAAGAACTACTATGGACTATTGAAAGACCATGTTGAAAGACTGCAGCTGATAGAATGTTTTTCAGGGGTGTCTGGGTGACTACAATGTGTAAGACGTCTGATAAAGGCTGAAGATCAGGGTTGGGAGAAGTTTCATTTACATACAGAGTTTTCGAGTCAGCTACACCAGTGTGCACTGCCAGCTACCAAGTCACTTGCTGTTCTTTGTATAGGATTGAAATTTATGTCTTCTTCAAAGTTCTGTCATGGTCTCTTTACAGGCCAAAGCACATCCAAATCTGTACATTTGTACCTGCACACATACATACTCCTGGACGTTTGGGGGTCTGGTCTTCATAACTTGGTTTGATAGGTGGTGAGAATGAATTCAGTCAATGCTGAACTTTTGTTGTTGCTGATGTTTCCGTGATAAGTGTTTCAGACAAGGGTCAAAAATGTTCCTCAAGCCTCCTTGTTGAAGAATCTCCAGAAAACTTGAGAATGAGTGTTCACTTTGGTATCTGAGTGCATTTGGTTCTATAGTTTTCTTTTCTACAGAAGGAGATGCTTCCACTGTCAAGGTGGCTGAAGTGTGCCTCTCAGCTGTCACTAGATAGCAGGGAAAATGCTTGATCTTAATCTGACTTTCCTGGCGTCCTTGTCAATAGACAACAAAAGGGCTGGGGAAAATGCCCTACCCTCTACCCACACCTGCACTTCTGTATTTCTCTAACATTTCTGGTTAGAAATGTTACCTGCATTTCTGTATTTCTCTAGAGCACACTTCACAACAGATCTGTTTTGTAGCACTTCAACAATTCTTCTGACAGATAAAGTTTAGATCTTCTATTTTCTAAAGCCCACTTGGAGAAGCAAATGTGGTTTGCAAGTGGAGACTATAACTGCAGCATAGTGTAAGATGGGTAAAAACACATTTGTTAGCAGTGGGGAGTGAGAAGGCCCACCTCTAAGCATATTCACAGGCAGAAATGACTTCTTTGATAAGTAGGAAAGTGATATTTTAAGGTCTTCCCACCTCTTCCTTTCATTGACTATCTCTCTCGGCATCAGGCTCTGGGCTAGATACTGGGAGTGGAAAGGTGACTAGGATGCTGTGTTTGCTCTCAGGTCACTCATGGATTTGATGGCTGTTTGATATTTTGTTTCTTGTTCTGAAAATAGGTAAAGGATATTAGCAAAATAAAAAAAAATTCTCTAAATTGAAGTTTTGTTTGTTCATTGCTTCAGCTACTGCATAGGCAGCTGAGAATAAAATCTTCAAATCACAACCAGCGGTGGGGTTACCGACTGCTGTGGTTTGCCCAGGTCTAAGGCCCCACATGGGCCACATAGTTTTTAATGCTTAAATTGGGAAAGCCTTCTGTGCACCTTGGTGATTTTTTCAGAGAAGGAGCCATCTTTAACTGTTTCAGTCTTCAAATGTCTTATTTTTAGGGGAATATTTTGGTAAGTCAAGGTGTGGTCCCTTCCTCTGACCGTGTATTGACAGCGCTTGTCTATAGAGGGCAACGTTTCTTTTCAATAGCGTGGCTTAACTCTAAGTCTTGTGGTCAGCACACAGTCCTTTTGGACAGAATGGGAAACTTATTGTCTGTCGTCTAGTAAGAAACAAGGCATAGAAAAGAGACTACCCTCTTCTCTAAAGTTTTCCAAGTTGGTTCTTACTATAATCATGGACAAACGTGGATTCTTGAGGCTACTTGCAAAATTTTCAGGGGTCCTCAAACTGTTTAAACAAGGGGCCAGTTCACTCTCCCTCAGACCGTTGGAGGGCCAGACTGCAGGCCCCAAGACGAGTTGGCTGCTAAGCAGGACAGGCAGTTGCAGCAAAAACACCCGGTGGGCCAGATAAATGTCCTAGGCGGGCCGCATGTGGCTGGCGGGCTGTAGTTTGAGGGCACCTGAATTAGATCTTAGAGAGTGCTGTTTCAGTTTTCATAAGCAGCAATCACTAACAGTGAGAAGTAAGTGCTTTATCCTTACTTTGTTTACATCGTGCAGTTCCATTCCAGGTCTAGAGTTTTCATCCTGTCTGTGTGGTTAGAGCAGTCTTAAACAATAGTAGATTCAGTGGGGAGGTGAGTTTGAAGGGATTAAAAGGCTCAAACATTACATTGTAACAGTGGATCATACCTTCATCATTTCTTTTTTGTCTTCCTCTTAATTTAAACATTCTCAGGAATCACATTCCTTTTTGTTGTTGTTGTTTTTGTTATTTGGATTAGAAAAGAACTGGTGACTTCCCTAGAGCTCTCTCATGCATAAAAATAAAACAAAGCCCTCCTGTATTTCAGTAAATACGAATTCTTTTTGTTGTCCTTGTGGTTTATTTTTTTTATTTTTTACTCATGTAACTTTAAGTCAATTTACATTTTATTTCTTATTTACCCTTTAAAAAAATGTACTCTGGTCTGTATAGTCCCAGGAACTTTCACAATTATCTAACCATATAAATAGTCAGTTGTAAAAAGTGTAAAATTTATAACTATATCAAAAATGGCCAAAGCAAACATAAACTGTAGGCAATCATTAATAAATTTGGCACAAAAATTGAAAATCACTATATTACCTGTCAGTAAGAAAGCTCCAGCAAATACTTGCCCCCCAAAAGTGAACAAAAGAGTTATATAATGGTTGAGGTTACAACACTTAGGAGTTTAAGAAAACATTTATCTTTTGATAATTGAACATAGTTTGTATCTTTTTTTTTTTTTTTTTTTTTTTGCTTGTACGAAAGGTCTTTATTTCTTTATTGGTGGTGGGGAGGGAGGCTGCAGAGCAGCACCAAGGAGGAGAGAAAAGAGAAGAGAAAAGAGGGGAGAGAAATAAGGAGAGAGTGGGGAAGAGAAGAGAGAGAGAGTAGAGCAAGGAGGAAGACGGGAGAGGAGAGAAAGAAGCATAGTTTGTATCTTAATTGCCTGTTGGCAGTAAATAAAATCTTACATTTTGTAGCACATACATATTTTTATGATCTCCAAATATCATGCTCACTGAACTGATTTGTTATAGATATGACAGAGATTTTGCTCTGTTTTATTCTATTCTTCATGTTTACAGCTTATGGTTTGAACTATCCCTTATACATTCAATACATTCCCATTTATGGATAACAAGCAATATTTTAAGACCCTTATGCCAAGGACTAATGAATTTCTCAATAGCTTATGTATTTCTAGTTCTGATTAATCAATTATCTATGACAATACCTATGATTATATGTTACATATGGCATATATTTTCCACATATGTTATTCCAATGAATTATCACTGGCTAATGAATTTACTAAGACTTATGCCAATCATGTGGTTCCCAGACCAGCAGCATCAGTATCACCTAAGAAACTGCTAAATACAAAAAATTCTTGGTATTTTTCTCCAACCTGCAGAAACTCAGGTGGAGCTAAAATTTGAGGGATTTTTGGCTTAGGCATCTTGTGCAATGGTAATCTGATGGTCTCAGCAGGTCATGAATGCGTTCTTTTTTGAAGGATTCCATATGGAAGAAATAGAGGAAAAATGACCAAGAACATTTTGTCTTATACATAGGAAAAATACAATAATTTTCCTCTTGTCCTGATGCTGTAAATATTTTCCAAAATTTATAATTGTAGTAGGTCCAGTGAGCCCATGCAAGAGAAAATGGACCCACTATAACTATACTTTGAAAGACAGATGTCAGAAAGTTTTAATTTTAATTAGAAGAACTGAAACTTATGATATGCATGTTTTTTCTCCCAGTGAGGCATTTTGGGGTTCAAATTATCTTATGGGACAAGATAAGAAAAATTGTGTTTTAAAATATGCTAGCAAAGTCTTTCTTTGGAGAGTGATAAAGTGTGATACCATCAGCATGCCGCGAACAAACCCAGATAAATGATTTACTGTTTTCAGAAAGGTTAGGATATAGGGAATACTGGTTTGTGGGAGAGTGACCTTGAATTCTATCTCGTATTTTCAAAGGGATTTCTGTTTTCCATTCCATTAGACGACCGTGAGCTGTACCTCAGTGAACTCTTTAAAAAGAATATCAATAAAGAGGCTTTGCTTTGCATCTATAAGCCACGCAGGAGCCACTATTCTGTTATCTCTCAGCTTCCAACTCTTCTAACTACGCTTGGCATCAGCAACAAAGCTAAAGCAGCTGATACAAATCAAAGAAGCAATTAAATGGAAAAGTTCTCCCACCCTGGCTCTTCTCCTTACAGAGTAAATATTTCAGACATAGTGAAAATAATATCTTGGGTGCTGAGGTAAAGCAAGTTGCTTCCTGGCAATCCTCTGTTCCAGATCCTTAACCCAGAAAATCATGAAATTTTTGAAGGCACATAGTATTTTCCCCTTCTTCATACGAGATATTCTAAGACCCCTAGTGGATGCCTGAAACTGTGGATAATATGCATTTAATATATACTGTGTTTTTCCCTATAGACATGTAACTATGAAAAAGCTTAATTTATAATTTAGGCACAGTGAGAGATTAACAATAACAAGCAATAATAAAACAGAATAACCATAACAATGTGTCCGCACTCTTGTGCTTTGGGGCTATTATTGAATAAAATAAATGTTACTTGAACACAAGCATGTGATACATGACAGTGAATCTGATCACCAAGATGGCTTATAAGTGACTAGTGGGCGGAGAGCGTCATCAGCATGGTCATTCTGGACAAAGGGAAGGAGGATTCATGTTGTGGAGAAGATGGAGCAGAATGGCACAAGATTTCAACACACTGTGCAGAACAGTGTGCAATTTAAAACTTAATGTTTATTTCTAAAATTTTCTATTTGATATTTGGGGGCAACAATTGACCATGGGTAACTGAAATTATGGAAAATAAAATTGCAGACAAGGAGTAACTATAGAGACATAGATGAGAGTAAAATGATTTTTTCCTGTCTGAAAAATAGAGGATTAGATAGTGATTTATCATATGTGTATTTATATATAAAATACATTTAAAAACCACAAATGTAAAGATACATAAGGTTTAATATGCTAGTTTATTGCTCTGTTTGACAATGGTGTAACAGTGTGAGCAATGAAGTTGTTATTCACACATATGTTATTGACATGCATATAATAAACTTGCATATATATTATATATACATATGTATGTTTAGGTAAATGAAGTATTCTTCATAAAGTTTAGGTTAAGTGCTTTCTCCAAGCAAACTTGTTAAACTGGAATGATTAACCCATTTAACCCATTTATGGATAAAAAAACTCATTCACAGTGAAATCCATCAAGTTGATCAAAGTTTCCAGTCATCAATTAGTCAGTTTCAGGATTCAAATTCAGGTCTGCTTCTGCCGGATGCCAGATCTCATGCTCTCCACTCCCCTGCATCATGCTGGGATTCAGGTTATTTAGAGGAGACTTCCCCTAAGAGCTAATGCCATCTTTTTCTTTTCCTTCTTTCTCTGTGGTCAAACAAATGTCTTATTAATGGTCTATCCAGAGAATCATTCTGAGATCTTGGTGAAGATCATTGTATACCATGAACTCAAATATTAAATCACATTGGAAATTTTACCTAACATTTATTAGAAACCCAGTAAATATTTGCATTGCACAGTTTATTAGCTTATAGAAAAATCTATTCTGGTATAACAAAACCCCATAGACTGGCAACTTACAGACAACAAAAATGTATTCCTCATAGCTCTGGAGGCTGAGCAGTCCAAGATCTGCCACCAGCAGATTTGATGTCTGGGGAGGGGCTACTCTCTCGTCGGGAGCCTTCTCTCTCTCTCTAACATGGTGGAAGGAAGAAAAGGCCTCTTTTTTTTGCAGTTTTTGGCCTGGGATGGTTTGAACCTACCACCTCTGGCATATGGGGCTGGTACCCTACTCCTTGGAGCCAGAGGTGCCGCCCACAAAAGGCCTCTTTTATAAAAACACTAACCACATTCACAAGGGCAGCACCTCCATGACCGAATCACATCTCAGAGGCCCTACCTCCTAATACCATCATGTTGGTATGGGTGAAGATTTCAACATGGGTGAAGATTTCAACATATTAATTTTTTTGTTGGGGGGAATGTAAACATTCAGACCATTGTGAGATGTAGTGTATTTTTTTCCTCTTGGTATAAGATAAGAAGAAAAATAATACTTAAGAGATTCATATGTCCCTCTTTTCCTCATGTAGACTCAGTACTTAAGAACTAAAGTACTTTTACTGAACTCTCTATATTAATATTTTGTTAATTCCAAACTACACTTCTGTGAGAGTCGGGTCTCTATAACCTTTAGTAGTTATATATGAAAAGCAAATGTTGAATATTTATTTAACACTAGCGACCCCTGCTCGGGACTTCCTTTGCGAGATGTGGCTTCTTTGGCTAATTAAAATCATTTTGCAAATTAAACATGCAAGTGATGTTGACTATAAGTAGTCTTTTAATTTAATATTGTTATTCTTTATGCTCTATCAGAATTATTGATTTTTAGAATATATCTATAGTCTTTACCTGTGAATACCACCTATTATTAGCATACAATAGTGATTTCTTATGACCTGTATGTCCTGTCAATTTTACTTTTTATATTTCACCAATACTGTAATTTGTAATTTCTATAAATATAGAGCAATTTCATTATTTATTAGTTTGTGTTAAAATAATAATGCTAATGAAATTCATGGTAAGTCAACATTTATAAATTATCATTAAACATTATGATGCCTAAGAGCTTATCTGAGGGGGAAACAAAGAAAAAATTATGCATGTGTTTGTGTGTATGTGTTTAAAAAACAATAATACCAATACATTATGAATCACATTTAACATTTATTTTTGAATATCAGTCATTACAGAGGTAGGTGGAAGGGGAGCATTTTCATGAGTCTTTATTTCAGGGTCTTTATTCTTTCTCTTTCTCTCTCTGGTTCCTACAAATCACCTTTCACCTGTAGTCATGATCTAACTCAAGGTATCAAAATCTCCTCCACAAGAACAATTAATTATGATATCATGAGTAGAACATTTTGGCTCCAGGTATTGAAAATACTGAATAAATATCAAAATTTTATTACTATGATCATGTAAATAGGTTATATAGAAAAAGAAAATTAAAAGATCAAAAACTAATTAATTTATTTTTAAGTTGTTCATTAAAGTTCAGATGATGTAGATAACCACAAATTAACTCTAGTATTCCACAGTAGAAAATACGTTGATATGGTGGCCTGGTATCCATTCATCTAACGTCCACTAACTGTATTTCAATTCACCTCTGAGCTACCCACCTTCTCCCCCTCTCTTTTAAGGGATCAAAAGGGAGCTGACTTCATTCCTCATTCATGTGTGGATCATATGGCCTGAGCGTCTTGTATTCCTTGGGCAACAGTGATTGGATCAGAGGTGGGCACATGGCCTATTCAGAATCATTGAGAACCAGTTATGCAATGAGACCTTTTGAAAATCCTGGAAAAAACATCTCTCTTTCTTTCCCTGTGGACTTGTGGTTTAGCGGAGAAGACCTGGATTTGATAGTCATCACAGAGACACGAATGAAGAGCTAAGAACAAAGCTAGCACACAGAAGAAAGCAGAGCCAGATCAGAAAAGTGTCATTGTAACATCAATCTCTGTGTGAAGTGAGCTCTGCTACTGTGATCTTCCCATTCACAAGAACCAACAAATTCTTTTCTGGCATCAGATCATTTGATTTGGGCTTTCTGTCATCTGTAGCTAAGATCTAATAAGCTTTGCTAATATGAAGTGGGCATATAAAAGATTACCAACTCTTAAAGAGTTTCCCTGTGGGTAAGAGACTGTGTTAACATCAGAGATGGGTGATAACTTTACAGCATACCAGCAAATCCTGGGCCTGAAACAGCATAGACATTACTGGTGGAAGAAATTGGAAAATTCTGTTGTATGCAAAGGCACATACGTAACACAGAAAGTAGCAACCTAAGAACTGCCTTTATTCTTCTTGCTGCTGTAGAGTTGCTGCTATAGCTGAAAGAGTTACTCTTTTGATTGTGGGTACACTATATAATCCAATTTTCTGTTACAGGCATACATCATTTTACTGCACTTTACCTTCTTGTACTTCGCAGATACTGCATTTTATTATACAAGTTGAGAATTTGTGGCAACCCTGAATGGAGCGAGTTTATTGATGCTATTATTCTCATAGCATATGTTCATTGGGTAGTTATATGTCATATTTTGATCATTCTTATAATATTTCATGATTTACTATTATTATATGTAATATTATAATCTGTTATCAGTGATCTTAGATGTCAAGATTATAATTGCTCTGGGCACCAGAAACCGGTATTATGTGTGTTCTGACTGCTCCATAGACAAGAAGTTCCTTGTCACTTTTTCTCCCCCCCGGCCTTCCTATTCCCTAATACATAAAAATTTAAAAATTAGGTCAATTAATAAACTTACAAAGGCCTATAAGTTTTCAAGTGAAAGGAAGAGTTGTACATCTTTCAGTTTGAAAACTGGGAGTCATTCCATTTAGTGAAGAAGACATATGAAAAGCTGAGACAGACCGTACACTCAGCTTCTTGCATCCGTCAGCCAAGTGGTAAATGCAAAATTATTGGAGGAATTAAAAGTATACACACAAATAATAAGAAAGCAAAACAACCTTATTACTGATGTGAAGAAAGTTTTAGTGGTCTGGGTAGAAGAACAAACCAGTAATAATTTCCCTTAGAGAGGTAGAGAAGCTTTCCAAGAAAAGCTGGAGGCCAGAAGAGGTTGGTTCCTGAGGTTTGTGCCATCTCCATCACATAAAGTGTTAGTTGAATCAGCAAGTGTTTATGTAGGAGCTCTGGCATGTTATCCAGAAGATCTAGCTAAGATCACTGATGAAGGTGGCTGCACAAAACAGCAGGTTTTTGATGTGGCTAAAGCAGCCTTATATTGGAAGAAGATGCCATCTAGAATTTGTATAGCTAGAAAGGAGAAGTTAATGCCTGGCTTCAAAAGGGGCAAGCTGACTCTCAGGGGCTCATGTGGCTGGTGACTTTAAGTTGAAGTGAATGTTCATTTACTGTTCTAATAATCCTAAGACCCTTAAGAAGTACATTAAATCTACTCTGCCTATGCCCGACAAATGGAAACATGGAGCCAGGATGACAGCATATCTGCTTACAATATAGTTTGCTGAATAATTTAAGCCCAGTGTTGAGATCTGCTGCTCAGAAAAAAAAAAAGAATCATTTAAAAATATTACTCTTCATTGACAATGCACCCACGAGCTTTTGTGTCATTATAAAGAAGAGTGCTGATGTTTTTATGCCTGCTAACTCCATGTCCATTCTGTAGCCCATGAATCAAGAAGTAATTTTGACTTTCAATTCTTAATATTTTAAAAATGAATTTTATAAGTTTATAGCTGCCAGAGTGATTCCTCTGATGAATCTGGCCAAAGTAAATTGATATCTTATGAAAAACATTCGCTGTTCTTCATGTGTTTCAGAACATTCATGATTCATGGGAGCAGGTTAACATTACCAAGAGTTTGGATAAAGTTTATTTCAACCATCTTCATGGATGACTGTGGGGGTCAGCACAGTGGGGGGAATTAACTGAAGATGTGGTAAAAAGAGGAGGATAACTAGAGTTAGATGTCGAACCTGAAGATGTTATGGAATTGCTGCAATCTCATGATAAAATGTGAAAGAATGAGGAATTGTTTATTTGCATAAGCAAAGAATGTGGTTTCTTGAAACAGCATGGACTCCCAGTGAAGATGTGATGGACACTTCTGAGATGACAACAAAGGATTTAAAGTAAGAACTTATGGGGCGGCACCTGTGGCTCAAAGGAGTAGGGTACTGGCCCCATATACTGGAGGTGGCGGGTTCAAACCCAGCCCCAGCCAAAAACTGCAATAAATAAATAAATAAATAAATAGGAACTTAGTTTGAGAGGATTGACTCCAAATTTGAAAGAATTTACACTGTGGGTAAAATCCTATGAAATAGCAGTTATGCTACAGAGAAATTTTTCATGAAGGAAAGAGTTAAACTATGACGCAAACCTCATTCTGCATCCCCAAATGGCTTCAGCCTCCCAAACTTTCAACTACCACCAATCTTACCATTTAGTAGCCATCAACCTTGAGGCAAGACCCTCCACTAGGGAAAAAGATGACAACTTGCTGAAAGCTCAGATGATCATTAGCGTTTTTCAGCTATAAAGTAATTTCTAATTAAAGTATACACATTTTTAGACATAATGCTATTACACACTTAATATAATGCAACATAATTTAACTTTTATATGTACAAGATACCAAAAAATAAATGATGACTTGCTTTAGTACAATAATCCTTTATTTCAGTGGTCTGGAACTAAACCAGCAATATCTCCAAGGTGTACCTGTCCTTAATCAATTGTTCTCTTGATTGATGAGTAATGACCTCTTTAAGTGCCAGAGGATATATTAAAAATCTATTATGGGGGAGGGGGGAAGGCAATGTCAGTGAATGTAAGCAAACTCCTGAATTATTTCAGGAGCTATGTGCCAAGAGGGGACATATTATTATGGAAGTGGCTGAACATACTCTGGATCCACTTTGAACCTCTGGATAGGTACTAGAAATAAGTAAAATGATAAATTAGAAAAAAAGGAGACTGCTGGTTTCTAATATAGTATGTAAGGAGTTGGAAATCATCAATAAGTCCTAAGAGAAAGTGAATATCTGAATTAAGTGAAAAGTAAACATCTCTTCTTAGATCTTTTAAAGGATTGAGGTCACAGGGCAAACTGCTGCCCCTAAAATTGGAGACAAATACAATTTACTTGGAGCAAAAACTCACAAACAGAAACCTCTGAGAGAATCAGTGCAGAGTAGAAAATCTGCAACTGGCTAACTTCTAAAAGCTCAGTATGTACAAGTCTAAGTGTTAAAAACTCCAGGAGATCTGGTCACAGAGGGATTCCAAGGCTTTTTTTAACTTGACCACAAGTAGATTGTCACAGTTAAGATCAGAAAACAAACAAAAAAGAAACAATGAATCAACAGAAAAAAAAAATGCTTCCAGCATGGAGAAGGGAAAGTAACAATTTTATAATATAGAAGAGAATTCTGTTCTTCTTAAGAAAGCCTGTCCTTCAAATAAACTATTATACCAGAGTCTAAACTAACGAAGCGTTTTAGAGCCCCAAATGGAGGAAAGCAAATACTTCACTCCAGTTCTTTTAAGCCTTTCATGTGAGGGCAGGGAAATATTCAACGTTAACCCCCTCTAGTCATCCTGTCATACCCAAGGGGAAAAACAACTGAGAACATTTGAGAAGCTTATAGTGCATAGGCGTAGGCTCACTAAAAGTCTAAAACGAAGCCACAGGTCTATAAAACACTTCTCTTTACCTCACAACTTACCACCACATTATTAAAGGCCTTTCCTTTACCCAATGCCTCATGTTTAACTATCAAAAAAAAAAAAAAATTACAAGGCATACTAAAAGACAAATAATACAGCTTGTAGGGACAGAAAAATATTAACAACCAGAGCCATGTTCAGCAAGAATGCTGGAATTTTATGTCTGGAAATTAGAAAATTGGTAATCAATATGCTAAAAGGTCTAATGGAGGAAGTAGACAGCAGGCAAGAACAGATGGGAATATAAATAAAAGTTGAGAATTCTAAGAAAAAAAGGTAATGCTTCATATTGAAATAACCTTGGGGTTATGAAAAAATAAACTCGGACCCACTCAGATGCTATTAATTGGTGATTTATTCTCACCTGTGTAGGGTCCATTGTTCTGAGACAAGTGGCCTGGAAGTGCAGGGCTTTATGTCTTTTGTACTTTTTTTTCTCTGTGTAGCTTAAGCGAGCAAGGGGGGATGAGGAACATTGCGATTGGCAGGGTTACAGCCTGATCGTCAATGGATACGTCTCATATCACAATGGTTATGATTATATAATAATAACTGATGAATGGATCCATATTAAATCACAATGGTTAAATCACAATGGTAATTAATCAATCCTCAGTGAGTTTCCACCACTGTTCATCTCCTGAGAACTTGGGGGTTTTGTGAAACTTGGGACTTTCCGTGCCTCTTTGAATTCTGGAGAGCATGGGAATGGGCTGGGAAGGCCCATAGGGTAGAGGAGTCAAGGAACAGGAGAGAGCAGGAAACGTGGGGGAGCAGGGGAAAGGGAGAGGGCAGGGGGAACAGGAGCTTGCCCGTAGGGCAGGGGGAATGGGAGAAAGCTAGGGGAACCAGGGGGAACAGGAGCTCACAACAATATCGAAAATACCATAACAGAAATGAAAAATGTAAGACCTTTGATAGACTCATTAGTACATAAGAAATGGCCTGGAGAAAAATAGCAGAGCCTGAGGGTATTTCAATAGAAACTAAAGAGCATAAAGAAAAGAAAAAATGAGAAAACAAGCAAATAGGACAGAATATACAAGAACTGTGGCAGAACTACAAAGGACATAAGAGATGCAAAATGCAAATATCCTAAGGAAAGGGAAGAAATATTTGAAAAGATAATGACTGAAAATTTCCCCAATAGCTGTAGAATGGACATTCTTCTCTTGAGCATATAGAAAATTGTCAAGGATATACTATGTGTTAGACTATAAGAAATAAAAATATTTTTAGATGAAAGTCTCAAAAAATTCAAAAAAATTGAAATCTTATCAAGTATCTTTTCTAACTGCAATAGAATAAAACTAAAAATAACAAAGAAACTGTAAAAATACACTGAAATTAAAAAATATGCTCCTGAATAACCATTGGGTGGGTGAAGAAATTATTTATCTAATCAATTAGGAAAGAAATTAATCAATTAGTTTTGAATGGATTAACTAAAAAGTAAATTAAAGAATTTCTTTAAAGCAATGAAAATAAAAATGCAACATACGAAAACCTATGGGATATAATAAAAGCAGTATTTAAAAGGAAATTTTATAGCAATATAAAAAAGTAGAGCTTCAAATACGCCATCTAACAATGCATGCTAAAGAACAAGAAAAGTAGGAATTCTGGGAAGATGGCCGACTGGTAGCAACCCTGGTCAGAGGCTCCTGAACAAAGGAAGAAAAACTGGTTGGAATCAGAATCTATGAAGTCAAAGACGGGGAGCTGAGCCCAGAAAGAAGTTCGGCAAGCT
>NW_003852398.1:12796120-12884642 GCF_000181295.1 Otolemur garnettii | reverse complement strand
AAAAAAAAAAAAAAAATTAAAAAAAAAAAAGAACAAGAAAAGTAGAGCAAAGAAAACCAAAATTAATAGTTAAAAAATAATGATCAGAGCAGAAATAAATGAAATTAAAACAAATATACAAAATATCAATAAAATGAACAGGTGGATTTTGGAAAAGATAAACAAAACCAACCTTTAGCCAAACTTAAAACAACTCAAGACAAAAGAGGAGACATTACAACTGACACCACAGAAATTCATAAAGTCTTTAGAGACTATCCTGAACAAGTATATGCCAACAAATTGGGAAATTTAGAAGAAATGGATAATTTTCTCAACATAAAAACCTATCAGATTGAACCAGAAAGAAATCCAAACCTGAATCAATGAACAATAAGATATGAGACAGAGACAACAATAAAATCTCCCACCAACAGAAATCTCCAGAGTTGCTATGGCTTCATGATAATTTCTACCAAGCCTTTAAAGAAGAATTAATATCAAAACTAATAAGACTATTTCAGAAAACTGAGGAAAAGAGAATACTGCCAAAATCATAACACAAAGTCAGTACTAACGTGATACCAAAAGTAGATAAATACACTCAAAAAAGAAAAAACTAGAGCCCAACATTTCTGATGAAACTAGATGCACAAATTCTTAACAAAATTCTAGTAAACCAAATTCAACAGCACACTTAAAGAACATTCATCATAAGTAAAATTCATCCTAGGGATGGAAGGATGGTTCAACATATGCAAATCAATAATTGCAATATATACTATCAACAGAATGAGGGATTGAAGCATATAATCATTCCAGTAGATGCTGAAAAGCATTCCATAAAATTCAACAGCCTTTCATAATAAAATCTCAGTGTAAACATTATAGAAATAACAAACTTCAATATGGTAAAAGCTACATATGACAATCCTCCAGGTAGTATGAATAGCCTTGCTTCTAAGATCAAGATGCAGATGCCCACTTTCTCCAGTTTTATTCAGCAGAGTCCTAGAAGTCCTAGGTAGAGCAACTAGACAAGAAAAAGAAATGAAGAACATCTAAACTAAAAAGAAAGAAGTCAAAGGATTCCTGTTTCAGACAATATCATCCTATATTTAGAAAAATCTAAAGACCATGAAAAAATTATTAGAACTGATAAACAAATTCAGTAAAGTTGCTGGATACAAAATCAACCTATAAGAATTAATTGCAGTTCTGTATGCCAGTAGTGAGCCACCTGAAAAAAAAAAAAAAAAACAAAGTTATCACATTTAATGATTTTTTATAACTAAAATGAAGTAATGAATTTGATCAAAGAAGTGAAATGTATCTACAAACTCCTGGGTTCAAGTGATCTTCCTGCCTAAACCTCCTGAGTAGCTGGGTCTATAAGCACTCACCAAGGCCTGGATAGTTATTTTTTAATTTTTTTATTTTCCCCAGTACAGATGAGGTCTCTTGCTCTTGCTGGTCACCAACTCCCAAGCTCAAGCGATCCTCCTGTCTCAGCCTCCCAGAGTGCTAGGATTACAGGTGTGAGCCTCCACACTGGGCCACCTCTCTCTTTTTAACAATATTTTACAAATGTAAAATGGACCAGTTTCAGTCCATTAGATGTAGTTTTCATCTCATGCTTTATACAAGATCGCACATTTATATCATCATTCTGTTTTAATATATTTTGCTTTATTCATTTCAAAGTCCTCAGATCACTCTGAAATTATTTTGCAAAATTATATTGCCCATGTTGCCACTGTATATGTCCTGTCTATAGTAAATGTTTAATAAATATTTGTTGAATGAATGATTTACTAAATAAAGAATGTATAATAGTTTACTTTCACCTTTATGGAGCTGTCTTCTTTTCTGCTGGAATCTTTCTCAGGCTGTATTTAATGTTAGGGTGACAGCCAGTAGCTCCAGGCCAAATACTTTTGGTTTCAAATCTGGTGCATTTCAATAATTACAGACAATGTCCAGGGTTTAACTCTCTCTGCTGAGGAAATTTCTATAGCCAGGAGAAATAAGAAGGTCTGATTGGCCAGACCTGAGTCATATGTCAGGGTAGGAATCATGAACATCCTTATATGCATGAACTGAAAGTTGGATGGTTGGAAGAAGGATAACCAGGGGCTTTCCTGCCAGAATATATACAATCACAGGCTTTTATGTCAAGCATATTCAACTTCACTTGAGTAAAATGCAGAAACAAACTAAAAGAAAGGCATTTAATGATTTGCACCCCCTGATTTCTAATTACTGATATCATAAAATAGCATTATTTTTCTAACTTTTTGGCTTTAAACTCAACAAATTTATACTTCTTTTTTTTAAAAAAATTAAATTATAGTTGTATACATTAATACTTTCATGGGGTACAGAGTTGTTTCCATATACAATTTGAAATACTTTCATCCAATTGGCCAACATAGTGTCCATGTCATTCTCATAGTTGTTGTGTTAAGACATTTATATTCCATATTTGGAAAGATTCTCATGTACCCTTATAGGATAAATCATAGGCGTGATCCCAGCAATCACCCTCCCTCCACCCATCCTCACCCATCCCCTCCCCTGCCTTTTCCCCTTCCCCATATTCTTAGGCTAAAATTGAGTTATAGCTTTCCTATGATAGCTAAAAATTAGTTTCATAATAGGGTTGAGTACATTGGATACTTTGTCTTCCATTCTTGAGATACTTTACTAGGAAGAATATTTTCCAGCTCCATCCATGTAAACATGAAGGAGGTAAAGTCTCCATCCTTCTTTATGGCTGCATAGTATTCCATGGTGTACATATTCCACAATTTATTGATCCACTCATGGGTCAATGGGCACTTGGGCTTTTTCCATGACCTAGCAATTAAGAATTGGGCAGCAATGAACATTCTAGTACAAATATCTGTATTGTAGCAAGATTTTTGGTCTTATTACAGAGGAATTATAGGATCAAATGGCAAATCTATTTTTAGTTCTCTAAGTGTTCTCCAGATGACTTTCCAAAAGGGATGTATTAGCTTGCAATCCCACCAGCAGTGTAGAAGTGTTCCCTTTTCTCCACAACCATGCCAGCATCTGTGATTTTGTGTTATGGGCTAATCTTACTGGAGTTAGATGATATCTGAAAGTAGTTTTGATTTGCATTTTTCTGATGATTAAGGATGGTGAGCATTTTTTCATATATCTGTAGGCCATGTGTCTGTCTTCTTCAGAGAAGTTTCTCTTCAAGTCCCTTGCCTACCCTGAGATGGGATCACTTGTTCTCTTCTTGCTAATACATTTGAGTTGTCTGTGGATTCTGGTTATTAAACCTTTGTCGGAGACATAAACAGCAAATATCTTTTCCTATTCTGAGGGTTGCCTACTTGATTTTCTTACTGTGTCCTTGGCTGTGCAGAAACTTTTTAATTTGAGGAGGTCCTAGTAGTGTATTTTTGAACTTGCTTCAATTGCCCGGGGGGTCCTTCTCATAAAGTATTCACCCAGGCCAATTTCTTCAAGAGTTTTCCCTTTACTTTCTTCTAGTGTTTTTATGGTTTCATGTCTTAAATTTAAATATTTAATTCAGTGAAAGTCTATCTTAGTTAGTGGTGATAGGTGTGGGTCCAGTTTCACTCTTCTGCAGGTCGCTAGCCAGTTCGCCCGACACCATTTGTTAAATAGGGAATCTTTTCCCCACTCAATGTTTTTAATTGGCTTGTCAAAGATCATATAGCAGTAAGTAGCTGGGTTCATCTCTTGGTTCTCAATTCTGTTCCATACATCTACTTCTCTGTTTTTGTGCCAATACCATGCTGTCTTGATCACTATGGATTTATAATATAGTCAGAGGTCTGGTAGTGTGATTCCTCCTGCTTTGTTTTTGTTTCTGAGTAATGTCTTGGCTATTCAAGGTTTTTCTGATTCCCGATAAAATGAAGTATTATTGTTTTGAGATCTTTAAAGTATGACAATGGAACTCTAATAGGGATTGCATTAAAATTGTATATTGCTTTAGGTAGTATAGACATTTTAACAATGTTAATTTTTCCCAGCCATGAGCATGGTATGTTTTTCCATTTGTTAACATTTTCAGCTATGCTCAGAGTTTCATAGTTCTCTTTATAGAGGTCTTTCACATCCTTTGTTAGGTGAACTCCCAAATATTTCATCTTCTTTGGCACTACTGTGAACAGAATGGAGTTCTTAACTATTTTTTCAGCTTGACTATTGCTGGTATATATAAAGGATACCGAGTTATGGGTGTTAATTTTGTAACCTGAGATGCTGCTGTATTCCTTGATCACTTCTAGGAGTTTTGTAGTAGAGTCCCTGGTGTTTTCCAGGTATACAATCACATCATCCAAATTTATACTTCTTAAAAATATGATAATAGGTTGGGCGTGGTGGCTCACACCTGTAATCTTAGCACTCTAGGAGGTTGAGGTGGGTGGATTGCCTGAGCTCACAGGTTTAAGACAACCTAAGCCAGACCCCACCTCTAAAAATAGCTGGGTGTTGTGGTGATCACCTAGAGACCCAGCTACTCAGGAGGTTGCAGCAAGAAGATCTCTTGAGCTCAAGAGTCTGAGATTGCAGTGAGCTATGACACTACGGCACTCTACCAAGGGTGACAAAGTAAGACTGTCTCAAAAAAAAAAGATAGTAAAATAATAATATTATCTGTCTTATTTCTAAGATTCTTCTCTTTGCTTTAATTTGGAGGAAAAGTGGGTGACAGTGTTGTTGAAACAAAACTGAAAAGCATCTGTTTAGAATTAATGAGCCAATCACACGATGTACTTGTTTTTACTAATATGGCCTGCATCTTTTTAGTTACTTTAAGTTATTGAAGGATATTGTCTCAGTGGAGAGCAAACATCTTTCCTAAAAGAAGAGCTTTCACTCGGAAATCTATTTCCTCACAAGAATCCAAAAATCCATATATGAATGACTATTCTTCTCTACAATGTTTAAAATCGGTATATTTTATCTGACTTGGATCTTAAAGAAAAGTTACTAATATTTGTATTTTAAAACTCAGCCTATTACGAATCAATTTTTTTAAAAGGCCTGAATGTCTGGGCATCTATATCTTCCCATTCCCTAATAGTTGAGGCAAATATAGATACAGAAAACATCAGAATCTTGTCTTTCCCTCTTACATCAGTATAGTTTCAGTGTGACCCATTTCCAGCTGAAATTTTTCAAGCCACATAAATATGGAATAGATTCCCATATTCCAATTTTTAATCACTTGGCAGCGTTTGCCTATATTTTTTGCTAGGCTGGCACTTTCTTTGTAAGGAGCTTCCTTATTCAATATTGCATATTAGTTATGTGCTTTCTCAAAGATTACATGGCTAACAATAGAGCAAAAATGTGGTTTCCAGTATCATTTAGAAAACATTGGTTTCAAGTTTTTTTACCAAGGCTTTTGTAGGCTTTTCAAATGACCACTTTGGAAGTACAGACAGAGTTGACTGGATGGTACTATTAGCAAACAACCAAGACTGATGAAATGGCTATTTTGGAACACCTCTTTTCAGCCAATTTAGAATCAAAGCTCTATTTCTGAGAAATTGCATAAGTGTCAGTTGTTTCATGTTGTTTTCAAGGCTGTCTGCAATATCCTTACATGCTTGAACTCTCACTATAATTTTATATACAATGAAACTAGAGAATTCGTTCTTTTTTTGATAAACACTAATATTAATAAAAATAAACAATAGTTTACTCTTGTACACTCATACACTCCCCTTCTTTCATCTCCCCTCCCCTTCAAAGATGGATGGAATGGAAGTATAGATGACCCATCAGAGAAGTCTTTCTCCCTTTTTCTCATTCAGTGAATTACAGCACAGCAAGTGTCTATGTCAATGTGACATGTACAGAAGAGACTGTCAAATGGTCTTGCCCTGACGTCAGGCAGTCTATGTATATCTCACCATAACCTTTTACTACAGTAAGCTCTTGTTCTCTGTTTTCCTATTTCTTTCCCATTTTACAATGATGAATTCTAAGTCCTCTCAGCAGCGACAATTATATAAAGACGCAAGAAGATGTCCATTGCCTTAATTATACCAAGTATTGAAATAAATTAATACCCTTATTTGATTATTCTATGTTTTTATTCTTTCTTGAGAGATATTTGATGGTTCTGGTAGACCCCAATGTGTCATCACTTTTCCACCAAGTGCTGGTGCAGCTTTTTTTTTTTTTTTGAGCCATCTGGTCTAATCCATTCTGTCTTCTTATATTGAAATTAACAAGGCATATACCCTGAGGCACAGGCTTTATCTACAACAGTGAGGCACAAATGAACTCAAACATGAGGTCAATCAAGTGCACAAAATACATCACACAGTTATTCCAAGGCTCTTGCTGTGTCTATAATTGCCCCTTGTCTGTCATTAGAGTGCCCTTACAAGTCATTATTTTGAGTCAGCAGAGCCACAGGGAATATTCTTTTTGATGGTTGGTATAAACTTGAATTGATAACATAAATATCTGCCAGCATAAAATACAAGTAGCAGGTATTTAGATGAGATCTAATAAAGTGTGCAGCTGTTGAGTCTCTTTATGAATCCCAGATAAAAACAATAATCACAACTTTCAATATGGGTTCTCCTTCAGTAACTCTGTGAAGAGAGAAACTGTATTTTTCTAAATGAATGGACATATGCCCTATTAGAATTTGCCTGTCTGCTTTTATCCTAGATTGTTATTGTTTTTATTTGGCCAAGACCAGCATTATTCAAATTGCATGGGAATTTTGCCTCAGTCAGCACTATATAAAAAGTTTTCCATCTTAAAGTAGAAGGAAGCATCATTTATTCATTCATTCATTGTTTTTTTGGAAGGATGTGGTCTGATTTATTTATTTATTTTTTTTTTGGAAGGAGGTGGTGCTGAAGTTATACACAAAGTTTTTGGCCTCAAGCATAGTCTTAAAAGTACTACCTTTGTTTGGGAAAACAAGAATTCAGATCTCTGGCTCAGTGGATGGTAGCTGATAGAAAAGACAGCACTTTCTTCATGGGGGGTCTAGCCTCTGAAGTAAAACAAAGTAGTAGGAAGAACGGAGACAAAAGCCCAAAAGATTTGGAACTAAGACAAAAGCCCAAAAGATTTGGAACTATCCGGACACTCAAATGAGAACACAAAGTTGCTTTCCAAACAGTGACCAAATTAGGTGAATCAATGCCCCAGAGGTCCAATTACTTGGCTTTTGGAAAGATATTCTTTTTCTTTGATTGTCTTCTTCTAATTGTAAAGTGAAGCAATTAGACTAGAACAGAATGAAAAATAATGGGCTGTGGTCTGGGTCAAACCCATAGCATTGATTGTGTTTGAACTAAGTTATTTTAAGAAAAGAATGTGAGTTAGTTGCTAAATTTTAAATAGTGGAAGATTTTACCTTCTTATACTTTATTTCCTGGGTTTGTGTACTAGTTATTTCTTACCATATTAATGCTACCTAACAAATAACCACAAAACTCCAGCGGCATGCAAAAGTATTGATCATGGGTGTGGAGTGCGTTGGGGTCAGCTACCCCTGATCTTGGTGGACTCACACTTCTAGCTATCAGCTGGGGAAATTTATCTTTTCTTTATATCCTATCTCATACTCCTCAGGCTAGCTGTGGAGTGTTTTTATGCTGGGATAGTAGAAGTAAAATGGAGGAGGTAGAAACATGTGAGACTTCCTGAGCTCTAGGCTTAACGCTGGCAAACCACCACTTGTACCTGATTCTGCTGGCCAAAGCAGTGTCATGGTCATGACCACAGAGTAAGAAGATGTTGGATGTTTACATGGGAGAGTGTTTATACAGGAAGCGAGGAGGGCCATTTTTGTTACCTACTACCTTTTGCTTAAAAATTCAAGATGTTTGACAATTTTGGAATCACATTTCAGATGTGGCAGTAATAAATAAAGCGGGTGGCAGCTAGTAGCATTAGGTGATCATGCATTTACCACTCTGTGACAATGCTCACACACTCCTTCCTATCTCTCTGAGACTAAGACCGATGCTGGTTGGGTCATGATCGCTGTACTTTTGCCAAAATTTTTCTTAGATTATTTTCTGCACTCATGCTGTTAGGAAAAGTGGGCACAAGGGGAAAACCAAGATGGTTGTACAAATTTTTTTCAATAAACATTGCTTCATTGATTTATGCTATTTGCCTAGATTCTGGAGTCTACCGAGTTTGGGGTCCCTGTCTCTACTGACTTCTAATTTTGAAACATTCTTCGTGATTTTAGAATAGAAGTAAAATAAAGACATTAGTACTCTTGACACAATCTGATCAAACTGAAAATTCATAATAAAAGTGTAAAATATTTGTCAAAATATTCCTGTGAAAGCTGGACAGAGCTATAAATTAGAATTTGTGTAAACACAGTATAATTACACCTAATAGGTTTGCTCCATACGTATCTATCTAACGTCCACCAAGGGCAAATATCCATAGCCTGCATGTATAAAGGATGGAATTTCAGAGGTAATAAAAAACTAATCAAGACCAACAGACACAAAAGATGGAAAACATCTCCCCCCCACAAATATCCCTACAAGAAAGGCTTTCAGGCATGAATTGCCTCAAAATTTCCATTTTCCACAAAACATTTACTTCACCTATTTTACTGTCCTCCAGGCTTAGAGAAAGATGTGTTCCCCAGATTGGCTTCAGGCCTGTCTTTGTCAGTCACTTCCATCCCCTGTAGGCCCTTTTTCCATTTATTATTCATTTTCTCTATTATTCATTCCTTTTCATGCAGTCTTTTGAAAATCTGTGGCCATGTATATGAGTGTATACATTTACAGAATATACTTATATGCAATCACTGTAACTATTGCTTTTTGCATCACTATTACCACTAGGGGTTGTGAGTTAGAGAAGATTACATTTTTTGTGGGGTAGAGAAGGTGAGTCGTTTAGGGTAAGAGAATTAGCTGTGAGGATGTAAGATCGTTAAAAAGGCAGGCGTGTGTACAGATAGCCTACATTCTTGCCTTAGTTTTTCTCCTCTGCGTAATGGTGACAATGGTTTGTAATATAAATAGACTAAGACCTAAATCATATGATGAGTGTTTGCTGTTAGCATTATTATGCATATTATTGCTGCTGTTATTTCTATACCTGTCATTGTTGAAATCATGTAGAAACACAAAGAGTACATTAACATGACTTGAGTATGTGATTTTTAAAAAATTATTTTTTGTTTGAGACAGAGTTTGATTATGTTCCCTCAGTAGACATAATCAAACTCTTGGGCTTAAGTGATTCTCTTGCCTCAGTCTTCCCAGTAGCTGGGACTACAGGCACCCGCCACAACGCCCGGCTAGTTGTTGGTTGCAGCTGTCATTGTTTATCAGGCCCAGGCCAGGCTAGAACCCTCCAGCCTCGGTGTATGTGGCCAGCACCCTACTCACTGAACTACAGGTGCAGAGCCAGTTTATGCTTTTAGTACCTTTCTGTTTCTTCTTCCCACTTGCCTCTTTCTTTTCCTAGCAAGGGACGTTTCTTTCTCTCTTTTTTGTAGTTTTTTTGGCTGGGGTGAATTTGAACCTGCCACCTCTGGTATATGGGGCCGTTGCCCTACTCCTTGAGCCACAGGTGCTGCCCAAGGGGATGTTTCTTTGTTATGCTTCTATATTAGGGTAGTTTTACTTTTCTTAAATAAATAGACTTGAAGAGCTATTTTTCTCTCTAGAAACAGACACACCCTCCCATTATGAAGCTTTGGGGAGCGTATTTCTTCCTTCCTTCCTTATCCTTAGAGAGAAAGGGAGGGAGGTTTCTTCATAAACGAGGCTTATTTTTTTTTTTTTTTTTCCGGAAAGGTCCTGCCTCATGGCAAGCAGAAAGATGCTCTTTTGTGGTTATATTTTAAAGACAATGCCCTAGTAAATCCCATTCTTTGCTGGAAACATTACATTTCTTCGCAGAGAAGGAAGATCAGTCTTCTGGTCCTGGATGGTCTTCCTGCCAATATAGCGCCTTTGTGTGGCAACTGCACTGTGATTAGCAAGGCCGTTTGAACATTCTCTGTGGCATGAACACGCAGAGAGAGAGGTGTTAATGTTTCAAATTTGGTGATTTCTGATGAGTTTATGTTCCCTTAATACGTCCCCAAAGCCTTTTATTATTATCTAGAGCAGTGTGTGTTCTGCAGATAACCCATGCAGTGGGTTAGTTAGCCAAAAAGGGGAAAAAAAAATCCATAGCCAGATGTATTTGTGAAGTGTTGCAAACCGCTCCCTTCAGAGTGATTTGGTTATGAACAAAGGAACTCTGGCTACCAAGCCTGAGTGGAATTCACTGGAAGGATACACAGTAGCACAGAACATGAAGGAAACCTAAACCCCTAGACCGTGGAAGGAAGGGTAGGCAGCCCATTCGCAGGCAGAAAGCAGTGATGCTTCACGGGACTGATTTTTTACCTTTGTGCCCGTCAGCCAAAAAGTAGTACATCCTTAGCGGGAGAACCTGATTGGCTTGGACTGGGCCATGTGTCCAAACAATCTCAGGGCTCTGATGAAAATTCCCAGTGCAAACGGATTTTTTTCCCCCAAAGGAAAAGTGGATAATGAGAGATGTACTAACTATAGGTGTCTCACGCCTCCCCTTTGGAATTCGCTGTGCATCTTAGCTCTGTTTTCAGGAGAGAAGAAATCTATTAAATCACACGTAACCTAGCCCTCTTTTATGTTTCTTGTTTGTTTTTTTGTTTAATATCTATTCCACTCAGGAGAAACTGGAACCGCTTCCCATACTCTTTGGAAAAGCTGAGATATCTCTTGGACATTACATTTTAATCATTGAGTGGAATCCTTGTTCCTATACTGCTATTTCCTAATCCTTTGTTAGGATTATCCTGACCATGTCTCATATTTTAAAATAAGTACTATATGGGTGGTATGAGTGCTTGCTTCTTAACCACTTTGAATTAAAAAATTGTGCTGCTTTTGGAAGGTGCTGCCTTGGAGCTGTCCATCTTTCTTCCCTCCTCTGGGCCATTATCCTTCTCTGTGGTGCTTCTCCTGTTTGTGAAGCCCCTCTCTTGGGGAATGTCCTCTGTACTCCCTGGCTCACCTTTGGGCATCCCACCCTCTGCTTCGAGGTCATACCCTTGGCTCCTGATGAAGCCTTCTTTCTGAGATCTTTCTGTTTTTCTAGTTGTTGTTGACCTTGAGGCCTTCCTTGCATTTTGTTTAGACACATTCTGTAAATACTGCCACTCACGCGATGGCCCACACCTGCCCTGCCTCTCACTGCTGTCTCCATCTTTTGTGCATGTGTCACTTCATTTATTGATTATTTAACCTTTCTTCCATCCAGGGTCCTTTAGTGAGAGTTTTTCAGGTTGTTTCAGGATTTGACTTAAAATAACAAATTCTGAACTGGAAGAAACTCTGGAAGGAGAGATCACACAGAGTTTAATAGATTTTAACCAATGCAAGGCCATCTAACAGTTTAGGGGATAAACTCAAAACATCCCATTTCAAAATACAGGGAGGTATATGTTCATGATTAAAGCTTGTTTGATGACTGCTTACTTATTCTACTTTACCATTAAGTGATCATCTACCTAGTTAATAAGTTATGATCAGCTTTTATTGGAGGGGGGTCATGTATGTCTGTCAAGTTGGTTTCAGAAGCTTTCCTTTAAGTTTCTTTTTTGTTACTTCTCCACAGCCCTTTTCTCATTCTACTCTTGTGTTTCATTTCTTCTGCTTTAAAATTGGAAAGAGACACATAAATCAGTAGCAAGAAATGGATCCCTGGTTTTTTCCTCCTCTTCAAGGGGAGTTTACTACATAGTATCTTTTTAAATATTTATTTAACAAAACTCCTTGGACCAAAAAATAAACCCTTCCAACTCTGAGTTTAGACAGTTGCTCAGTGACATTCTCTATTTATTACACAGTGACAGATGATAAAACTGAAACAACTTCCTTTAGTCCAGTCCCCTGGCTTCATGCCGTAAACTCGATCTAATATTTTTTGATAGACGTCCAGGCTTTGACTGCATCACATCAGTAGACACAGTTTTTCAATGTCACTATTTACGCTCTCTCTGTGGATCTTCTAATACCTCTCCTGACTTTAGTTTAGGAGAAGGAAGGGGTTGCTGGACAATCAGAAACAAACCAGAAATAGACATGAAGCATTTGATACTTCTGACTAGTCTTTGTGACCCTTTACAAAAAGGTCATTTGTTTCTGATGGCAAATATAAATGACAGCAGACACTGAATGAGTCCCTTCTGAGTTCCAGCCATTGGCACAAAACCATTATATTTACTTCATAATTAATACTTAGAACCAGCCAAAGAGGTAGAGGTGGCAGAAACCACTAGCTTTCCCCTCCCCCATTCCCATTAATAAGGAAACATGTCCAACTATCAAAAGACTACCTTTCCCAGCTTCCCTTGCAGCTAGTATAGTCATACGACTAAATTATTACCGGTGGCACAAGTGATGTGTGCTGATTCTGGGTTATAGTCTTAAAGGAAAGTAATTTTTCTCCTTTTTCATTTCCCCACTCAGTGGTACGTGTACATAATAATGGGAGCTTAATAAATTTTTTTTTTGCCAAAATATAGAAGATATATGTTGAAGATGGTAGAGCAGCTTGATAGAATGGACTCTGTCCCTAGCACCATAGAGCTATCATATTAGAATATTATATTCAGAGTATTATTTGAGAGAGAAATAAACTTCTATTTTGTTTGAGTCATTATCATTTTATAGTTTATGCTACAGCAGCTGAAATCCAAAAGATTATCATTTTGCAGAGGATAAAATTGAGGCTTAGAGTGACTAAATAACTTGCCTAATTCACCGAGCAGCTAAGTAGCAGTAGTACCTTTTATCCTGGGTTTGTCTGATTCCAGAGCCCATGTGAAAAGTGTTCTTCTACTGCACTTGAATATTGCAATAGCATTGACTTTGACTTATCCATAAGGAGTATAAGTTAAAAGATTTCCTTATTTTTTGGCTCGTCACACCTATCTCAGTTGTTAGGGCGCCAGCAGCATACACTGAGGCAGGTGGGTTCTAACCTGGCCCAGGCCTGCTAAACAACAATGACAACTGCAACAAAAAAATAGGCAGGTGTTGTGGTGGGCACCTGTAGTCCCAGCTACTTGGGAGGCTGAGGCAAGAGAATAACTTAAGCCCAACAGTTTGAAGTTGCTGTGAGCTGTGACGCTATAGCACTCTACCTAGGGCAACATAGTGAGACTTTGTCTCAAAAGAAAAAAAATCTGCTTTTCATCTTTAGTAGGAGTTTATGACTTCTTATCCAATGGATATACAAAATTTAAAGTCATAATTATTTGTAGTTTAAAACATATTTGGTCTTCGTAGTTGAAGACAACCTGTATATAGCACATACACACACACACACACACACATAATATGTACATCTCCTTTAAGCAGGAAGTTATTAGTGTTTTGGCCTGATGACCAGCTTTCATACTTCATCCTGTAAGTGTTTATGTGGTATAATCCCACCCAGACTTGAATGGGAAAGTGAGCGGATCAAACATACACAAGTAGTATGATGTTGGGTGCTTTTACAATCTCTCAGGCTGAGTATTACAAGAAACAGAAAGGCCCTCCATTTATCTGTTCTTGGGCCAGATATTTCAAAATAAGTAGAAGATGGTGCAAACCTGGAAGTAAAACTCGGGTATTAAGATATCCATAGTGAGGGCAACCTAAACATGTGGAATAAACTCCTCCCTGGCTCATATTTGCAACAGCACATTTCGCTACTCTAATGAAGTTTAGGACTACATCATTTTAGGGGCTTGCATAGTGATGGGCTGAAATTGAGAATGAGGGTGGTGTCTGTGGCTCAAAGGTGTAGAGCGTTGACTCCATATGCCAGAGGTGGTGGGTTCAAAACCAGCCCTGGCCGAAAAAAAAAAAAAAGAAAAAAAAGAAATTGAGAGTGAAAGGTCCCTATTTGTAAAATGTACTTTTGTCTGAGTTATAGATGTAGAATGTTGGTAACCCAGAGCAGCTGTTCACCAGTACTTTACTTCCTTATATTTGGGGGCATCATATTTTTCCTTTGGTTTTTTCCAAAGACTTAAAACTGGATATTTCTATATTCAAGTGGAGGTTTTACTATATCAAGTTATTAAGAAATAAAAAAAAAAAAGCCAGACTCAATGCTGTCTATGTAGAGAACTGAGATTCTTCTACAATTTCTTTCAATCCTTTGTGTACATGATGAGCTAGAATAACCTCACTGAACTGAATTATCCTTCCATGGTATGGTTCAGTGAATACCATTATATTTCAGCACAGCTTGAATGATTTTTAATGCCAAAAACATCAGCAAGAAATACAAATGTTACAAAAATATTGAAACAATACCATAAAAAAGCCCAGGATCATAAATACTTTACTTTGCAAGGTCTCAGAGGTCAAAATAGCAATACCATGGAAAATTAAAATGCTCTCTGTGTGAGTCTTTCAGGGGAAAAGCCACACATACACACACACACACACACACATGAAAGTGGTTTACCATCAAAATGCACAGAACCACTTTCTGAATCTATTTTAGGCTTGATTAATAAAGAAAAAAATAACCATTTTCCAGGAGAAAGAAAAAACTTATGAAGTTATTCATCTGCATGTTTCCTTATTTGGTTTTAATTACAATCTAATTATAAGGAGAATTACAGCCTGTGAAAGAGAGAGATGACTTTTATATGAATTATGTCCTTAACCACACAAAATAACACAGCTTGCAGATAGAAGTGGGCTGGGGATTTGGATAGGGGCAGTTAAAATACTGTAAGCTGTTGCTTAAGCACAGAGGTTTTAAATTAGAAAACTTTGCTTCAGAGGAGTGTGCTTTGAGAGAGAAACTGTGCTACAGGTATGTGTAAAGGGAGGGAGTCGGGAGACAGCAAAAAGCAGCACCTTGTAAGATCTATGCACAGTGCTGGGAAACTATTTGTTCTTTGGTCATCCTATGCGAGTCAGGTGCTGGCTCCTAATACATCTGCCTACCATGAGGCAAAGCCTCTTGTCCCCTGCTTTCCTGAGTAATATGTTGGCTTCAGGATAGGTCAGTGAATCCATGAAAAAAAAAAAAAAGGAGTTCAACCTGATATTTCTAATAAAGGTGGCCCAGAGGTGAACAGATGCTTGGAAGTAGCAATTTAGCAAACAGGGATGGCTCTGTCTTAGCATCGAGGCATCTCATAATTTTAGAGACTCCAGTGTTTTCTCGTGTCCTCAAATACTTATTTGGGTTTTGGAGTCTTCATGTATATTTCTAGGAGCTTGCTTTGTAGAAGTTTACTATCAGTAAGTGCCATCATTTTCTTAGTTTTGTTTTAAAAGTGCATCAAGGAATCCAAAGAAAGTCAAATTAATTTTAGACAGGTGGAAAGGAAATTCAATGAAGAAAGGAGATTCTTCTCAAAATATGATGCTGGAATAATGATATATATATATATATATATGTATATGTATATGCAAAAATATATGCATATAAACAAATGAAGAGATATATGCAAATAAACAAATGAAGCCTAAGTCCGTACTTTGCATCTTAGTATGAAAATAGCTCAAAGTGGTTCTGAAACTTAAATGTAAACCCTAAAACTATAAGGTTTTCAGAAGAAAATATAGGAGGCAATCTTTGTGATTTGGGATTAGGTGAATATTTCTTAGATATGACATCAAAACCCAATCCAAAAAGAAAAATGATCAATTAGACCTCATGAAAATTTAATATTTCTGCTTTGCAAAAGACATTATTGTGAAATGAAAACCTGTAGGCCTAGAGAAATCTTTGCAAAATGCAAAACTGACAAGGTACTTTATTAAAGATGTGTGGAAAAGTTTCAAAATACAATTAAAAAAAAGCAGTTCACTTACAGACATGGGCAGAGTCTTTGATAGATGGATAGCACAAAAGACATAAAAAAAAGTTCAACATCCTTAGTCATCAGAGAAATACAAATTAAAGTTACAGTATGGCACTATGTATCTGTTAAAATGTCTTAATCGAATCTGACAAGACCAAGGAACAGTGAAAATGCAGAACAATTGGAATTCTCACCCATCGCTTGGTGGGAGTGAAAGTTGGGACAGTCACTCTGGAAAATAGCTTGTCAGTTACTTACATATTTAAAAACATATTTGTTGTATGATCCAGTAAGCCACTCCAAAATCCTTACCTAAGACAAATGAAAACTGTGTTCACCATCAAACTTTTATGTAAGGTCTATAAGGGCTTCATTAATAATAACCCAAACCTGGAAGTAACCTAGTGCCTTTTAACTGTTGAATTGATAAGCAAACTGTGTGGTTGCATCAGTCCAGTGAAATACTACTCTGCAGTTAAAATCGGTGAAGCATTGCATGTATATATGAATGTATATCACACGTGGAGAAATCTCACATACTGTAAGCTAAACGAAAGAAACCAGACTCAAAAGACTACAAAACTGTCTAATACCATTTACATTAATACTAAATTCTTCAAGGGCAAGACTAAAAGACAGAAAACAGACCAGCTATTGCCATTGCCTAGACTGCAGCGGTTCTCAACCTGTGGGTCGCGACCCACAGGGGAACTGTATTAAAGGTCTGTGGCATTAGGAAGGGTGAGAACCACTGGGCTAGAGGTTGAAGTTGTGGGAAAAGAAGCAATTATAAAGAAGCACCAAACAATTTGTGTGTGGGGGGGAGGAGGTGGAACTGTACTTTATTTTGACAGCTGTGCTAGTTAGACAACTGTATCTTTTTTTCTAATTCTCAGAATCTTACACTAAGATGATCTAATTTTACTATGTGTAAATTATAACTGAAAAAACAAATTACATCGACAAATTTGTTGAATTGATCACTAGTGTTAATCATCATGAAAATAAAGGCCTGGATCTATTATAATTTGTATTTTACCAGATCACTAGCAGGTTTGGATTTTAGTCATTGAATACGTTATTCTAGGTCAGTTACATGTGCTCCTATGTGCGTTGGGAAGGGGGTGTTGAGGCATTGAGAGTGAGAGGAGAACATCATAGCAATCCCTTGATCTTTTTTCCCCTATGTTTTAAATAGACATAACAAATAGTTTATGTGCCATTTTCATTCTCAGAAACTAAAATCTTACCCATATTCATGCGTGTGCACACGCACACATACATACACAGTAGAATTCAGGTTTTTGTCTTCAGTGTCATCTCTTACTTCTCTCATTTGTACCCTAGAAATACTAAATAACCTCAACATCCCTTAGAGGGTAATGGGTCTTACCTTCTATGCTGTGTATCTTTTTAATCCCTCAAGTTCTGCCTGGAAGGAATGCCCTGGCCTGGTGAGCTGCTCCCTCATTTTGAGGTCCTTGCTGAAGCTTCCTGCCTTCTCAAGGACATGCTTTACCACCTTTCTTGGAGTTGATTCCCCTTCTTCCTCCGTCTTCCATGTACCATTCTTTCTTGTGACTATTTGATTCCATGTCCCGTTTCCCCCAAAACACGGGGTTACTGGGCAAAACTCCTTGTTTTATAACATTTTATATCTCTTCAGCTTCAGCTCCTAGCTCAGTTCATAAATATACCAGGTGTTCAGCAAATTTTCCTTGGGTGAACTAATAAACAAAAATGCACTTTCTCCAAAAAATATCAAACTTTTGCCCATCGTATTGCACACTTGCGTCTTTTTAGTGTTTGCTTTCAAATTGCATTGCATTGTATGTACATGTACTCAGAGTCCTCTCTTGGTTACACTCAAGAGATACCAAATGTGATTTCCTAAAAGTGAGTTCTTTAATTTCAAATCCTTATCTTCACATAAAACAAACAAAGAGATAAGGAACAAAAAAAAGCAAAAAGCAAAATGCTGCTTCTAAATGGGCTTGGATTACAAATGCCTTTACGTTATGGGAATATTAACTTTGCTTTTGTTTTGGATAATAGGGATAGGGCCATGCTGCTTAGCAGTGGTCTTATTTTTGTAATGGTAGAGCTTGATCAGCTGCCTTTGGGAAAGTATAAACAATTGATTGGCTTCTTTATTCATTTGTCATAATGTACAGAGCCTGGACGGGCATGGGATAGGATTATTTACAATTTCATGTTAAACACGGAGAGTATTAATCATGGCCATGCCATTATATTATTCTTAGATAATATAGAGAAAGAAAATGAGTTCCGCATCCATTTTTGATGTGTGACCACGGCTCACAAGTGTACAAAAAGGTTGACATCCCTGGACTGGTGGTCATTACTAATTTAATAAGCCGTCTTCAAAGCTTTTGCAGATACAAAAGAATCTGAAGTTACATATGTAATATGCAGCGTGGGCAAAATGCTTAATTCTATTCACTTTGAAAGCTAGAGGACAGTTATTAAAATTTTATGGTGCAAATTAAAATTTAAGATTAAATACAAGATCAAAAGCATCATTTTTTTCCCTCAGCACTATTAAAGATCAGCTTTTTTGAATAGAGAGACTCAATGTTCAATGTCATGTCCTTTCCTTCTGGAGAGCCAGATTAGAGCTAATCAGAAGTGATGAGAGAAACGTATCTTTCTGTATTATTTTTTTCAATGTGGACAAGTTTTTTTATTACTTTTTAATATATACGTGATTGTAGTCACAGGGTAGAAAATGGAAGTCAAATAAGAGCGTGGACAATTTGGGAGAAGGGAACGTGATGTGCAGAAAAGTGTGTGGTTTGATGGCAACTCTGAAAATGTGCACCATTTGGCCTCGTAACATTTGCAGCACGAGCAGACACAGGCACATTTCTTTGCACTTCAACTTTAGCCTACTTATAATTTAAAAAATGCATTGATGGTAGTTTTCATGATACTTTTATAATTGGTCTAATTGCATGTAAGATGAGTTATGAAGAATGACTAGAGTAATAGACAGCAAATCTCTTCAGTTTGTGCCATGGGCTTATCTTGACATCTCGTCACATCTCACAACATAATGGAAATGTTAGACCTGGTCGGGACAGAAGGCTGCAGGGGAGTGAAAACTTCCTTCTCTATGGAGTTGTTTCTTTGGCTACTACACAGGAGGAAGACCTGGGGAAACTCTAGGAATAGCGTAAGTAGTCTTACAGGTTAGACAGCAAAATCCTTCTAAAGTTAGCCCCGATGAAAATGAAATGCTAGTCAATGTTATGACGGCCTTACTGGCAAAATGAGGCAGCCATAATACCTAAAGCAAATTTCCCCCATTAACTGTAAAGCTTTACTATTCTGAATATTCAAATATTTAGAATGTTCTTGCACTGAAGAAGTTTTAAGAGCTCATGATAAAGAAACTCACTGCTGTGGGTAACTTTCCTTAAACATAAACAACTTTCCAAAACATTGGTGGAGCATAAATTCTTACCTTTTCCACCATTCCTTTGTTTGTTTAACAAGAAGACAGAATTTGGTGCCTACAGTCTACTGGCATTGTACTTGGCTTTAGTCATTTAGAACTAGGTGACTAAGTAATCTTCAATCTAAGCCAAGACAGTTATGAATATAAAAGTGTGTCTATTGATATATTTGTCCAGATGGAAGACATAGGATGTACAGTGTCTTTCTATGAATAATGATAATTGTTGTTCAGAGGTGAATCTGAAGCACTATATGGCCCTAAAGTGCTTGGTGTCGTTGATCTTGTTATATTCAGTATGCATTACATTTTATTACATGCTAAGGCAGATTAGCAGAGTCCTAGAGACCTTGGCTCTGGAATCTTTGTTCAAATTCCAGCTTCTACAAATTATTAGTTGTAGAACTATGGAGAAAATGTTAACCCTGTCAAGCCTCAATATCATCATTTGTATTTGTATTCTGGACAGGATAAGAGTGTGAATTGTGTATGTGAGTGTGTGTATAATAGTATGTCACTATATGTAAAAAAAAACCCTGAAAAATCCCTGAAGCATAACTAGCACAAAATCTGCCTAACAGGTAAATAAACGAAATGCAAATTAAGCCATTCTCACTGTGACTATCTATGTGGGTCAATATGAAAAATTTGAGACAATGTTATGGTCCATTATTTCAGTTCCAAGAATCAGAGTCAGCAAGTCCTTTCTGATTGACCTGTGCAAGTTTCAACTTACTCATCTCTTTGGGGTTGCTGGGAGGGCTTTTGTCCATCATGCAGATTTTACATTTCTTGATTTTTGAGTATCTCAAAACTTGTGTAATGACCCATGTATGAAAGCCTCGTGCATGGAAAAGAGCAGATACTTATTATATTCTTATTGAATAAAAATAAATAACTAAAAATGAGAAATAAAATTAAACAGATATATTCTGTAATTTTTAAATGTTCTGGATACAGAGAAATTTACTGAGTATTTGTTAGTTTAGAAGTTAAAAACTGGTTTGAATGTATAAAGTGCAGAAAAAGAGATGATGTAATGAATGCTATTGCTCTAATTTAGTGGTTCTTAAACCTGGTTTCACATTAAAATCACCTGGGGTGCATTAAGTACTGACGCCTAGGACCCAGTCCTACAATTGGTGTAGGGTACTGTTTTTCCACCACTTTTATCTTATGGCATACTTGAACCTATATAGTTAGTTAAACTTTTGCAGTACACTTAAATTATGTTGATTTAAAAAAGTAAAAAAAAAAAAAACTTACTGTGCTTTGAACTTCTTTCTAAAATAATTCGATTAATGATCTTTAAAAAATTCTGTGGCATACCTAAGACCCTCTCATGGGACACTCTTTGAAAATCACGAGTTTAGGTGATGACTCACTGTTGGAATTGTTCCCTAGTATCTTCAAGTTATTTTAATGGATAGCCAGCATTAACGAGCTCTGCTTTTGAGTCTGTGCTAAGTGGGAAAATCATTGTATTTTGTATTGGGTGCTAAATTTTAGGAGGGAATGGAGATAGTACAAAGGAAAGGATTTCTCAATTTCTCATTGAGAAATTATAGCCTAAAATGTAGTGCTTCAACAGGAAACTTAGGCTGATAAGAAACTTGTGCCACAAACTCAAAGGAATGTAAGGTGAGAGCAGGCCAGATTGGAAGTCCATGTTCTATCTAAAGTGGTAAATTATTGCTTTGTGCAAATACTGTCAGGAGGCCCTCCTATAACCCAATATGCAGATTTTACAAGAGGAGAAAGAAAGCAAGGTTTTCATGTCACTTTACTTGATTTTTAAATGTCAGATTTTTATCTTTGTAACTAGTAGGTCTCTCTAAAGTGTATTTGTAGATTGTCTGGCTACAGACATATTGTCTGTATGTTCATCATAGTCAAGAAACAATAATCTCAAGGCCCAAAACAGCCTGTGACCTGATTTTGTGCAGCCTGCCCAAGTGAAATAGTTTTTACAATTATTTGCAATTTATCAATGATTGAAAAAGTAAAGAAGATTAGTATTTCATGACATTTGATAATTATGCTCAATTTAAATTTTGATGTGGGATATGACCACACTTATTAATTTATATGTTGCTTTCATACTGCAAGGCTGGAGTTGCGTAGCTGCAAGGAAGACCCTTCTCTCATCAGGTTCTTGCACTACAAATTGCAATGATGTTGTTACAACTTAACAGTATTTCAAAATGAATATTATTGTATGATGTCTTAGTTACTTACATTTTATTATCAGTACTTACTATGTCAAAATGAGAAAAGAAGACAAACGTGAACCTCAAATGCTTTGTAGGTTGAATATCTCAAAAGTGTCAACATCTTAATTTCCAGAACTTATATATTACATTATAAGACAAAATATCCTTTGCAGATGTAATTAAATTAAGGATTTTGAGATGGGAAGATTATCTCAAATTATCTAGGCATATCTGATATAATTGTAAGGGCCCTTATAGGAGAAATAGAGGAAAGTCAGAGAGAAAAGGTGATGTGATTTTGGGAGCAAAGAATAGAGTGAAGTAAGTCACAGGCCACTATATTCCAGCAGCCTCTAGAAGGTGGAAGAGGCAGGGAACAGAGGCTACCTTAGTTCCTCCAAAAGGAACTGCCACTGCTGGTTATCTTGATTTTAGCCCTGTAAGACTCATTTTAGACTTCTGATCTCTAGAACTACAAAAAAATAAGTTTATGATGTTTTAAGCCACTATGTTTGTGGTAATTTGTTATAGCAGTCACAGAAAATTAATATAGAATGTTGAATTATAGGCCAAAACATTGTGTTTATTATTCCTTGCCATTATAGATGCACTAAAAAGACTAACTAATGGTATTAACCAGAATAAGCACTCACTAGAATATTCCCAATGTGCAGGAAAACAGCAGCCAGAAAAATTAGAAAAAAAATTAAAGGAGAATTCTTATCTTAGCAGAAATTCTTCACAACAAGTAAAAGTAAAATTTTAAATGACTCATTTGTAAACTATGCAAGAAAAGTCACTTACTAATGGTGAGTTAATTAATTCATGTTTAATTGCAGCAACCCAAAAAGTATATTTAAGAAAAATAAACCTGTTTGTAGCTATTAGTCTTCTGGTGAAAACAGCTTCTTGAGATTAAGGACATTAGGAACAGTACAATCTACTATGTATTTTGAAAGAAGGCAAACAATTTGGAATAGATTTTTTTTGTTATTCATGAGTTGATGGATGTTATCATACTGCTCAGTTGTTTGCTTGAGGAGTCAATACCAAGTTTGAAGAGACTTAAAAATTAGCATGTGTGGAACATTTATAGATAAGATTTGTTCAAAGATTCTAAGAAAACACTAATTCTATACAACCTGATGTGGAATCTGCTAAGATGTGTTATAAATGAAAATGGTAAAAATGTATATGAAGGAGAAATATGTAATTAGACAAATTTACAAATCTTGTGAAAGTGTGAGGTGCTTAAAGCCTATAGCTATTTATTATATTAATTGGCAGGTGTTTTGCAGGAAAATAATTGACTCTATCATGTGTTACATGTCAATGGTGAATAAAATTTACACTGGTAGACTTCATCATAGTCTATTTTGTGAGTAGATTCCAGACTTTCCTTATGACAACAGTCTGAAAACTTAACAGTGATAAATTTTTCTTGCAGTTGATTGCTCTCAGTTATGAGACAGTGTTTGGAACAAAAAAGAAGCATTTTTAACTGAAATGGTGCATGCTTTGAAAATTTATTTGCTTTTGATGAAGACTTGATAATATTATGTATAAAAGAAATTTTAGTGGTCAAAATGGCACTTATATGTGAAATTTCCAATGCACTAAAGTTATTTGGTTAAAAACTAATAGTGTTTGAATCACAAGTAATGCTAAACTGCTTTATACACTTCTTCTATTAAAAGTTATAACAAGATATCCAGCCCCACACAAATTTGCTGCAGATTTATTTTCCAAACTCAAAATACAGTTTTAGCAGAATTTTGTAGACCTCAATTTAAGTGCAGAAATTTTCATATTTCAAAATGTATTTAACTTTACAGTTTCTGCTTAATAGTTAATTGGAAGTAATTAATATATACTGCAATGGTAGCTGAAAGGCAAATATCAAAGAAGAAAATAAAATAGAATTTATAATCTGAATACCCTCCCAAGGATGAATATACACAATTAAAACTATATACTCATGAATTAGTGTCAGTACTTGGAAATAATTACATGTGTAGAAAAATATTTTTAAATATAAAATAGGTAAAATCTCAGTACATACCACTAGTAACAGATAAACATTTACAGTCAATTGTGATTCTAGGAAATACGAATTTGAACCTCATGTAAGTGAAATGTTAGAACTCTCCAACAACAAAAAAAGAAAAGAAGAAAAATATTCTTCTCATTAGTAGCCTGTGTTCTCAAAAATATTATTATATTTTAAACTTTGTAATAAAAATGTGTGAAAATTTACTTTTTCTTCTATTGTTCGATTAGCACCATATAATGTCCTCAATTTTGCCCATTGGTTTAAAAAACCTGAGATATTTACAGGTATATATCATTGTATTGCCCTTCACTTTCCTGCCATTTTCAGATATTATAATTTTTTACAAACTGAAGATTTGTGGAAACCCTGTAGGAAGCAAGTCTATTAGCATAATTTTTCCAAAAACATGTGTTCATTTTCTGTCTCTGTGTTATATTTTGGCAAGTCTCTCAATGTTTCAAACTTTTTTACTATTATTATATCTGTATGATGATCTACAACAAGCAATCTTTGATGTTACTATTGTAATTGCTTTGGGATGCCATGAACCATGCCTATATATTATGTTAAGCTTAATAGATAAATGGTTCCTGTGTGTTCTGACTGCTCCCCCAACCAGCTGTCCCCCCATCTGTCTCTCTCACCTAGGACTTCTCTCTTCCCATAGATACTTCTTCAATATTGAAATTATGCCAACTAATAACCCTGCAATGTCCCTAAAGTGTTTAAGTGAAAGGAAAAGTTACACATCTCTCAACTTTAAAAGCTAGAAATTATTGAGGAAGGCATGTGGAAAGCCAAGGCAGGCTGAAACCTTAGCCTCTTACACCAAACAGCCAAGTTGTGAACACAAAGGAATCCCATGACTAGGGGATATGTACCCAGAAAAAGAAATTATTTACCATAAGAACGTTTGCACTAGAATATTCATCACAGGTCAGTTCACATTCGCTAAGATGTGGAATCAGCTTAAGTGCCCATCAACATGTGAATGGATTAATAAACTGTGGTATGTGTATACCATGGAATACTATTCAGCCACAAAAAGATGGATACTTTACATTTTTTTGCATAAACTTGGATAGAGTTAAAGAATACTCTTCTTAGCAAAGTATCACAAGAATGGAAAACCAAGTATTGTGTATAGTAATATGAAACCAATAGATAAACAATTACATCCCCACATGTGAGAAACACAAGTAGGGGGAGGGGAGAAGAAAGAGAGGGGAGAGGAATGAAGAGAGGGGAATTGGTAAGCTCTTACCTAATGGGCACAATGTATATGTATACAGCACTCCCCCTGGGTGGAGTGCTCAACTGCAACTGGAATTTTACCTAACAAATACAAATAATGTAGCCTAATCATTTGTAACCTCATAGTAATCTGAAATAAACAACAAAAATAAAATAAGGAAGAAGATTTAAATAAGTAAATAATAAAAAAATAAAATCTATTAAATAGAATAAAAGTGCTACTCCTGTGAACACACAAATGATAAGAAGGCAAAATAGCCAATTGCCACTATGGAGAAAATTTGCATGACCTGCCTAAATAGATCAAATCAGCCATACAATTCCCTTAGGCCAAAGCCCAATGCATAGCAAGGCCCTAACTCGCTTGCTGTGGAGGTTGAGAAAGATGTGGAAGCTGCAGAAACCAGTTTGAAGCTAGTGGAAATTGATTGATGAGGTTTAAGCAAGGAAGCAATTTTCACAGCAGAGAAGTGCAAGATGAGGCCACGAGTGCAAGTCATTCAGATGATCTGTGTAAAATCATTGTTGCAGACAGCTACAGAGAACAACAGATTTTCAAATGCAGACAAAATATTCTCATATTGGAAGATGTTATCTAGGATTTTCATAGCTAGGGAAGAGAAGTCAATACCTGACTTCAAATCTCCAAAGCTCAGGCTGACTCTCCTGTTAGGGGCTAATGCAGCAGCTTCAACTTTAAGTTAAAGTCACTGTTGATTTACCGTTCCAAAATTCCTACAGTGCTTAAGGAGTACACTGAATCTACTATGCCTATGAATGGAGAATGGAACAGCAAAGCCTAGATGACAGCATGTCTGTTTATAGCGTGGTTTATGGAATAATTAAAACCCACTATTAGGAGCTACTGTTCAGAAAAAAGATTCTTTTCAAAATTACCACTGCTCATTAACCATGTATCTGATCACCCAATATCTCTGATGGAGGTATACAGGAGATTAATGATTTTTTTACTCCTGCTAACACAATATCCATAATTTTGACTTTCAAATCTTATTATTTAATAAATATATTTCATAAGGCTATTGTTGCCATAGATAGTGATTCTTCTGATGGATTTAGGAAAAGCAAATTGAAAACCTTCTGGAAAGGATCCATAATTCTAGATGTCATTAAGAGCATTTGTGATTCTGGATAACTTTGAGGGATTCAACATTTCAGGAAGTAACAGAATGTGTGGTAGAAAGAACAAGAGAATTAGAAGTGGAGCCTGAAGATGTGTCTCAATGGCCGCAATCTCATGACAAAATATGAATGGATGGAGAGTTGCTTCTTATGGATGAACAAAGAAAGAAGCTTCTTGATACAGAATCTGTTCCTAGTGAAGATGCTATGAACATTGTTCAAAAGACGGCAATATATTTAGGATATTCCATAAACTTAGTTGATAAAGTGGTGACAAACATGGAAAACATTGACTCCAGTTTTATATTTTTTAATTCCAAAATATTAGGGAGTACCCATGTTTTGTTTACATACTTTTCTTTTAAATAGGTTGAGTCAAAGTTTGAAGTGTGCCCTTCACCCAGAATGTGTGCACTGTACCCAATATGTGTGAATTTACCCATCCCCTCCTCCACTCTCTCCCAAGCTTGATTTTCACTGAGATTTCCAATTTGGTATTAAGTACATGTGTTTGTTTCTCTATTCTTGTGATGTTTCACTTAGGTTGTCATGAAAGATACTGGTTTTCAGTTTTTAAAATATCAGAGTAGTACTCCATGGGCTGCATATACTACATTTTATTAATTCATTCATGTATTGGGGGGGAATGTTGGTTATTTCTATGTCTTTGGAATTGTGAATTGTGCTGTAGTAAACTTTAGAGTGCAGGTAAAAATGACCTTTAGACTTGTTGGTAAAATGACCTTTTTCCTCTGGGTGTAGATCCAGAAGTGAGATTTCTGACCAAATGATAGGTTTAGGCTTACTTTAAGTTTTTTGAGCTATCTCCATATAACTTTCCATAAAGGTTGTACCAGTTTGAAATCCCAACAGTGTATTAATGTTACTTTCTCTTCATATCCATTCCAGAACTTGTTGTTTGGGGACTTTTTGATAAAAGCCACTCTTGCTAGAGTTAGGGGATATCTTATTGTGGTTTTGATTTCACATTTCCCTAATGATTAGAGATGTTGAGCCCTTTTTTATGTGTTTGTTAGCAATTAGACTATCTTCCTTTGCAAGATTTCTGTTCCTGTTCTTTGCCCCCTTTTTAATGTGGTTTGATTTTTTTCTTGCTGGTTTGCTTGAGTTCCTTGTAGATTCTGGTTATTGGTGCTTTCTCAGGTAGATAGTATGCAAATAATTTCTCCTATTCTGTAGGCTGTCATTCATTCTATTGCTTGTGTTCTTGGCTACACAGAAACTTTTAAATTTGATGGGGTCCCACTTGCTTATTTTTGCTGCTGAAGTATTTGCTTTTCAGGTCTTTTTCATAAAATCTTTCCCGAGGCTGATATAAGTTTTTCCAACATTTTCTTCTATACTTCTTACAGTTTTTGCCTTAGGTTTAAGTCTTTCATACATTGTGAATTAATTTCTGTGAGTAGCGAGAGATGTGAATCCTGTTTTAGGCTTTTACATGTGGCTATCCAGTTTCTCCAGAACCATTTATTGAATAGATTCTTTTTTCCATTGTATGCTTTTATCTGCTTGTGAAAAAAAATCAGATGGGAATATGAAGATGGTTTCATCTCTGTATTCTCTGTTCTGATTCACAAATAGGTCTATATCTTGGTTTTTGTGCCTATACCATGCTGTTTTGGTTACTATAGCCTTGTCGTATAACTGGAAGTCTGGTAAGGGATAGCTTCCACTTTGTTCTTATTAAATAAAGTTGCATCAATTATTTCTGAATTCCATCTGAAGAACAGAAATATTTTTTCTAGATAGGCAAAAAAGGGCATTGGCATTTATATGAGGATTGAATTGAATCTATAAATCACTTTGGGTAGCATAGCCATTTTAACAATGTTGATTCTGCCCATTCAAGAACAGGATATATTTTTCCATCATCTGTTTACAGCCCCTGCAATTTTTTTTTCCTCAGTGTTCTATAGTTTTCTTTATAGAGGTGTTTCCCTTCCTTAGTTAAATATATTCCTAGGTATTTTGTTTTCTTTGTTGCTACTGAGAAAGGTATTGCATCTTTTATTTGCTTCTCAGCTTGATTGTTGTTGGCATATATGAAAGCTACTGATTCATTTACGTTTATTTTGTAACCTGAGACTTTATTAAATTTACTTATCAGTTCCAGACATCTCTTAGTTAAATCTTTGTGGTTTTCTAGATATAAGGTCATGTTATCAGCAAAGAGGAATAATTTGATCTCTTCTTTCCCTTAATTTCCTTCTTTTGCCTGATCGTTTTGGCTGGGATTTCCAGCACTATGTTGAACAGAAGTGGCAATACCGGGCAACTTTTTCTGGTCTCAGTTCTAAGCAGGAATTCTTTCAATCTTTTCCCATTCACTATGATGTTGACTGTGGTTTGTCATATATGGCCTTTATAATTTTGAGGTAAGTCTCACCTATGCTTACTTTGTCAAGTGTTCTTTTCATAAAGGGTGCTGAATTTTCTGTGTCTATTGAAAGAATTATATGGTCCTTGTTTTTCCATCTATTTACATGGTGTGTTAAATTTCTGGATGTGCATATCTTGAACTATCTTTATATCTCTGAGATGAAACTCGCTTCTTGTAATGAATTATTTTTTTTATATGTAGCTGAATTCAGGTTTGCTAAGATTTTATTGATAATTTTTGCATCTATAACAATAGGGATATTGGTGTGTAGTTGTCTTTGTTACTTTTGTCCTTTCCCAGATTTAGTATTGAGATGATATTGGCTGTGTAGAATGAGTCAGGGAGGATCCCTTCCTCCTCAATGTTAAGGAATAACTTCTGCAGTATAGGGGAAAGCTCTTCTTCAAATTTTGAGTGTGAAACCATCTTGTCCAGGACTTCTTTTTGTTGAAAAATTTCTTATTGCTGCTTTAATGTTGGTGCTTGATACTCATCTTGCTTCAATTTTGGTGCTTGGTCTTTACCTGATTGAGCCTAGGGAGATCGTGTGGTACCAAAAATTTGTCCATTTCCTCCACATTCCCAAGTTTATAAGCATCAAGATTTTTATTATATTCTTAGATATTTTGCACTTCTGTTCAGTTATAATTTCCTCTTTTCATTTTTAATTGAGCTTATGAGAGTTCTTTCTCTTCTTTTTCTGATTAATCTAGCTATAGGCTTGTCAATTTTGCTTATTTTTTCAAACAACCAATGTTTGTCTTCATCACCCCTCTGTATAGATCTTTTGTATTTGGTTTCATTTAGTTCTGCCCTGGTTATTACTTTTCTTCTGCTGAGTTTGGGATGTGTCAGTTCCTTGAGATGATTCTTTTGATTGCTCATTTGTGATATTTCTGTTCTTTTGGTGTGGCCGTTGAAGACTGAGTTTCCCCCTCAATACTGTTTTTGCTGTATCCCACAGATCCTCATAACTCCATTATCATTTAGTTCATAGATCTTCAGATTCCTGTTTATCTCCTCATCAACTCAACTATCATTCAGCCATAGATTGTTTTGTTTCCATGATTTTGGGTAAAGGTGAATGTTTCTGTTGGGATTGATTTCTGATTTCATTTTACTGTAGTCTGAGAAGTTAAATGATATAATATTTATTCTTTTTTAGGTTTTTTAAGATATGTCTTGTGGCCTAGGATGTGATCATTCTTAGAGAATGTCCTATGAGCTGATGAGAGAAATGTATATTCAGTAGATTTATTGTAGACTGTTCTGTAAATGTCTGTTAGGCCCATTTGTTCTAAAGTTTAAGTCCCTTGTCTCTTTGTTTTCTATTTAGAGGTTCTGTCTTATTCTGTCAATGAAGTTTGAAGTCCCTAGTGATTATAGTGCTCTTGGTTATCATTTTGTTCAAATCAAATATTATAGAATTTGGTTTATGAATCGGGGCACACCTGGGTTAAGTGCATAAATATTTAAGATTCTTAAGTCTTCTTGTTGAATTGTTCCCATCACTTTTATATAGTGACCATCTTTGTCTTTCTTTTGTTGGTTTGGAGTCAGTGTTGTCTGATATGAGAATGGTATATCAGCTCTTTTGGTTTCCATTTTCATAGAAGATTGTTTTTCATCCTTTTACCTTGAGTCTAAATGAGGCCTGTGTGTATTTCTTGGAGACAGCCCTTACTTAGCTTGTATTTTTTACTCATTTAGCCAGCTTATGTTTTTTTCATGAGGAGTTCAAGCCATTCACATTTACTGAACATAACAATAAATGTAGTGTATTCCTGATCATCCTGTTGGATAGATATTTAGTTTTACTTCTTGAGCCACTGTGGCATCTGAGTTCAGAACTTTGGTTTTTGGATGGTTGGACAGTGGTGGATGTGCTGCTATTGCATGATGCAGGTTTTAGTACTTCTAGCAAGGCAGATCCAATCTTCACAACTTTCCTCAGTGATTGCTCATCTCAGAAAATCTTTTGACTCTTTATATAGACTGATATGTCTTGTAGGCTTTGTTTTTTCTCTTCTGTTTCTCTGTTCTTTCTCTTCAACTGACTTGTTTAACACAAAGGTACTATCTTTAAGTTCTGAGATTCTTTCTTCTGCCTGATCAAGCCTGTTCTTAAGGTTTTCCACTGTGCTTTGTAATTCCTTGAATGAATTTTTTTCATTTTGAGAAGTTTTGTGTGGTGTTTCTTTAACACTTTCATTTCTTTAGTCATTTTTGGAACTGTCTTTGTGGCTTCTTTATGTTGGGTTTCCATTTTCTTTTGCATTTATGTACACTTATGTAAGAAATTCTTCATCTTCATTTTAATGTTTTCTTTTAGGTTGATATCTAGTGGTAAGGAGTTATTGTTTCCTTTAGGATGTCACCTTTCACTTTGATTTTTCATATTTCTTAAATTTCTCTGCTGCTTCCTTTCATCTGACCTCTCTATAGAGGGCCAAGGGTGTTGTGCTGGCTTATGGGCTTGTCTGTGAGACCCCAAAGATTGGTCACTGACTGTGTCAGGGAGAAGAGTACTGGTCCTGAGTTGCCTATGGATTACTCTAGCAGGTTTAATGAAACTCTCAGTTTACTTCCGATCTGCTACCTTCACAGAGTCCCAACAAAGTTTGTTGAATTGGGTCCTCCAGCTTATTCTTGGTAATAGTGGGTCATGCTTGTGAGTGTGAATCAGCTACACCATGTGCTCGAGCTGAAGGATGCTTTTAAGGGCTATATTGTTGTTCTTCCTGTTATTGGTTGATTGCATAAGTCTAAGTCAGCTTCCAGTACTGCAGAATCTACTCCCCTAGGTGGAGCACCTGAGTGTTCATAAAGCCTATCAGGCTTTAGGAGGGACCTTTTACTTCCTAGGGAACTTCTTTGTCTTCATGACCATCAAAGTGGAAGGAGGGGCAAGGCAGTTCATGGCTAGGTTGCATGAGCCTTCCTGTTGGTAAGTGGTGCCTGTGGGTAGGAACAAGCTGCAGTGCTTTTTCAGGGTCCTAGAACAGCTCTAGTCCCTCAGGAGAAGCATTATTATGTCCCAGGGAGTGAATGGAGCCCAGGAGCTTTCAGATGAGTCTTCATCTCTGCTGCACATGAGGCAAGGGGGAGTAAATCTGGGTAGGACTGGGTTATGCTAGCTTGCCCTCAGGCTCTGCTGTAGCAGACCAGTTAGCCATTGTGGCAGGGCTAAAATGACTACTCCCTATTTCTGGGTGGAGTCCCACCAGGGAGAGGCTGAAGAGGCCCCACCCAACCACAAATTCCATTTTATGGAGGCAGATCCATCAGGAATTCACAGACCCTTCAGTGGTTCCTCACCCTTCTTCCTTTCCTCTGCTCCAGTCTCCCCCGGGCATCTGCTGGCAAGCTGGATCCTAGACCAGTTAGACTTCTTCATGACCATGCTGTGGGACTAGGATGTTCCCCACCAAGTATCCCAGCCTGAACTGAGAGTACAGTCCTCTTACCCTGTGAGAATGTCACAGCCAGGACCCACAACACATTCTCTCTACTGAAATGCCCACAGGGGCTCCCTTACCTCCCTAGAACAAGTAGGTCAATCTCAGTCTATGACAGGGAGAAGCGCTCATCCTGGGTCAACCACAGAGTGCCCAAGCAGGTTCAATGTCCCACTGCTTCAGGTTATACTTGGCTCTGATCAAGCCATGGGACATACAGTACCAGGGTAAGTCGGCATCAGAGTCTGAACACACCTCGGTCCACTGTACCTCCCCAAGAGGAAAAGCCTGAGTCCCACACTCTGTGGAAACCTGGGTGGGTGCTGTGGCTCAATTGTCCCTCTCACCATACATGGATGGGGAAGAGGAGGGGCAGAAAAGTCTGTATAGTGGAGTACCAGCAGTGTGATTGTGAAGGCATCTGTCCAGAATGTCCAGTCTCTGGAGTCATCCAAACCACCCAGGACCTGCTGGGCCCCTGTGCATGGATCATGCAGTCTGGGCTGCAATTGGAAAATATGTGTGCAGAAACAATCACAGCAAATCCTGAGGAGCTGAAGCCCCCTGGGGAGGACAAAGTAGCTTGATGAGGGGTGAAGCAGTATTTTGCCTGCTGACCCAGCTTGAGTCTGTGACAGCAGGAAGTGTCCTGGGGAGCTGGAAGACTGGTGCCTGGTCCCTAGGCAATTACTATCTCATTGGTGGTAGTAGCCTCTGGGATAATGTGGGTAGAATGTCTCTCCAGCAGTTTGGGAGTTCTCTTGCTGTCAGTGATGCAGAGAAGGGATAACGAAACCACTCCACCTACCCCTTTCCCTTGGCTATAAGACTGTCTGGTATTGTACTCTGCTGATATCATGCTTTTTCTTGTTCTTTTCTGCAACTTCTTCCTGTGGAATTTCTTGTGGGTTCTGGTACTTTTGTATAAGAATGACACCAATTGTATGATTTTGTTGTTGTTGTTGTTATTTCTTTTTCATTGAAAACTTTTCCTTCTTTCTGAATTGGTTTGGCAGCTGGTGTTTCTGGTCAGACACAATATATATCCCTTGACTCCAGTTTTGAAAGAATTTTTACTGCTATCAAATGGCAGTGCATGCTACAGAGAAGATTTTGTGGAGAGTCAATCAATTTGGCAAACTTCATTATTATTTCATTTTAAGAAATGACCAGTCACTCAATCCTCCAGTAACAGCCACCCTGATTTATCAGTAGCCATCAACACTGAAGAACAATTCTATACCAGCAAAAGGATTATGACTTTTGAAGGCTCAGATGATGGTTAGCATTTGTTAGCAATGCAGTATTTTTTAATGAAGGTATGCACAGTTATTTTTAAAGATATAATGTTATTGCACACTTAATGGACTAGAGTATAGTTTAAGCATGATTTTTTATATCCACTGGAAAATAGAACAAAAATTATAACTCTTTATGGTAATATTTACTTAGTTTTGTGGTCTGAAACCAAACCACAGTATCTCTGATGTGTGTTTGTACATTCTGGCCTTGGAAAGACAATTTTGCTGACACTTTCTCCAGTTGATTTCTTTCAATACCAGAATTAAACTGCTTATGCATATCCTGACTTATGTGCATTGAGAATGTGTGTGCGGGGGATAAGGAGGTAACTCCCCCAATACAGTATTCCTCTCTTACCTGCAGGGAATATGTTTTAAGATGCCCAGTGGATTCCTGAAACTTTATATAGTATTGAACTCTGTATATACTATGTTTTTCCTCTATGTAGCCATAAAGTTTAATTTATCAATCAAGCACAATAAGAAATTAACAATAACCAATAATAATATAATTGCAACAAAATATTGTAAAAAGCTTTATGTGAATGTGGTCTCTTTAATATTATCTTATTGTATTGTATTCACTTTTCTTCTTGTTATGATGTGAGATGATAAATATTTAAGTGATGAGATGAAAGAATGATGGCAGCACTGTGCCATAATGTTAGTCTACTATTAACCTTCTGATGATACATTAAAGAAGCATCATCTGCTTTAGGTGATCCTGGATCTTCAAGTCATGATGATGCAGATAGTCAAGTGTTAGGAGCAGATAATGTTAATGACTAACTAGTGGATGGCATATATATACAGCTAGGATATGCTGGACAAAAGGATGATTCATGCCTGGGCAGAATGGAGTGGGATGTTATGAGATTTCCACATGTTGCTCAGAATGGTGTGCAATTTAAAACTTATAAATTGCTTATTTCTAGAATTTTCCTTTTGATATTTTTGGACTGTGGTTGCTCATGAATTACTGAAACCATGGAAAACAAGTCTGCTGATAAAGGGGGACAAATTATGCAAATTGTGGGTGTAGTTAGAGTCAGAGAACTTCATAGACAACGGACAAAGGACACTAACCCTTATCTGAGGTTCATCTACTCTCTAGCTGTCCTCAGAGTCTTTATTTTCCTTACAGACAAGCTCTGTCTAGATGTCTTGATCAGACCCCAGCAATAAAGAGTAGATAAATGAGGGCAGTAGAGAAGGAAGATACACTTGAAACTTTGGACCTATGGAAGTTAGTGCATCACAAGTCTAAAAAAGAGTCAAGGTGTATAAAGACAACCTGAAGCTTCTTGTTCACACTCTCTCAAACATTATAATAAATGTATTTTGTCATGTATAATGTGCACATTTGCCCAGATTTTTGAGGGAAAAGATAAGGATGTGCATTATATATGGACAGTATGGTTCTAGATCAGAGGAGCCTACTGACCCTTTTTGGGACACCATACCCACCTCCCTAGGTCTGCCAGCCACACCAAGTTCCAGTCTGTAAGGATCTGGGATCTGGTGGGAGCATGCTAGAGCAGCCACCACCAAGCACCACAATCGAGGAAGAGGGCAGTGGTGGGGCTGGCACGATAGGCCACAGCCATGCAGGGTGAGAACCAAGGCCTGAAGCGTAGCCATGTAGAGGGGACCAGGAGCCTTGTGCAGGCCCTAGGGAGCCACCTTGCTGCTCACAGGCTGTGTGGTCTCAAAAAATCATGCCCTACTGGTCACACAGGTGTCTCAGCTGTAGCCCCTGATGTGGTAGGGAGGGAAGAGGCAATCTTCATACAGTAGGCAGCTGTGAGACTGTGGCACTTTCTGCACATTTACCAGAGGAGAATTAGTCCTCCCCCTGATGTGTCTCTTCTGACAAGAGCTGGTCACTTTATCAAGAGAAATTTTCTTGAAAGTTTGGGTCAAAAATGTGGGTGCAGATTATACATGGGAGTGCATAATGCACAGAAAAATATAGTAACTGCTGTGTACAAATGTCCTGGTTTCCAACTTGGGAGGATTATCATCTTTCATGCTTAAGGAGCTACAGAATGAACAGTCCCAGAAAGAAATCTTCAGCCAATGAACTCTCCAGAGGGTGGGATAACTCTGAGATACATATGCCACACTGACTTCTGCCTTCATCCCAGTGGCGACTAACATCCAGTGAACTGGCACTTTTTGGTGGCATCCTCCTCTCTGCTTCTCCACCAGTACCTACTAGGCTCACCTCCCAAACAAACCCCTTGTTTTTGTCTTGGGGCCTTTGACAATTCACACGGATAGTGATCCCATAGAATCCATACTTTTAAATATTTTTGCACATTACCTATCTTCTAAAGGAAATTAAGAACATGATTGCATATACAATAGCATCCAAAGAATAAAATACTTAGAAATAAACTTAACCAAGGAGGTAAAAGACTTGTAGACTGAAAACTACTAAACATTGCTGAAAGAAATTGAAGAAGATTCAAATAAATGAGAAGGCATTGTATGTTTATATTTATGGATTACAAGACTTAGTATTTTTAAAATGTCCTTACTACTCAAAGTAGTTTATATATTCAATGCAATATTTATCAAAATATCAATGACTTGTATTCAAAGGAATAGAAAAAAATACTAAAATTAATATGAAAACTCAAATCCAAATCATCAAAATAATATTGAAAATGATGACCAAAATTGGAAGACACACATTTTCTTTTTAAAAAACATATTAGCCACAGTAATCAAAACAGTGTGGTACTGTCATAAAGACAGACATAGGCAAATAGAACAGCAAAGAAAGCCCAGAAATAAACTCTTCATAAAAACAGTGAAGGCATCCTTCACATGGGTGCCAAGACCACATAATCAAGAAAGTACACTCTCTTTAACAAATGGTGATGGGCAAACTGAATAGCCACGTCCTAAATGATGAAGTTGACCTTTGATTAGTGACATTGAGCGTCTTTTCACATACTTGGTAGCCATTTGTATATTTTCTTTGGAGAAATGTCTATTCAAGTCCTTTGCCCATTTTTTAATTGAATAGACACTATTCATTAGAGAAATTCAAATCAAAGATATCACTTCACACTCCCTAGGATGGCTAGTATTAAAAAAATCAAAAACCTAGCAAACGTTAGGATATGGAGACTATTTCAACATTGGAGAGAATGTAAAATGATACAACTTCTATGAAAATAGTATGGAGGTTCTTCAAAATATTTGAAAGAGAATATTATCCAGTAATTCCACTTTTGAATATATATTTTTTAAAAAATGAAAGCAGGCTGTCAAAGAGATGTTTGCTCACCCACATTTATTGCAGCCTTATTCTTATTGACCAAGAGGTGGAATCAACTCATAGATACCTTGAGGGATGAATGAGTGAAGAAAAGTAATGTATGCATTCGATGGACTAGTATTCAGACTTGAAAGAAGGAAATCCTGTCACATGCTACAATAGAGATGAACCTTGGAGATATTACAATAAGTGAAATAAATCAATTATAAAAAGTCAAATACTGTGTGATTCCACTTATGAGGTGTCTCAAATAGTCCAACTTAAAGAAACAGAAAGTAGCATGAAAGTTGCTAGGAGCTGGGAAGATGGGGAAATAAGGAGTTCTATAATAAGCATAGGTTTTCAGGTTTGTAGGATGAAAAAGTTCTAGAGGTCTGTTATACAGCAATGTGAATATACCACAAATGCAATGTATGCTTCTTAAAAAGAATTAAGATACCAATATTTGCAAGAGTGAGATTATGTCTGTACTAGAAAAATAGAAAAATTATTCAGGCATTGTGGCAGGCACCTATAGCTTCAGTAATTTGGGAGGGTGAGGCAGGAGGATCACTTGCACCTAAGAGTTTGAGATTGCTTTGAGATAGGCTGATGCAACAGCATAGCCAGAGGCAACAGAGTAAGACTCTGTCTCAAAAAACCAAACAAACAGGTGGCACCTATGGCTCAAAGGAGTAGGGTGCTGGCCCCATATGCCAGACCTGGTGGGTTCAAACCCAGCCCTGGCCAAAAACTGCAAAAACAAACAAACAAACAAACAAAAATTAAAATGATAAATTTTATGTTATGTGTTTTCACCACAACTGAAAATTAAAAACAAACAAACAAACAAAATCTGTCTTCTGCCAAAGTATTAAAAATGTGAGTGAAGTATTACATGGTATCCTTGTCCAAAAACTATCTCTTAACATATTTTCAATTAAAAAGTAATATATATTTATAAAGTTAGTAAGTTTATTACATATGAAATAAAATGTAATTAGTATAAGAAGACAAAAAATATTAAAACTAAAAATCCATACTGAATCCCCTTACCTCAGTTAACTATTATTAGTTCTCTTATGAATCTTTCTGCAGCAAAGAAACTATACAGGGGGCAGGGGATTAATCACTATTTTTGATGAAAAGCTGGAACCTAACCAGAGCCAAATACTTCTTTATATCTCTTTATATCTTGCAACAAACAATAATTTGATTTTTGAGCATCTATCAGTAACAACCTATAATTTATACAGTTATATTTAAATGATGATGTTCTGGTCACTGAGTATATCGTGAGTTAACTCAGTTAAAGATACCTCCAGTAAAGATACAAATGAAATATTTTTAAATTGAGGCTAGCACTAAAACTATTATTGCCTGTCTCTCAGGAGAATATTTCATCTCCAAGATAGCCAATAGTTTTTAACAACTATTAAAAGTCATGTACTTGAGTTTATCAATCAGTATATTTTATGGTTTTGTTCCATGCTTATGAAAGTTTCCTGGTACTGACGGTGTTACAAAAAAAGTATCTGATGCTTTTTAAGATTTTCTTTCTTTATATTTAAAATTTTGATTTTACTGATATTTATTTTATGGAAGGAATGGAAAAGAGGACTACACGAGTTTTCTATAGATAGGTTCTCTAGCTTTCAGCATGGATCACAGATTAATAGAGAATAGTACATACACAAAAAAGCCCACATGACATTTCCTGAAGAGAGGTGGGCACCATGACAGGAAGAAATGCAATGCTTCTCACAGAGCTTCCCCAAGTCTTTAAATCTTGGATGATGTCAAGCAACCATGCGTGATTTTATTTTTCCAGATCTAGTAGGCTCTGCTAGATCTGTAATATTTAAATATAGCCAAGTCATAACCCTTTTTTACTTTCTGTTTTTATGATTCCTCCAGAAAAATAAGCACACATACACACAACGAGGTATTTCCATTTATAAACATTTACAGAAACATCCATTTCCACTGTATAAGCTCCATGTCATCAGATCTGCATTATCACCTGGAGGAGAAAAGTAAAGCCTTCACCTGGGTGTTCCCAAGCTTATGTTTTAGCCTCCATCCTTCATCATTCTGGAAATCATTTCTTAGCTACTAATTGGCCTCAATAGAACTCATTAACTGCAACATTTCTCCCATTTATTTGAAATGCTTCATGACAAATTTTTATAAATAAATTTCTATCCCCTTTTATGTATCTTTATACCTAGCCCTATATTGGTAACCAAGCTTTTGCTTTCTATTATATTTTCCTCTATGATGGGTTAGTTTTCTCTATAACCCTTATTTTTTGAGTACCTTTTTCAGGTGGCTACATGAGTATCTTTGCTATATAAACTGATCTGGGCATTCTGAGCCAAGGTTTGCTCATTAGAAATAGAGAGGGATTGTTGTGGTGAGCACCTGTAGTCCTATCTACTTGGGAGGCTGAGGCAAGAAGATCGCTTAAGACCAAGAGTTAGAGGTTGCTGTGAGCTAGGACTCCACAGCACTCTACCCAAGGCAACATAGTGAGACTCTGTCTCAAAAAAAAAAAAAAAAAAAGACAGAGAGGGATTGACAATATTGAAGTAACAAAATGATACAGTGCTTGATTCCCACAGTATAAAAAACTTGCGGTATTACCATTTTGCTACATGCTTAGAAAAGTGGAATAGTAAATCTGACATATTGATCTGATGTGTATATATGTAATTAAAAAACTCAATAGTTTAGAAAATTATTGAAAGGCAAATAGAAATTTAAGTGGCAACATAGGAGGTAGAAAGGAAAAAATCAGAAAATCCTCACAAAGTAGCCACATATTTGATTTGAAAAAATAATATGCTTTGTTATAGATATTCAACTGCTCTTAAAGAAGAGACCTTACTTACCCAGGCTGCCCAGCCAGGTGGGTTTAAGTTGCCAGGTTGGAGGACACAGGAGGGCTGAATTATCCTCTATAATTGTAAATGAAATTATATTGGGGTTGGGGTAGAAACTTGAATAAAAGGACCAGCAAGGTGAAGATAAGAGGTGAGACCAGAGAGACATTATGGATAGGGTGGCAGAAAAAAGAGCTTTATAAGCAAATAATAACTGTACATTTCTAAATTTCCAATATTAGCCATGGGATATGCTAGAGGCTCTGTGTTACTTTGTTGTTGTCTAAGTATCTTTAGTAGAAACACCATTGTGCACTCATGTTCTCCATGAAAGTGGACGACTTTAAGTAAACTTGGAGAGCTGAATTCTATGCCTAGGTCACTACAAGTCAAGGCTAGATTACATGAATAGACTGGAGTTGAGACAGAGGAAATTGTGAAATTGTAGAGCCCCAAGAAATAGCAAAATATTTCTCAGAAAATGTTAATGCTTCAGAACTTTGGAATTGGTGATGTCAAAGCTGAGAATGCCAAGGAGGAAAGCTGGACCAGACTCATATCAGGATATGTGCTAAGTTGGAAATTTACAGGTGTTCTGTAGATATGGGGGTGGAAAAGAGTCAAGGCCAGAGTGTGTGTTGGAGGGGAGGACATGGCAGTGCAGACTCTGCTGTGGTCTGGACAAGGAGTAGGGGCTGAGGGTTATCTTTCCCTTCCTGTTCCTCCCTCTTCCTGAGGGTTCAGAGTCACTGCCCCTTGACTCAGGGACTCAGACCTGGCTCTCTAGGCCAGAGCTCCCAGGCTCAGGACCCAGTGCCCAGTGTGTCCTAAGGCAGGAATGCCTTGTGAAAGATGGGGACAGCTCTTTGCTACCTGAACAGCTACAATGCTCCATGGAGGAACTTATGTTCAACCTCCATGGCCACTTAATCTGCTTTATTCTCGCCATGTACCATGTGACCCTTCCTTCTTGTTCTGTATTTCCTCCAGATGAGTCCATTCTTGGAGAGAGAAAGCAGGTGAGGGAAGCCCAGATCCAGCCCCCAACATAGATGGACTCTGTGTTCTCTTACTCTTCCCACTTCCTTGAATCAATTATATTTTCACAAACCACCTCTGAGATGGGCCTTCTCAGGAAAAATGAAGACATTTTCCTTTAAGTAAATAGGTGTGCAGGCTGAGGGTTTCCATCCAAGCTGACAGGCTAATTTTAGGGATGGTAGTGGATGCTAGGGCACTGTGACTCCACGTCCTTGGAGAATATTGTTAAGAGAGTGTCGGATCTGTCTGGGGGCACAGAGTGACGGGATGACTATTCATCACTTCCCTTCTCATGTCAGGTGTCTCTGAGTCCAGCTCCTGTGCCAGGGCTGATCTGAAGAATAAAGCCTCTGTCTGAAAGCCTCTGGTCAGATGCTAAAATCAGAGTTCTGTCTTCAGGGAAAGAGTCCTCTCTGACAGGGCACGCAATCACCTATAGATGAGACATTCTGCACCTGTCCTCAGCAGAGGAAAACTGACTAGAATCTCAATAGAAGATCGTGTACGAAAAGTGTTTCTTTGAGTTTTCAAAAAAGGAACAATAGAAAATGTTTCAGACCTCTATAAAAAGACTAAGGACAGTACACAGAGTCCCATGAGTTTCAGGTAGAAAGTCCTGTTGTACATGAACAGTGCAGGTCTCAGGTTTGTCTAAGGAAAGGACCAAGAGAACTGGGTCCCATCCTTCGTCCTTCAAGGCCAAAGGGAGTCAAGGCCAGGTGTCATCCTCACCCTATGCCCTGCAGGATCTGATCCTCTCACCAAAGTCACCCAACCATAGACCCCAATGATGCCTCCTCCAGTGCCAACCCCTCCCCTGTCCCCTCCTTGGCCACCTTCATGCTGACTCAGCCTGTGTCCCTCCTGCTCTACTGACACTGTCCCAGGAGCCCATCTTCAGGGCATCCCTGTGGGTTGACCTCTTCCACTCCCACAGTCTCAGGTCTGGGAAATGCCCACCTGCCCATCAAAGCCTTCTCCCAACTGTGGGTATCCAGCAAGATCATGTCCCTCTACCTTCTCACACTGGGTTCGCCATGAAGATCCTGTTTCTTTCCTTACTCACAGACCCCTTTCTGGGGTTGAGCTGCAGCCTGTTATGTGGTGGTTAGAAACTTCTTCATCCTTTAGATTGCCGGTGAGGAGTACCTGGAGCTGTGAGTCATAGAAAGAGTGGACAGCCACACGTGTTTGGTGAAAGAAGAGGAGGAGGGTCATTTCCAGAAAATCAGAGGCAAGGTGATGAACTGAATCCTGTGAACACCTTGAAATGACCTGCTGTTGAGCAGGACACTGCAGCGCCCATGTGTTTCTGAGCAGTGAGGACACGACAGAGCAATTTTACAGGTCAGGTGGTCCACGGCTCCCAAACCCAAGTCAAGAAGCCACTTGAGAGCTACTGATCATAGACGTTCTAAAGTGAGCTACTTAGAGTTTCTAGCCACTGAGGAATTACCCGCATCACCAAGTCTGCTGGGATTGTAAGACTTATGGAAACCAAGTCTGAAAAGACCATCTTGGTAGAAAGTCAAAACTCTACTTGAAGAAAGAGCACCTAGAAATAATTCATATTCTAAGAGCCATAGACCCAGGCCCAGAATGTGCGGAGGAGATGTGGCCACTTCCCAGGGCCATTTTATCTACATGGAGGATGGAGTAAGTGACACAGGGCAGCAGGAATAAAGGGCCAATAAAGTTTCAGCCCCATGGACTAGCACCAGGATACTCCCTTTCAACCACTTGGAAAAAAAGAGACTCCTAAGAGAACCCATGCAGGAAAACTTTGAGAAAGGGATCAAGAGAGACCCTGGTGCCCCAGTTCTTGCCCCAGAAAGGAGAGGCTCCCCAATAGAGCAAATACCAAATAAGAGTAAGCCGTTTCTAAGCTGGATTTATCTAAGGGAAAGGGAAAAGTCAGCAGGTTTTCCTGAAACAAGTTCAGCCAGTGTTAGCCACTCAGTAACTATCTGAGGTTGTCTGCCTTCCAACCCTCCCACTGGACTCACCAGTTTCTAAGGGTGTAGGCTCCAAAGCCTGCTGTAGCCACTGCCCTCTGCTCTGTGTTATGGGTCTATTGCTCTACTAAGCCCTGAGGTCTTCTGTCATCCATGGAACATATTCTCAGAAGACAATGATCTCACTTTTTCCTACTCCAAAATTGTTTGTTTTTTAAAAAAAAAATCTCTGTTTCTCTTTCTCTCTCTATATGTAATATATATACATATATTTCTCTTTATATATATTTTATTTATATATACATATACACATACACACACAAGGTATGTACACACATTCATATACACACATATATAACTGCATATATGAATATGTGTGTATACATATATTATGTGTGTGTGCATATATATAGATAGATATAGGAAGGGTGGTTTTATAACCATATATATGGATATATATATACACACACACATAGAGAGAGAGAGAGAGAGAACAAAAGAGAGAACGTTAATAGATATATTTCCAAATAGGAATATGGTAGCTTCTGCATCTGTGAAATTTAGGACAGTGATAACTACATCTACTACCATCAATGTTAATTCATTTTCATCATTCACATTTAAAATTCATTTTTTCTTAATTTTGTCATTATGAAAAGGCTGCATAAAGATCACTATAAAATCTTTAGGACATGTAGAAGTGAGAAACTTCAGCAAAGTCCCTAGCCCAGGTCCTGACTAAAGCCATCTTTCTCCTTCCTCTTTTACTCTCCTGAACTCTGCACAGCTGTGAAGGTGATGGGGCTACACATACCAAATAGAGTAAAAGACAAGGAGTGTTTTAGATCACCAATTTGAGATTGGAAGTCTGGAGTGACTAGGCCCTGAGTTCAGAAAGGTGGGAAGAGTTAAGCTTCCTCTTGGTGGTAAGAGCTGACATCTTCACCCAGACACTTTTCCTTTGCTGAGTATTTCTCGGAGATGGACTCTGCCTCCACCTCATTTAGTCCTATTGAAATGGAAAGTACCCTACCCCTTCCTCTTCTTTCCTTGTACATACTTGAGACCTGTAGGGAACACAGAACTTCCAGGTCTACAGGTGTGTCTTTGTTCCCCTCTAGACCCCTAATGAAAATGCTTGTCACTTATATAACCACCCTTCCTATCTCAAGCCTAGACAGGATGCAGGGAGCTCCGCAAGTGGTACATGACTGTGCCTGTGTGTGTGATGACCTTGGGCACAGTGGGCCTCGGTGGGTTGAGGGTGGGACAGAAGGAAGAAAAACAATTTCTTTTCTCTGTTCTTCTCTTCAGTGAAAATGACACCAGAGGAAAGGGGGTAGTTCAAAGGAAGGATTGTAGAATAATTGGAAGAGGAAGGAGGATGTGATATTTATAGTAAATATCATGGGCCAGACATCCATCCCTTCACATGTTCAAGTATCTCTTGGTGTTTCCAGTCACATGGTGGGAAGTGTATCCAAAGATAGGAAGAGGAAAATTGACCCCAACCTTGGGTTAGAACTCCTTACCTTCCACTCACCATAGGCCAGCCCAGCTGTGAAATGTCTGAGGGATGTGAATGTTGTTCTAAAAATATTGGTTTTTCCCTTTATAAATGCCAAGAGACAGCTATATGAGCTTTGTGCATGGGGTGGAGGGTATGTGTTTTGGGGATGTTGGTGTGATGGAGGCTGGGATCAGAGAAGTTGATTAAGCTTTCTAATACCTGGGGTGTTAGGTAATCTATAATAGAAACAAATTTTGAGTGGAACATTTATGTCATCTCACTGGATGGCCTTTTTCTGAAAAGATCCTCCTCATGGAGTCTGCCCAGTTCCTGGTTGGATGACTTCTTTGCAATAAAAGGATCACTCAGACACTCATGGTGGAAATGTTCACTGTGCAGCTACGCAGTGCTCAGGAAAACTGAGTCAGAGTGAGGAGAAATATGAGTATACCAAGCGGGAAATGAGAGAGAAAAAAAGAGCAGAAGGAATCAAACTCCTGGTTGTAAGGAATGGAAGGTCCTCATTTTCCATAGTTGAAACTCCTGCACTGTGAGCTTCATGGCCTTGTTGAAGCTATAAAAGGTTTCCTTCAGGGATACCCTCAGCTCATGCACCCTGAGTGGGACTTGCATGAGTCCCTTGGGTGTTCCCAGGGCTCATCTTGGATTTCTTCTAAGCCCACTGAAGTCAAAGGGGCCAAGGCACAAAAAGTTTTCTCATCTTCATGAGGATACCCTGGCACAAAGGCTTTGAAGGAATCAGCACAGAAGCTGCAGGCACATATGGTTTCAAAGGGGTGGGAGCCATTGAAGACAGAGGCCAAAGTCTTGTGGTGATGGAAGGAGTCCCTGGTATGCCTGTCAGCCTCATGCCTACATCGATGGACAAGCTCTGGGCATGGCTCTTCATGGCCCCACCCTAACACCTCTGCCCTGCCCAGGCTCCTGAATGTGGGACCTAGAAAAGAAATGTCAGTTCAAATAGCTGAGCTTGTTTCTCCTTCTTGTCTCCAAAGCCCCCCCACATGGCCTTGTGAGTGAGGGAGAGGCTGTCTCCTGAGTTTGAGACCTTGTGTTGGTTCCCTGTTTGTTCCCTCTCACAGGTACATGCAAAGTTCAAAACTTCAAATCAAACAGAGCAGGACTGCGGGGGAATAGTCAAAGCCTATTCCCATGGAAAGCCTCAGGCCCACTGCATAGAGACATATGTGCCTGGTGGTCGGGACAGGCTGTGTGAGAGGCTGTAGCTTTATCTTGGGTAATGTCGCTGGGGTCAAGAGGCGCTGTTGGCAAGAAGCACCTCAAGGGAAAGTGCTCAGGCAGGAAATAAGGCAGCACTTTCTGGAGTGGTTGGGAAATAAGCCACACCTTACTGAGGCAGAATTTCCTTACTAGAAGTAAAATTGTGGGTCCCCAATTAGTTTTCACATAGAGGTTAAATATAGAAGGGTTTGGAGACAGTAGGAAAAAAATTATTTTGTTTGTGATGCTATAAAGACAGTAATTACATATGGAAAGGGGTAGATGTAATAGATATATCAAGGACCAGATGGTGGTTTCTTATTTCCAAAAGCTGTGTTTCATGGAAAGCCACCATTTCTCATGAGGAGTTAGAATACAGAATAAAAGGGTTGGCATTACAAACCCTATTAGTTTTCCTTGCTGCAATATTTATTTTACCAAACTTAGCAATTGTTTCATTCATCGATTTAATTTTTCTTCTTTGTTTTTTTCCTTATGTATACTTTTGCCAGTGCTTAGAAACCACCAACCTGTGTTTTTTCTTTAAAGATTTATCTTTTGGGGATATTTAATGTAAATGGAATCATGTGACACGTTTGTCTGACAACTTCCACTGGGCATAATATTTTTGAAGTTCATCCACATCGTACAACACATCAGTACTTTGTTCCTTATTATGGCTAAATATAATTGTGCTGTATAAATACACATACATGTATGTACATTTGTGTTTTTTTATTAAATCATAGCTGTGTACATTAATGCATTTATGGGGTACAATGTGCTGGTTTTACATACAGTTTGAAACACTTACTACAAACTGGTTAATATAGCCTTCACTGCACTTTCTTAATTATTATGTTCAGACATTTGTACTCTACATGTGGTAGATATGATATGTACCCTTGTAAAATGTACCATTTATGTTTTTATTTTTATATAATGCTATACATGTAGCTCAACTCAAAAGTCTTGTCATTTGAGTGGCCTTTCCTGACCACCTGTCTTAGAGTACCCTTTGTCACTCTAGTCCACCCATTTTGCTCTATTTGTCTATAGTATGAGGTACCAACTGAGAGATAATGTATTTATTTATTTATTGCTTTCCCCACTAAGTGATCAGCTCTTTGAGCATATGGAATTTCCCTGATTTTGTTCACCCATCACATTCCAAGTTCTTGGTGTCTGGCAAATAATAGAAATTCAAGAAATACTCATTGGTTTGCATGGTTTGGGGAGATCAACCCTTCTTTCCCTTCTTGTTTACTACGGGTAACTTGAAGATCCCAAATGTGCGTCAACAAATTGGAGTGTGTGCAAGTTGGTTATATTTTTCTCCATTAATAAAATTGCCTCCAATTAATGTCCTTAACAATGCTTTTCGATAACCCCCTCATTTCTATTCATGATAAACTGTTTCTTTTTTAAAAAATATGGAACATTGCAGCCTGGAGTCAAGTAAGTTTCTTTCCTTATCTGAGATGGCGAGTATCAACTGAGCGCTTGCCTGTACATTTTTCCGCTCCCTTAACCTTTGTTTTGCTTGTGTAATTTCATTGTGCTTCTTTGCAGTGTTTCTGAGTATAACTTGAAATCAGTCTTTGCAGTTTTGTTCGGTTTTCATATGGAATAAATAATTTTATCTTCACATTCTTTACAGTTCCCTTCTTTTTTTTCTGTCCCTTTTCCTTTCACTCTATCTACATACAGAAGCTAGAATTCCAGGCTATCAATATTGTTTATGTGATACAGTAAAAGAATATTTATTTCTGTGATAATTAACCTATCCGTAGGAAAATTCTGAGAGCCTTTTAAGTTATCAATGTGTGATATTGCTTTTCTTTTTCTTTCTTTCTTTCTTTCTTTCTTTCTTTTTTTTTTAGAGGCAGAGTTTCACCTTGTCACCCTAGGTAGAGTGCTGTAGTGTCACAGCTCACAGTAATTTCCAGCTCTTGAGTTTAGACGATTCTCTTGCCTCAGCCTCCTGAGTAGCTGGGACTATAAGTGCCTGCCACAATGCCTGGCTATTTTTTTGTTTCTGTTTGGCTGGGGCTGGGTTTGAACCTGTCACCCTCGATATAGGGGGCCAGTGCCCTACTCACTGAGCCACAGGCACTGCCCAATGTGTGATATTCTAACAACATTTTGAAAATTTATAACCTAAGAGAGTACATGTGGTAATTAATAACTGAAATTGGACACCAAACTCCCTTGTCAGATGGGGTGATAGCATTTGAAGTGTGCGTGTTGATGTTTCCTTCTGCTTTCCTTAGACTGTCATTTGGATTTTCCTACTGACGCATGACCAAATACCTAATAAATTCATACTCAATGTAAACTTTAGGACATTGCATAGAATAATAAAAGTTAGTTTATTAGTAGTAGTGGTAATAATGATTATTATAGCAAAAGTTAGATGGCAGGACTATTCTGGGTGCTTTCATATGAACTTGGCCATTTCACTTCTATAGCAATTCTATAAATCAGATACTATCAAACATTTTATTTTACATGTAAGGAAATGGAATACGTCTACAGCGTTTATAAAATTCTCAAGGTTATCGGAATAGAAAGAGGTGAAACAAAGACTTGAAACCAGACCAGTCGGACATGAAAGCATGTACTATTAACAGTTATTGATGTTTTACCATATGTAACTTTATCTGCATATTTATTTCATTTAATTTTTTAAAATTTGAGGTGGGATCTTGTTATATTTCCCAGAGTGGTTTTGAACTCTTGGGCTCAAGCATCCCTCTCTCATCAGCCTCCCAAGTAGCTAAGATGATAGGTGCTAGTCACTGCCCTCAGTTATACATTTATTTATGCTGAACCGTTTGCGAGTAAATTGCAAATATCAAAACACTTCACCCCTAGATATTGTAGTGTACATGTTCCAAAAACAAATGTATTCTTCTATAATTATGAAAATTTGTAATAATTCTCTAATATTATCTAAATAGAGTCCATATTCAAATCTCTTTAGAGAAATAAACTGCTCTTCATTTAATCTAGAGTAGTTCCTATACTTTTCTTCCTTTTCTTTGAAATGAGACCGACTTGTGAAGACACCTGGCCAGTTGTCATGCAGAGTGTCCATTCTGGATTGTCTTAACTGTTTTCCCTTGTTTTTCTATATATCATCTTTCTAGTAAACTAGACGGTAAATCTGAAGTCTTGATTAGATTATGACCACAATTTCCAGCCAGGGTGCTTTGTGGGTGATATTACAAAGCTTGTGTTGAGTTCATCACAGGGCACTTAGATCATCTCACTGCTAATGATGCTTCCTTTGATCATTTGGTTAATGTGGTGACCACTATATTTCACATTTGTTAAGGCCTATTTTATTTTATCTTTTAATTAACAAATAATGTGCAGAATGATATTAATACTTAGCATAGAAACATTCTGTTTCCTGGTAACATTTCACCAGTGGGCTCAGTAAATCCTGTCTGAATCGATTACATTCAAGCTGAAAAATTTTGATTTTGTATTTTGTCATTCCTTCCACACTTACTAGTTTGTATTCTTTTGTTCTCTGCAGCCTCTTGAAGCCGTAAAATTCAAACCTTAATTTCCCTTTCTTCAGCAAAGCTTTCAAGGCAAAAGTGAGCATCCGTGTTCTGCTCATCCGTCTGGCTCCTACTTTGTTTAGTTTGGGCCTGAATATTCTTTATTTTCTTGGAAATATATTTAAGATATTTTTTATATTTTTATCTTAAACTCCTAGAGTAAATCTAAGTGAATTATTTTATCTCAGATTCGATTTATCTTTATTTGGTTAGATGAGTTTCTCTTTCACTTTTATTTTCCCTTTTCTATTTAGAAGTTATATGTTCTATACCTATGTTTTTAAAAGTTTAACATGCATGTTGGATATAAAATATGACATTAATTTACTTATCTTCTTCCTTCTGAAGCATACAAGATGAATACTTTTACCTGTTAATTGTTCTATGGTGTTTTAATTTTACCTGATTGTTCTTTCCTTTTGGAAATTACTCCTGTCATTGTCTTATAGAGTGTGAGTAGACTGAATTGTGTCCCCCACAAATTCATATGTTGAAGCCCTACCCCCCTAGTGTGACTATATTTGGAGATAGGGACTTTAAAAAGAAACCCAAGTGCCTGTCGACCCATGAATGGATTAATAAATTACTATGCAGCCTTAAAAAAAAGATGGAGCCATTACCTCTTTTATGTTTATGTGGAAAGACCTGGAACATACTATCCTGAGTAAAGTATCTCAAGAATGGAGGAAAAAGTACCCAATGTACTCAGTACTTCTATGAAACCAACTTACATTTACTCACACTTTCTAGTGAAAGATAGAACACAACTGTAGCCCAGGATGAATGCAAGAAATGGAGTGGGAAGGGTGGGGTTTGACAGAGAGAGAGTAAACTGCAGGACCACACCTATGGAACATATTGCAAGGGTAAAAGTCATATCTGTCAAGCGTAGAACATAAATGTCTTAACACAATAATCAAGTAAATGAGGTTAAAGCTATGTTGATTGGTTTGATGTAAGCATGTCAGATTGTATAAAAAAATCAACACATTGTACCCCACATATGCATAAATGTATTCATGATCTATATGTATAGATGTCTTAATAATAATAATAAAAGGTAAGTGAGGTTAAATGGCATCAAAATGGTGGGTCTCTAGTCTGATAGAAATGATGTCCTCATAACAAGAAGGGACACTAAGAATGTGCACAGAAAGGCCATTGAGGCAACAGGGAGAAGATGGTCATCTGCAAGACAATGAGAAACCAACCCTGCTGACATCTTGACCTTGGATTTCCAGCCCCCAGACCTGTGAGAAGTAAATGTCTGTTTAAGTTACCTAGTTGTTGGTGTATCATAATATCAGCTCTGGTAGACTACCTATGATGGATGTTTCTTCAAATTTAGTAATTCCTACACTACTTCTATTGTGTTTCACATCATTTCTTCCTGCTACCTGTTCCTTCCTCATGAGTTTAACTTCTTATAGCAAGCCTCCTCCTCTTTTATTCTTAACTAAAAATTCTTTTATTTTTTTTTTCTCATTCTAAAATAATACTTTAGTTGGGTAGTGATCCAACAATTTTTTTAAAACACTTTAATTTAATTCCAATATATTCTGGACCTCATTGTTGCTACTGACAAAATTATTAAAGATATAATTGCCTCTTTTTTAAAAGTAATTCATTTCATTTCCTTTTTCTTTATATTCAATGTGTCTGTGTGGATTTTGTTTTACTTTTCTTCCAATATGTTCTGTGTGTTTCCTGAGTCTGGGGATTCTTGCCTTTAGTTAGTTATAGGACATCCTCAGTAATAACCTCCTATTTTTGAATCCTATTCTGTGAATATGTGTCTTAAAGATGTATTAGCCCTTCCCACTCTTGATGTCTCTTAACTTTTCTTCCAAATATTCCTTTTATTTATGTATGCTCACACCTTGATACATTCTTTACATATAGAGTTGACTCCGTCTCTTTTCAGTTATTTTTACTTTACTTTTTAGAACTTGTTTCTTTTTCAATTTTCAATCTTTTCGTAAATTTTGATTATGTCTTTTTCATTGGAACTTATGGCTTCAATTTTCTTTTTTATTAATGTAATCATTTCAAACATACTTTACCTGACAGCTTTATGCGTATTATCTAAAGTTCTATGTGTGCTTTGGGTCTGCTTACTTTTTTCAGGGTCTATTATTTCCTTGAATATTGTGTAGCTTTGCATTTTGTGGGCTTCTCTTTACCTGTGACAATTCATATTTTAAGGAGGTTTTTAATTCACTCCTGCCAAATGTCTATAATGATTATCTCTGCTCTTTCATTGTTAGTTTTTTAATTTGGGAGTATCCAGATCAAGGAAGTAGTTCAAATCTGGACCCTAGGCTTTTGGATTCTCGGAGATTTTTTCCAGTTAGAATTCAACTTTAAGTTTTCTTCTCACCTTCTAGTACCAGTTGTTAGATCATCACATATTTAAAACCTTTACATTCAAATGTCCTGCCTTCATGTGAGAATCTACATGTTAATATTTCCTTTTCTTCTACACTCAGAACGTTTAAGTACTAAGCCCTTAAATACTAAGTATTTAAGAGAATCAGTAACTCCCTATATAACATTTTTTGAATCAGTTCACACATTAGGCCCTTTGATTTTTAGTTTTCTTTTAGTTTTTGTTCCGTAGGAAATCCAAATGGATATTCGAAGTACCTGCCCAGCAATATGTTTTCAAATGATTGTTTGATGTGTATTTTTTTCTAGAATTTCTCTGTATTTGTTAACAGGAAGTTTTTTAAAATCAGCGTTACTGTAGAGTGAAAGGCCATGGTGGTCATTACACAAATCCCACATTGAAAGGGCTACCTTACAAAAATCAAGTTCTCAGTCAAAAGAAGTATATGCTAATTAATGGTCACTGCTTTGGGAACATATATGGGTTGATCAAGATAATTTCATCTCTAAGATTTTTTTGACAGAAATCTTACTTTAGAATTCATATAAAGAAGACTATTAGTCTCTGGTGTGTTGGCAAAAAACCCCAAAACCTTCAAAAGCCCTATGCATAGTATTTGCTCCTTTCCATAGTGCCAATACTCCTAAAAAGAACTGATTTTAAACTATCAATGGTTTACCAACTCACGAAATTCTTAAATGTTTAATAATTAGTTCTTGCAAATTATTATGAGCTGGCTCCAGTGTATCAGTGCATTTAGTACATACATGTCTCAGATTGTGTGTTTGTGTGTGTGTGTGTTAGACATGGTATTTTCAATTCTCTCTAGTTCTAGTTCTCTATGTACTAGTTTGCTTTTTTCCTGATAAGAAAAAAAATTTAAGTTTGCATTTAAGATTATACTTGACAAGAAGGATCAGAGAACTTTTTCTGGAAAGTATTAGGTAATAAATATTTTTTATTTTGCTAGTTCCATATGGTATCTATTACAAATTCCTCTTCCTCCCTCCCTCCCTCTTTCCCTTCCTTTTTTCCTTTACAGCCCTATAAAATGCAAAGATCATTCCATAGCAGGCCCACAGCCCTATATGATCCAGGACTATAGTTTGCTGACATATGATTCAACTCTAGAAGTTTGTGATTAATTGCTGCCCTCAAATAAACTTTTGTTGAAATATCTTAATGATAATAAAATTATTGTAGTATCTGTTTTGTTGTTTCTAGGACCATGCCTATAATTAGCAAACCAAGAAGTTTCCTCTGGAATCATCATGTGCTAGGACAGTCCATTTTGACTCTGATTCTTTGGAAACTACCTTTACACTAAATGAATGTATGAATTAATCTAGAATTTTTCTTTCAAGAAACCTTTGGAATATTTGTATTTTCTTTTTTGATACTTTTTAAAGGCTCTCCAAGTCAAGCAAACTATTAAAGCAGGTAGATTATTTTATCCTTATCCAAATGTTTGAAGTTATTAAATTTTTTTTGTAAAAAAATGTTTTTACAGTCTTCCAACCAGGACTTAAGCATACTTCCAGTGGTAGGTAGAGCTAGAAACCCTGTGGCTTAACAGCTTTATGTTATTTTAAAGACCATAGAAATTGGTGGATTATCATCAAGAAAATGAAAACAGTTTTCAGAACTACTTTGCTTAGAGAATTGAGCTTTTCAAAGCACACCCCTCTCCTCCAACACCAAGCATTATGTGACTTAAGCTCCTGTTATTTTTATAAAGAGCTTAAAAGACTGGCTGACCAGCATGAAAAAGCAGCAAACATTAATTGAACATTTTTGAAATAATCGAGTTCTACATTTGCTAAGAACATAATAAAGGATGCTATCAAAGTTTCATCTGTGGCTATACCATCCCAAAAATGCTTATGAAAATAATAGACTTTGGTGCTGGAAATGAAAAAGTACATGCTTAAAAATTCATTAGAAAACTTCCCGTAAAAATGAACCATACACATTTTCGTCTTATTTTAGAAACACTTTCTGACAGGCTGCTGAAACTGTGATCAGTGTTCAGATTTATGTATCTTTGAACCAAAATTGATGAAAATACTGGGTATTGTAGGGTTGAATATACAAAATTCCATTCCCTAAGAGAAGTCAAAAATAGAAATAAGATCAAATAAGAGAAAAACAGCCACCGGGGGAACAAAAATGAAAAAGAAAAAGAAAAATGTTTTTCTTTTATCAAAAAAGTGAGTCTAGGAGACAGAATGAAGACAGTTGTCAGGATAAACAGTAAGAAATCAGAGTCTAATGCACATTTTATATGCTCTTTGCTAATTTGATTAATGTACTACCAAACAATAACTGTGATAGCATATTTTAACTCACAAACATAGTCACCATAACTTTTCAATTGGTACCAATTTGGTGTAAACTGTTAGTAGAATATTGGAGACAGTATCTATTTTTCTATTTTTTAAATAAGCAAAAACCTTAAAATCAGTGCTTTTACAGCTCTTACAGTTATACTGAACTTGGCAATTTCATAAAAGCTCATCAAAAGTTTTTGCTATGGCCTAGGTGAGAAAGAACTAAGAAATGAACATCTCTTTTTAAGAGTGGTGATGATAATCCACCTAACATGTATATTTTAAAACAAAAAGCAAATTCCACATGTAACTAGTGGCAGCCTTCTAGAAGATCATCTCTAAGTTATTACACATGGTTTGATTGCACATGACCTAAATTCTATGGTCTATTAATCACCTTTATAATAAGAAATCAGTCCTTATATCATATAAAGACTTTGGTGGGTAAGGAAGATTTTTATTCATTCATTTGGCAAATGTTTGATGATTGCCTTCTTTTTTCTAGGGACTAGAGATAGAACAATGAAAAAAACAAAGTTTGTGCTTTCATGGAACTTATGACCAAAATTATTGGGTGGTGAGTGGGAAGGGAAAGACAATAAATAAAGGACATATTTGGTCATAAGTATAAGAATGAAGCATATGGAAGAATAAGGGAAATAGAGACTGAACATGATTGTGATTTTATATAGGTAGTTAGAGAATTCCTATCTGATGTAATATTTCAGCAAAACTGTAAAAGACTGTGTAAAGGTTAATTTTATGTGCCAAGTTGGTTGAGTCATGGGACACTCAACATTATTCTATGTTTCCTTGAGCTTGTTTCTGAATGGGAATCTGTAAATCAGGTTGCCCTCTCTAATGGGGTTGGACATGATTCAATCATGTGAAGGCCTGAAAGAATAAAATGGCTGCCCCTCCCTGAATAAGAAGGAAATCCTTTTGTCCGGCTGCCTTTCAGGTGGCACATCAGTTCTTCCTGAAACATTGGCTCTTTTTGCGTCTTGAGCCTGCTGGGAACTACACCATTGACAGTTTTGGATCCCCAGCTTGCTAACTGTAGATCTTTGGGACTTGTCAGTCTCTATAACTACATAAGCCAATTTCTTACAATAAATCTTTCTCTCCCTCTCTGTCTCCTTTTCTTTCTCTCTTTCTGCCTCCATATATAACTATATAAAGACATATCTATATTTATATCATCTATATCTATATCTATGTCATCCCCCACTCGTTCTACTCTGTGGAGAACCCTGACTCATACAGTCAGTGAGGAAATATGACATTTGGATCTGGATGGGAAGAAAGCTTCAAACTGAAAGAACAGAGGCTTACTGATTCCTTGAGTGAATAGAGGAAGCAAAGAAGAGATGCAGGTTGTGATGGTAGCTGGAGCCAAGCTACATAGAGATCATAGGTAAATTAAGTTTATTTTTGAATAATAAATCAGGCTTCTTGAGTGTTTCTAGTAGAGAGGTAATGTGGTATAACTTAATGTTTTTGAATAGATCCTTCTGACAATTATTTTCTGAGATGAGGAAAATGGGGGAGCAATTGGTATGAGGTCTGATGAGTCAAGTTCAGTGTTTGGTTGTCTATCTGTTAGTTTTGAGATTTTGATAGATTTCTGGTCATTCTATTTATTCAACTGACAGGAATATCTGAATGTAGGGGAGGTTGGGGGCTATAGACAAAGAAAGATGATATTTAAGAATGTAGGACTTGATGATGGTAATATATAGGATTTATTATGGGTTAGGAATAGTTTTAACTCTCTGAACAATCCTATAAGTAGACATTATTAATATTTCTATTTTATGGGTGAGGACACTGAAGCACAGAAGGTGAATTCTTCCCTATTTAATAAGAGTCTACTCACTGCGAGTAAATAGTAGAGTTGGGATATAAATTCAGGCAAACTGACTGATTTCCAGAATCATGCTACATGTATGATGCCCCTCATATTGGACTGTCTAGGAACTATGTATATCCAGAGAAGATCTCTAAGGATTTATTCCCAAATTAATGCAGTATATAAAGGTCAGAGAAATGAAGAAGCTACAATGGAGACCAAGAAGGTAGGAGACCCACAAAGTCTGGAGGGAACTCAGAAAGTGTTTTCTGGAAAGCCAAGAAAGGAGAGGATCTGTAGTGAGTGAGTCAAATTTTCTTGCTGGAGCATGTGTGATGAAGGTTGAGAAATCACCATTTGATTTACCATCTTGGAGTCTTTTGATGAGCCTAACTGGTGATGTTTTCCAAAAAAAGAAAGAAAGGAAAGATAAACCCAGTTTTGGTTTCTAAATTTCATTCTCTACTAAAAGGAACCAAGGCTCTTTGAAGAAATGTTTGATTCTAAGTCGAGGACAGAGAAAATTCAAGATGAACCTGGAATATCATGTGGCAGAAAGTAACATGTACTCAAAAAATAATTGATATTTCCAGAGGACATAGGAGCAATTTTGAGCAAATTGCCTCACTATCCAAATTGGGGCAATTCAATTAGAAGTAAGAGAATTATAGTAAAGAATTTCATCCTAGTAAGTAGGAACCCAGAAATCCAAACTGATACAAGTAACTAAATAAATAATAAAGGAATTACTTCCTAGTTCATTTTCTTTAAACTACTAATCAAAGTAGAAAGATCATGTTCTTGTTTGGTTTATCAAAGACCAGGTGACTGTAAGATGTTAGTTTCATCTGATGGTTTCCTATTTGATTCCAAATGTCTTTGTCTCTATTTTTGTGCCAATACTATGCTGTTTTGATCACTGTGAACTTGTAATATAGCCTACTGTCTGGTAGAGTGATGCCCTGGCTTTGTTCTTATTACTAAGAATTGCCTTGGATATACAGTTTTTTTGGGGGTTCCATACAACATGAGGAATTATTTTTTTCCAAATCTTAAAAGTATATTATTAGTATTTTAATTAGGATTGCACCAAATCTGTAGGTTGCTTTGAGAAATGTAGACATTTTAAAAATGTTGATTCTTCCCAGCCTTGAGCTGGGGAAAAGAATCTCTATTCAATAAATGGTGCTGGGAGAATTGTAAAAGACTGAAACTGGACCAGCACATTTCGTCACTCACAAAAATTGATTCAAGGTGTATAAACGATTTAAATCTAAGGCATGAAACAATAAAAATCATCAAAGAAAGTATGGAAAAAACAATCAAATATTGACATGGTGAAAGATTGTTTGAGAACTTCCATGGTAATTGCAACAACAACAAAAATAAATGAATGGGACTTAATTAAACTGAAAAGCTTCTGTACAGCCAAGGAGACAACAATCAAAGCAAATAGACAAACTTCAGAATGGGAAAAGATATTTGCATCTTATGAATAAGACAAAGGCTTGATAAATAGGATCTACAAATAACTGAAATTAATCAACAAGAAAGCTAACAATCCCATAGTTCACTGGGCAAAAGACATGAATAGAACCTTCTGTAAGGAAGACAGGCAAATGGCTAACAAACATGAAAAATGCTCATCATCTCTAATAGAGAAATGCAAATCAAAACCAACTTGAGATATCATTTAACACCAGTAAGATTAGCAAACATTACAAAGTCCCAAAGCTGCAGATGCTGGCATAGAGGTGGAAAGAAAGAAAGAAATTTCTTTCTTTGGAAAGAAATATGGGGAATTCTCAAAGATCTCAAATTAGCCCTCCCATTTGCCCCCACAATCCCACTACTAGGCATTTACCCACAAGAAAAAAACTCATTTTATCATAAGGATTTTCACTAGATTGTTTATTGCAGCTCAATTTACAATTACCAAGACATGGAAATATTGTAAATGCCCATCAACTCAGGCATGGATTAACAAATTGTATATGTACACAATGGAATACTGTTCAGCCATAAAAAGGTGGTGACTTCACATCTTTTGTAATATCCTGGATGTAGTTGAAACACAGTCTTCCTAGTAAAGTATCATAAGAATGGAAAAGCAATTATCCAATGTATTCAGAACTAATATGAAGCCAGTAGATAATCTGATGAATGTCCACATGGGAGAAAAACTCATTTCAAGTTTTGGAGAGGGGTATTGGGGGAGGGAAGAAGGGGTTGGGATGCTCTCACTGAATGGGCATGGGGAGGGGGATGTTTGGTACACTTCGTGTGTAGGGGACATAACCACAAGAGAGACCCTACCTAATAAAATCAAATATTTTGACCTGGTTGTTTGTACCCTCACATTAACTTGAAATAAAGTTATTTTTTAAAAAAGTAGATAGAGGGGCGAGACCTGTGGCTCAAAGGAGTAGGGTGCCTGCCCCAGATACCAGAGGTGGTAGGTTCAAACCTGGCCCTAGCCCCAAAAAACCAAAAACAACAACAAAAAACAACAACAACAAAAAGTAGATAGAATGATAGAATTAGAAAATTACCATTTGGTCATTGTCATGATAATAATTGATTCAGGCAAGAATTTCTAATGGATATAAAAAACAAATGGGAAAAAATTTAGAGTAACAGAATATTTATGTAGTTTCAACTTACCTTTCCATAAGATATTAATCTGTTTCAAAGGGTAAAATACTAACTTTTTAGGAGAATCCAGGCAGACACCACTTTAACCAATTTGTCACCATTATGACACTTATCAGTTGTGTGTACCTCCTAATATAATACCTTCAGAAGAACTTTGCATGACCTCATTCCCTCAGAGATGATTCTACCAGAAGTATAGAAATAATGAGGAAACATTATGCCTGGACTTGAATGTTTTTTATTATAAAAATTATTATTGGGACTGTTGGTGAATAAAGTCTTCAGATCAGAGAATAGTTTGTTAATTCAATATACTCCAAAACATAATTGGTATGATTTAAAATATCATGCCTGAAACTCTTTGGCAATGTAGGTAGATATTCTTTATGCTTTCTATGGATTAAATATTGCTATGGCTTAACTTATTGCAATATCTACTGAGATATAACTTCAAATATGAGATTATTCATAATACCATCAAACTTAATGCATATCTGCTCTTCAGATCAGCCACTGCCCTGGACTTCAAAAATACAAAAAATATCTGATGGAATCAATATTATATTTCAAGGACTTTAAGACTTTATTTGCAAAAAGTACATAGAACTTTAAATATCAATGTGAAACAACATTTAGTAAATGCTGAATGAATGTTGCATGCACACATACCATTGACTACAAAGTGAGAGAGTAAGTGGAAAACTTGGAAAATAAAGCCCAACTGTATGGTATAGCTAAGTAACTTTTCTTTTCTAAGCCTCAGTTTGTTCTCCTTTGAAAGTGAATCCTTACAATACTTGATTTATACTTGTTGCCACCACCTCCAGAACACCCTTCATGGGGGCAAGGCACATGTCTGACATTATAAACATGATGTTGCCACACCATCAACTCTTGATAAATGTAGGTAGACTAAATGAATGAAATGGAGAATTAGAAATGATTTTCCATGGAGGGCAAAATTCTGATACAATGAATATTCCAAGCAGAGCATCTGGTAGATAATAAGAACAGCTCACCTAGCTTTGACACCACCTGTGGAAGACTTAATGTAAGGGCAACCCTTCGAATGCAGAAAAGAGAATCTCACAAGCAGAAAGAATGATGTGAGCAAAGTTCCTAAGGGAATGTTGATATCTTGCTCTTGCAGCAGTAAGTAGAATTCGATGAAGAGGATTTATTTAGAGGAGCAGTGGGAGTTAAATTTAGAGGTGGATAGGGTAGACTTGTCCAATCTTGAATTCTCGGCAAGGAGCTGGGGCTGCATCCAGTGTCTAGTAAGGAGGCATTAAAGGATTCCGAGTAAGAAGTGGGATGGCCTAACCATTAGGAGATTAACTTAGTAATAACATAATGAAGTTCTCAGAGGTAAGACAACCAGCTAGGATGTTATGGAAATAATATTTTATTGTTTTAATGTAGTGAAGTCTGTCTGTTACTAAATATATTTGAAATTTTGTCAATAACAGTTGCTTTTGCAACACCATTTTTGTTCTATGTAATTATCCTTCCAAGGTACATAGGATAAAAACTACAGTGGGCAGTGGCTTGCCCTAGAGGGTAAGGAGGGTTATATGTAACTCCTGGGATCTGTTTATTTATTTTAATTCCAACTGAGACATTCAGGACGTTTCCAACAACCACCATATTAATGACCATCATACTTAAGGCTACCTGGAAGCGACAGATATGCTTGGGGAAACTTAATACTTTATAAAAGTCCATCTCTTAGTGTCTCCTGGACACAGTGAAACATTTAGGGTCTTGGTTATGGCTCCAAAGTATTAAAGCAGAGATATAGCAAATCGCCTTAAAAAATGCAAAATTATTACATTTCAGGTGGTTTCCATACATCATCTGTCCCATGCTGACTGTCCCATAAAACTCATTTTCGTATATTTCCTTAGGGAATTCCTCTCTTCGACATATAAATGAGACAGAGATTGGTTTGGGAAAGTTATGACAGATGATCAAGCTGGTGGTAAATGTGAGGGGGAAGCAGAAACTGAGAACTCTGTGGTGCAAATGTTTTCTTAGGCTTGCTTATTTAGAGGGTGGGGCCAGCAGAACTCTTAGCAGAAACTTCTATTATTTTTCTAATAACTCTATCGGGTTTTTTTTGTTGTTGTCGTTGATATTTTTATTACCTTCCTTTTTTTTAAATTTTATTTTATTGTTGGGGATACATTGAGGGTACAAAAAACCAGGTTACACTGATTGCATTGGTTAGGTAAAGTCCTTCTTATAAATGTGTCCCGCCCCCAAAAGGTGCATCACACATTGTCACCCACCCCACTCCCTTCCATTCTTCCCTCTCTCTACTCTCACCTTCCCCAATCCCCCACCATGTACTTGGTCATTAATTGTTCTCATATCAGAATTGAGTACATAGGATTCTTGCTTCTCCATTCTTGTGATGCTTTACTAAGAATAACGTGCTCAACTTAACATTCATGTTAATACAAAAGATGTAAAGTCTCCATCTTTTTACTTTATTTTATTTTATTTTTAGAGACAGAGTCTCACTTTATCACCTTTGGTAGAGTGCCGTGGCATCACACAGCTCACAGCAACCTCCAACTCCTGAGTTTAGGTGATTCTCTTGCCTCAGCCTCCCAAGTAGCTGGGAGTATAGGCACCTGCCACAACGCCTGGCTATTTTTTGTTGCAGTTTGACTGGGGCTGAGTTTGAACCTGCTGCCCTTAGTATATGGGGCCAATGCCCTACCCACCGAGCCATAGGCACGGCCCTAAAGTCTCCATATTTTTAAATGACTGAGTAGTATTCCATCCAGGTTAATACAAATGCTGCAAAATCTCCATTTTTTTAAATGGCTGAATAGTATTCCATGGTATACATATACCACAGCTTGCCAATCCGTTCCTGGGTTGAGGGGCATTTAGCTGTTTCCACAATTTGGAGATTTTAAGTTGTGCTGCAATAAACAGTCTAGTATAAGTGTCTTTATAATAAAAGGTCTTTTTTTTTCCTTCTGGATAGATGCCCAGTAATGGGCTTTGCAGGATAAAATGGGAGGTGTAGGTTGAGTTCATTGAGGTTTCTCCATACTTCCTTCCAAAAAGGTTGTATTAGTTTGCAGTCCCACCAGCAGTGTAAAAGTGTTTCTTTCTCTTCACATCTTTGTGCCCTCAATGAATCCCCAACAATAAAATAAAATTTAAAAAAAGTATTCCTTTCTCTTCACGTCTGTGCCAGCATCTGCAGTTTTGAGATTCTGTGATATAGGCCATTCTTGCTGGGGTTAGATGATAGATATCTCAGGGTGGTTTTAATTTGCATTTTTCCAATTAGGGATGATGAGCATTTTTCCATATGTTTGCTAGTCATTCATCTGTCTTCTTTAGAGAAGGTTCTGTCCATCTCTCTTCTCCATTGATGTATGGGATTGTTGGCTTCAATTTTTGTGAGTGAAGAAAGGTGCAGGTCCACTTTCAGTCTTTTACATGTGGATCCAGTTCTCCCAGCACCATTTATTGATTAGGAATTCTTTCTCCCATGTATGTTCTTGTTTGGTTTATTGAAGGTTAGGTGGCTGTAAGATGTTAGTTTCATTTCCTCATTTTCTATTCTATTCCACATGTCTATGTCTCTATTTTTGTGCCAAGACTATGTTGTTTGACCATTGTGGCCTTGTAGGACAGCCTAAAATATGGTAGGCTGATGCCCCCAGCTATATTTTTATTACTAAGAAGTGCCTTAGCTTTACAGGGCTTTTTCTGATTCCATACAAAATGAAGAATTAATTTTTCCAAGTCTTGAAAGTACAATGTTAGTATTTTGATAGGGATGGTATTGAATCTGTAGATTGCTTTGGGAAGTATAGACATTTTAACAATGTTGATTCTTCCCAGCCATGTGCATGGTATGTACTTCTGTTTGTTAATATCTTCTGCTATTTTGTTTCTTAGGGTTTTACAATCTTTTTTATAGTAGCCCTTCCCCTCTTTTGTTAGGTATATTCCTAGGTATTTCATTTTCTTTGGAGCTACTGTGAAGGGAATTGAGTCCTTAATTAGCCTCTCATCTTGGCTGTTATTGGAGTATACAAAGGCTACTGATTTGTGGACATTGATTTTATATTCTTAGACATTGCTGTATTTTTTGATCACTTCTTGTGGTGGAGTCTTTGGAGTTCTCTAAGTGTAAGATCATATGGTCAGCAAAGAGGGGAATTTTGACCTCCTCTGCTCACATTTGGATGCCCTTTATTTCCTTCTCTTGACCGATTGTATTGGCTAGAACTTTCAGAACTATGTTGAATAATAGTGGCAACAGAGGACAACTTTGTCCAGTTCTAGTTCCAAGTAGAAAAGCATTCAGTTTTGCTCCATTAAGTAAAATATTAGCTGTGCATTTCTCATAGATGGCTTTGATAAGTTTAAGAAATGTGCCACTATGCCTGTACTCCTTGGTGTTCTAATTAGAAAAGAATGCTGGATTTTATCAAATATTTTTTCTGCATCTATTGAGAGGATCATATGGTTTTTGTTTTTGCTTCTCTTGATATGGTGAATTATGTTTCTGGACTTAGGTATTTTAAAACAGCCTTGCATCCCTGGAATGAAACCTACTTGATCATGATGTGTGACTTTTTTTCATGAGAAACTATAGTCTATAGGCTAGGATTTTGTTGAGAATTTTTGCATCTATATTTATTAGTGAAATTGGTTTGAAATTCTCCTTTTTAGTTGGGTCTTTTCCTGGTTTTGGTATTAGGATAATGTTTACATCACAGAACATATTAGGGAAGATTCCTTCTTCCTCAAATTTTTATATAATAATTCCGGCAGTATGGGAATAAGCTCTTCTTTGAAAGTTTAATAGAATTCTGGTGTGAAGTCATCCAGACCAGGGCATTTTTTTTCTGCTGGGAGACTTTTTATTGTTTCTTTGATCTCAGTGCTTGAAATTGGTCTGTTCAGGAGATCTATTTCTTCCTGGCTAAATCTAAGGACTGGGTGTGATTCCAAATACTGATTGATTTCCTTCACATTGTCAAATTTCTGGGCTTAGAGTTTCTTGTATTCATAGATAATCCTCTTGTATCTCCATGGCATCAGTTGTTATTTCCCCTTTATCATTTCTGATTGAGGTTACTAGAGATTTTACTTTTCTACTTCTAGTTAATCTGGCCAAAGATTTATGTATTTTATTTATTTTTTCAAAATTAACTCCTTGTTAATTTTCTGAATGATTCTTTTCTTTTCAATTTCATTAATCTCTGATTTTGTTTTGCACATTTCCTTTTTCAGCTAGGTTTAGACTTAGATTGTTCTTTTCTAATTCCATAAGGTAGTTTGTGAGTTTGTTGATGTCTGCTCTTTATTTATTTTTTTTTGATATATCATGTAAAGCGACAAATTTTCCTCTCAGGATATGATCAATTTTGGAGAATATTCCATGGGCTGATGAGAAATTACATTCTTTAGCTTTGGGATGGAGTGTTCTATATACATCTATCAAACACAGTTGTTATAGGGTGGGTCATATTTAGGTCCTTGTATCTTTGTTTTTTTATTTTTTTTATTAAATCATAGCTGTGTGCATTAATGCAGTCATGGGGTAGAGTGTGCTGGTTTTATATACACTTTGAAATATTTTCACCAAACTGGTTAACATAGCCTTCATGGCATTTTCTTACTTACTGTGTTAAGACATTTATATTCTACATTTAGAAAGATTCATATGTATCCTTGTAAAGTGGACCATAGGTGTATTCCCACCGATCACTTCCCTCCACCCATCCTCACCCCTTCCCTCCCTTCCCTCTCCCCCTTCCCATTCTTGGGCTATTATTGGGCTATAGCTTTCATATGAAAGCTATAAATTAGTTTCATGGTAGGGCTGAGTACATTGGATACTTTTTCTTCCATTCCTGAGATACTTTGCTAAGAAGAATATATTCCAGTTCCATCCATGTAAACATGAAGGAGGTAAAGTCTCTGTCTTTCTTTAAGGCTGCATAATATTCCATGGTGTATGTATACCACAATTTATTGATCCATTTGTGGGTCGATGGGCACTTGGGCTTCTTCCATGATTTAGCAATTATGAATTGGGCTGCAATAAACATTCTGGTACAAATATCTTTGTTGTAATATGAATTTTGGTCTTCTGGATATATACCTAGTAGAGGAATTGTAGGATCAAATGGCAAGTATATTTTTAGTTCTCTAAGTGTTCTCCAAACATCTTTCCAAAAGGGACATATTAGTTTACATTCCCACCAGCAGTGTAGAAGTGTTGCCTTTTCTCCACATCCACACCAGCATCTCTGGTTTGGGGATTTTTGTGATGTGAGCTAATCTTACTGGAGTTAGAAGATATCTCAAAGTAGTTTTGATTTGTATTTCTCTGATGATTAATGATGATGAGCATTTTTTCATATGTCTATAGGCCATTGCTTAGAGGATCTGTCCAGCTGTCTAAAAGGTGTTAAATTCCCCTAACTATTAAGGTGTTATGGGATATATTGCTTAGACTAATTAAGGTATGTTCCAAGAATCTGGGAGCATTTAAGTTGGGTGCATAAATATTGAGAATTGAAATGTGTTCTTGTATTTTTCCCTTGACCAATATGAAGTGCCTATTTTTGTCTTTTTTGACTTTAGTTGCTTTAAAATCCACTTGTATCTGAAAATAAGATTACAACCCCTCTTTTCTTCTGAATTCCTTTTGCCTGAAAAATTGTCTTCCATACCTTAACTCTGAGTTTTAATTTGTCCTTTGAGGCTAGTTGTGTTTCCTGCAGACAGCAAATGGATGGTTTGTGGTTTTTTTTTTTTTTTTTTTTTTTTTTTAGTCAGCCAATCTATGCCTCTTCAGTGGGGAATTCAAGCCATTTACGTTTATTGACGTAATAAGTGTGGTGGAGTTCTATTCATCTTATTTTGTGGAAGTCCATTGCTAAGTTTTATCTTTTGCATCATTGTGGAAGCTCGGTTTTGTCCTTTAGTTTCTGGATGCTTACTTTGCTGGTGTCCATTGTGAATGTCAATTTGAAGAACAGGTTGAAGCTGGTTTTGTTGTGGCAAACTTCCTGTATGTTTGTATATTAATAACAGATTGATTTCTCCATTAAATTTAAACCTTAGCTTAGCAGGATTTTGAATTCTGGGATGGAAATTGTTTTGTTTAAGTAGATTAAAGGTAGATGACCACTGTATTCTGGCTTGAAAAGTTTTAACTGAGAAGTCTTCAATCACCTTGATGGATTTGCTCAGGTAGGTCAATTGGCACTTACACCTTGTGGCTTGCAGAATTTTTTTTTTTTGTCTTGACTTTGGACAGGTTCATCACAATGTGTTTTGGAGAAGCTCTATCTAGGTAGAGGTGACCTGGGCTCCAATATCCCTCTGAAAAGAGTGTGTCAGAATCTTTGGTGATATTTGGGAAATTTTCATTTATAATATTCTCCAGTATGGCTTTCATTCCTCTGTGGCATTCTTATTTCCCTTCTGGGATACTTATAACCCGTATGTTTGAACTCTTCATGTAGTCTCATAAATTATGTCAGTGAACATTCTGCTTTCTCTCTCTTTTTTCTGCCTCTTTAGCTATCTGAGTTATCTCAAGGGCTTTGTCCTCTACCTCTGAGATTCTTCCTTCTGCATGGTCTAATCTGCTATTGATACTTTCTACTGCATCTTTAAGTTCCCAATTGACTGCTTCAATTCCTTTATCACTGCTATATCCTTTTTATGTTCTTCATATTGTTCACCTCTTATTTGATTCTGGTTTTGGATTTCCTTTTTGTTATTTTCCACTTTCTCACCAATTTCTTTAATTGTTTTTATTATCTGTATTTTAAATTCCCTTTCTGTCATTTCTAACATTTCATTACAGCTGGAATCTATTGCAGTATTTACCTCATGGTCCCTTGGGGGCGTTGCTCTGGTCAGGTTTTTCATGTTGCCAGGATTTTTCTGCTGTTTCTTCCTCACAAGTGTTTTCTTTTGTCTGTTTCCTCGCCCTATTTTTCCTTTTCATTTCCTCTTCCTCTTTAAGTTACTGTGCCTCTGATCTAAGGTGTCAATGAGTTCTTTTGGTACAGGACTAAAATGATGAGAAGATTGAAGAGCAAGAAGGGAAAAATTTTTTTTAAAAAAAAGCAAAGAAAAAAGAGGAAGGAAAGGGGATGAGTAAAAGGTAAGATTGACAAGAAGGATAGAGGCAGAGAAAGAGGGAGACAGGAATAATAAAGGTGTACATTTGGGTAGTTTGACCCATACCTTAAAATTTCCCCAACCTCTGGGAGCACTAGGTTGGTTGGGGTCCCTTCAGGTCAGCAGCTCTTTTCCAGCCTGAGCAGACACAGTACCCCACCTTCACCAAATAAAGAGGAAAAACAAAAATATAAATCAAACCGAAACTAACAAACACAAAATTCTTACAGGATAAAACTGAAGGAAAAGCCAAATAAAAGGGGCAGAAAAACCTAGCAAAAATGAAGTTATTATTAAAGAAGGCAACATGAAAAATTACATTTGCACTTAGACAAAGGAAGGAAAAGAAATAAAAAAAAGAAAAATCTAGGATGAAAACGTTGAAATAAAAAAACAAAAAAACCAAAACCAAAGCAATATGTATATCTTATTGAATATTGCCTGGGCAACAGGTGATCTTCTGAGTATGAGATGCTAATTACAATGCTGATACAGCTGAATAAGATGGAGACTGGAGGCTTTTGCTGACTTCTTCACCCTCAAACCTCATAGGGTTGAGAGCTTGAATCTTTCCTCAGCCAGATTTTGGTTAAGCAGAAGCTTTCCCAGGAAAGCATGTGGCCCTGGGATCTCTCCTAAAGTGGCTGCCTGCTTATCAGCTGTGCCCAAACTGGCCCCATTCTAAGCCCCTGAGGTCCGAAACTGCAAGGCAGCTCTCCTACTCTGAACACTGAAAGCTCTGCTCTTCCCTGGAGTCTCAGTCCCAACCTCTGAGAGCTATTCAGAATCACTAGATCACTCACCCAAGTTCTCCCAGCACAGAACTCCCTCTGGGACCCTGGGGGTAGAGCCTGTAGGGCAGCTCTCCCACAATGGCTGCACCATGCGGCCTACAACTGAACAATGAAAGCTCTGGTGTGGCCCAATGGCTCACTCTCAAACTCTGGAGTCACTTACAAGTGACTCTGGAGTCACTCTAAGTCACTTACACCACTTGTCCACAGTCTCCCAGGGTAATTTAACCAAATGCCCAAGTCCAGAAAACCAAAAAAACCTATAGAGAAGGCTTTCCCTGTGTACAGTCTTGCTGCTATTGAAACTATAGCCATTGGCAGCTGCCACTGCTTCACACTGAATGCAACCACTTGCCACTTCTCCCCGCTTTTGTCCTCTTCTTGGGTCCAGAAGTCTCCCACTGCCTCCCTGCATCCCCAAAGGAATGTTTCTGGGCAGAGGCTATAAGCCAGACCTGCCTGGAGTCTTCTCTCCCCAATCTCACCATGCCCCATTGCAAAGAAGCTATTACTTGGCCACCATCTTGCTCTGTCCCCCTTCAGCTTTCTTGGCGAATGCCTGTTTGTACCTAAAACATCCAGTCAATGTATTTTTCTCAACCCATTGAATCACCCAAGCCATCTGTATTAAGTAGCCAAGGAATTGCTGGAGCAATGACGTATTTTTATAGAAACTATTTAGGCACAAACTCAGTTGACTAACAAGTGTGAAGAATATTAGGAACATGGTTAAAAATAAAACAGCAAAAAAAAAAAAAATAAACCCTGGAAAGATTATACTTAGGTCACTGACTGCTTATATATCCGTAATTTGCAATTAGAGGGGAAAGTTTAAATTATATCATTCATTTCCTTCACTTCCACCAGCATGCATATGGAAATTGATATCTGATATATATCTCTCTTTTCTACAAGTATATATTTACCTTGATTTTTCATTTCACATTGATTATACAGAAATAGTGTTAGGATTCTATAAGATTAATTTCAATTCATTTTCTACAAAGGAAAATAATTAGCACATAGTAAATTCCTATTTTAATATGCATTTTCCTCCTATGAAAAACTCCAATAAATATAGTTTATTGACTATATTGGGTTCTGCTGTGACATGGGCAAATGAAGATATTTTCTGTCTATTGTAAATGCTTCCCTCAAGGAAACCAGTTACACAAGGTTCAGGTTTGGAAGGGCTGTGAAGATTCCTAAAAAGTATATTTTTGGCTTGGTCAAGAGTGATACTCCTGCATAAGACTTAAATCTTGCCTGCAGTAGTGATATGTGACTTAAGAGCCTTAAGGAAGGTGATTTGTCATGGAATGTCAATTGCAGCTCTTTAAAGGGACTAGCAGGTGAAGTAGAAAGAAATCATATCCTGTGCCATTCTCTGTTCCAGGAGACACTAAATGAGTAGTCATTCTGAGACAGCGTCGCGCATTTAGAACTGATTTTGCCGCTTACCTGGAATCTTACAGAAACATGCCACAATGGCGCTGTTTTCCTTCCCTGGGAAAATAATAAGGAGGAATTCTTTTCTCTTTTTTCTATTCAGGGGTAGTGTTTTAGAAAATTGAATTTTGCCAATGTTGCTATTTGTGTGTCTTCTTTAAAAAAACCGTCATGATGGCAGATGTCTGGAGTAAGTGTAAGAGTTTGGCTCTTGTTGCATATTGCACTTGAAACTTGTCTTTAACGTGGTTTAGCACTTTTATATCTCAAAGAAAAGTTAGGATTAAAGCAACAATGGACTTCATCTTTCTCTATTGTTCACATAGATATTTATGTATGATGACATATCGATAGCCAAAAGACAGTAATTTATTTTACTGTCTCATTAACAGTGTACAAGAAAAAAGACTATAATATGTAAATACATTATAACTCAATTTGTTTGTATAGTTGTTGATGGAGAGAATGGCTGCTCAAATCGTATAGTTTTTGTTGGCATGGTATGCAGTTTTTACTGATAAGAATTATATTTTCTCTACTATTACCTTGGGAATACCAGAAATTCTACCAGTGGAGGTACACTTATTTGCAGTATTCAGTTTTGTTAGATAGTTTTTGAAGATGCAATTAAAGTAATAATAAACACCAAAACATTGCCTTTATACACACACACACACACACACACACACATATATATATATTATTATTTTTTTTTTTGCAGTTTTTGTCCAGGGCTGGATTTGAACCCGCCACCTCCAGTATATGGGGTCAGCACCCTATTCCTTTGAGCCACAGGCACCGCTCTCCTTTATGTATTTATTTACTTTTTTTTTTGTAACAGACTCTCACTCTCTTGCCCTGGGTAGAGTGCTATGGTGTCATCATAGCTCACAGCAACCTCAAATTCCTGGGTTCAAGTGGTCCTCATGTCTCAGTTTTTTTTGTTTTTAGTAGAGACAGGATCTTGCTTTTGCTCAGGCTGGTCTTGAATTCCTGAGCTGAAGCCGTGCACCCACCTCAGCCTCCCAGACAGTGAGTAAGATTAGAGGTGTGAGCCTCTACTCCTTGCCAGAACCTTTCCTTTAATGTGGGAGGGGTAGAGTACAGGCAAAGGCATTGCCTAAAAATTTTCCAGTAGGTAAAAATATTGATGATAGTTCATAATGTCACCCTTACTCCTCATTGCATTTGGATTCAAGGTTATCATTTTGTAATAATCAAGCTAATCAATAATATTAGTAATACATAATATATATTTAATTCATTAAGTTTATATGCTTTATCAGTACCTCAATTTTTAAAATATGTATACACTTTTGGAGTGCCTCATCTAATTTTTTCTTTCTTACTATTTTTATGTAAGGAGTATAACATGATATTTTGATGTACATAGTGAAATGATTACCACAGTCAAGTCAATTCATATAACCATTGTGTCACATACTTTTTTAATGCATCGTAAGAACGGCTAACATCTACTCCATCAGAAAATTTGCAGGAGATAGTATATAATATTACTAACTCCAGTCCTCATGCCATATTTTAGATCTCTGGATTCAATTGTCCCACAAAAATCAACTTTCTTCTCTAATTCTTAATGGTTTGGCAATGGACTCTAGTATTTTCACTTTTAGAGAAAAGAAATTATTTGAAATATATACATGGGATGGTAGGAAGAATATGAGATGCATGTGTTCACTAAGGGGGACCCAAAGATCAGAAATTAACCTGCAGTTAAAAGAATCAACATGCTACATGAGCAGGTAAAATTTTTCATATTGCTTGGCTTATGAACTAAGGAAAGGAGAGTAGGTTCAAAATGTGGAGAAGAGAATACACTCCTTTTATTCTTTTGTACTAAATATTTATTTAAACATGGAAAGCAATTTAAAGAAAAGTACAAACAGAATTATCAAGACAATCTCTTTAAAGTAAATAAATGCTCAGCCAAATGAAAGGACACAGTGTAGACACTGGGCATAGATTTCCCAAATCCTGGGCCAAATGTTGGGGCCATAAATCATACAAGTAGCCACATAACGAAGCAGTAGGGAGCCCAGATATGTTTACAAAGGAACGTTCACATCAGGCCTTGGCAACTAGAAACTAATTTCTGCAGATCCCCTAATGACTGGTGAAAGATGACTGCTGGAAAGTGTTCTTCTTTTATCTTTGGAGAATGACAGGCAGTGCAGCCGTGTAAGGTAACCAAAACTGCCATGGAGAAGGAGGCCAGGTCTTATTATGTTGTCCAAACTATCTGAAGCTGAGCGCCCAGACCTAGTTTGTCAGATCACCGGGCAGATTGACCCAGTAGGGCCCAAATCTGATTATGACTAATGTAATCTTGGCTTCAAGTAAACCATGTGGTGCCATGGTCATTACTGAACGTCAAGGTCTGACTACAATTTGACTTTATGACTTTCCTGTTTTTTTCCTTGCTTCTGAAGAAACTGATACCTATTTTTCTTTTTAAAGAAAAAGAAAGTTCTAAACAATGTCCAATCTGTTATTCCCAGCTCCCAATTCTTTCCCTTCCTTCCTTTCTTTCTTCTCCTTTTTTGTACTTTTCTCCCTTCTCTTCCTTCTTCTCCTCCTTTTGTGTCTCCTTCTCTCTCTTTCTCTTTTTGAGAGAGAAAAAGAAGTAGAAAGTAAAGGTTCTTTTTCAAGGTAAAGATGATTAAATAACATTACATGGGAACACTCACAAAACAGAATTGATTAACTTTAATCCGATAACCATTTATCAGGACAACAGAATGCTTCCTTTCCTTTGGCCTAAAAATTATTTGCTTAATTTTCGAATATTTCTTAAATTTCTAATTTAATAAATCTGCATCATGAGCAATAGCTCAATGTCCTTCCCTTCCTTATGCTCTTAGATTGCATGTTAAAGAAAATAGCCATACGTTATAATCAATTTTATTAATATTTTACATGAGAACAATTACACATAACCATGAAATACGCTTGTTTTGTTGTTCTGACAGAGCACAACAGGTTCTGGTTGAGTCTTAAAGTATTTACGTTGAGCAGAATTACAGGGCTATTATTTTTAGGGAGATGTAAATGCTAAAAATGGAAATGAGTCATATGTATTCATAAACATTAACGGTGTTTATAATATTGGCTGGCGAAGACTGTATCAAAGTTCTGATTATGTTCATAAAGATATCAGAGGAAAAAGAAAATAGTCTTGTGTTTCGGTTTTGTGCTTATGATGATCAGGACTCTCCATCATCATGTAAGTTATAGAATAATTTAAAATTCTCTCTTGTCTTGGCTCTTATTTATATTTATAAGCATCGCCTTCCTTTTCCTGGTTCCCTGTCAAAGTAACTTACTGTCTCATTGTAATGTAGCAAATGGAACTGCCTTGGAGACAAGTCAGTTTCCACAAAAAGGTATTAAGCAACACAACATAACACATTTCACAAACTCTTCCAACTGTCAAGACTCTTGTAATGCATCAAAAATGAGACACACACGGCAATTATGTTATTAATTATGAAGAATAAAATTGCAGTTCCTGAAACATAAAATACTTTTATATCTTTAGGAAAAAAAATGTCTCAGGATGAAATGATAATAAATTTCAATTAGAGAATAAATTCCACACTATAAATGTGGTTGTTCTAAAATGAAAATGTACATAGCATGACTGCTACATAATTGAATGCAGCCATATGTTTTGAATGTTTGCCTAGTCATCTACTAGATTTAACTTATTTCAAATAGGGTGCTGTTGTTAGCAAGTCAAGGGCTATTGGGATGTTGTATGTTTTCCACCCTAAGAGAAAGTATCAAAAACATTTCCTTATTGTCTGCCAAGATGAATGTTTGATAAGCTTTGGGTTGAAAGTCCTATGACTTTGAAGTTAAGCTCTCCTCTCCTTGTGCACTGATCACTGTTTGGAAAGCTTTGTCTGGATCTATTTGTTAGTCTTAGTCTGCTCATCCTGCTTTATAGATTTATATTAAATCTATTTTCTTACAGCTTTGGAGGGTGCAAAGTTCAAAATCAAGATACAGGGTTTAGTATCTGGTAAGTGCTCACTTTCCTGGTTTACAGACCTTCTCACTGTGTCCTCACATGGTAGGGGAGAGACAGAGTGACTTCATTCTCTCTCTCTTTCTTCCTCCTCTTATCAGACAGACCACTGCTATGGCTTCATTTAACCTTAGTAATCTCCCAAAGACCCTATGTCCAGATAGAGAGAGAGTTACCTCCCAATGACCCTATCTCTCCTCCCTATGGACACATGAGGGGTTAGGGCTTTAACACATGAATTTTAGTGGGTATACAATTTAGTTCATAGCACCGAGAATTGTTTTGCTTGTATTCTATTTCCATGTATTTATGCATTTATTTAAAGGAGAGGTATTGGAACATTGAGTAAATAAAAAGACCAACATCAAATCAAATAAAAATTATTTGTTACATATTGGAAAGGTCAGTATCTTTCAAATTCTATTGTGGAAGTTCCTTTATAATAAGCAGTACTTCTCAGCCTTGGCAACTAAGCAAGGTGATTTTGTGTTGGTGGCCAAGTATTGTTTGAAAGCAATATAGCAATCTCTAGCCTACCAAATACCAACAGCATCCTATAATCTTGACAACCAAAAGTATCTCCAGATATTATCAAATGTTCCTGGGGAGGCAAAAACACTCCCATCTGAGATCCACTGTTTAACAACAACAAAAAATAACAATAATAATAATTGCTATGTTGCCCAGGCTGGCACAAAAGAAAAAAGAAAAAAAGAAAAATTAACAATTTTTGAATTTTAAGGAATTGTACCAATGACATTCTTTATTATTTTTATAATTGTTTTTGAGACAGAATCTCACTATGTTGCCCTTGGTAGAGTGCTGTGGTGTCACAGCTCATGGCAACCTCCAACTCTTGGGCTTAAGTGATTCTCTTGCCTCAGCCTCCCAAGTAGCTGGGACTACAGGAGCCCACCACAACGCTCAGCTATTTTTTTGTTACAGTTGTCCTTGTTATTTAGCTGGCCTGGGCCAGGTTCAAACCCACCAGCCTTGGTGTATGTGGCTGGAGGCGTAACCACTGTGCTATGGGCGCCGGGCCTGATTCTATAATCTTAACTAATCTATGAATTATAGGACTCATTAAGGACATTGGAGTTAAGAAAACAAACATGGAATGTGTTCAGTAACTTTCATGCCTAAAGCCCTGCAGTCATCACTTATGTCATGGAAAATACAATCCATGCATTTCCCCTGAAGTCTGTCTGGCCTCTGTGGACTGGTATTACCTCACCTGCCAGCACTCACTCCGTGTTCATTCCAGCCACTGGCTTTTCCAGCTGGTCTTCAAGAAACTCCATTTTTTTTTTTTTTCCTGCCTTAGGGCTTTGGCACAAGCTATTCTTTGTAGGCTGTTTACACTCAGTTTTTGCGCAACTTCTGTCTCCTTCTCACTCATATTTTAGCTCAAATTTCACTTCTTTTGAAAAGACTTTATGACCACCCTGTGTAGATGGCAAATTCCCACTCACTGTATCTCCTCTCTCATCAATCAGTACGCTAATCCTCGCAGTATTAACACTATGTGAAATTATCTTGTTTATTGGTTTATCACTTTTTTCCTGTCCTACCCTTTTCACCAATGTATATGTCCCTTGAATACAAGCTGTATGAAGACAGTGGTTTTGTCTGTCCTGCTCCCTGAGTTATTCTAAGACTTAGGAATGTGCCTGACCTGGATTGGCGTTTCACCCATATTTGCCACCAGGGAATTATTTGAGTAAAGGCACTTGTAGATTTGCTTTTAAGGTTTATTAGTACTGCAGTTAGATGGTTGCCTTATCTTTGTATGTTACTGTTTCCTACCCCAGGCCTTTCTAGGAAGATGAGAAAGCAGAGTGCTCTCCAAAATAAAGTGCTGGAAGTATATTTGTGTTCCTTTATCATAAACAAGTTATTGAAACCCAGGAGAGAGGCTTATAAAACCTAAATCCTATTCTTTTTTCAAAAGACACATACTTCTAATACCTTTTCAAATGTGTCATCAGAGATTTTAGCCTCAAATGAACAACAACTTTAAGCCATTCCTATTCTCATTTTCCAAATATGAAAACATTGTAAGAGAGAGACTAACCACATCTCCCGACTTGAAAGTGTATTACTGATAGCAAAAATACTTGCAAAGCAGAATAATAGACAAAAACTCCATAGAACTAGTTTTTATTTGACAGTCCTGAGATTTTTCTCAATGACTGCGCAAAAGCCTTAAATAGAAATGGCTGAGGGATAGGCCTTGAATCAATATGCACCAGGAAGTTTGTGAAATCAATCTTTTTGCTCCTCAGATACAGGAAAATTGATGTAACCGATGCTGTGTAACTCCTATTAATTGCCCACAGTGACAGAAACTTTATCAATTGCTTATTGACTTCTTTGAGACCATGGGAACATGGCAATAGCTCCAATGTTAGGTTTACAATGCAGCAGTCTTCCCTAGCTCAGGAAAGATATCACCAGAAACCAATCAGATTTTATCAGACTAAATAGCTATACAATTCTATATCTCTGTATTTGGATTCATGTATATGTATGTCCATGTTTGTCTGTCATTCATGCCTTCACTCATCTCAGAGGTGTCTATTCGTTAAGATTTTTGAAAGAATCCAGGTTAATAACATCAGTAGTTAACATTTGCTGGAACTTTGAATGCTAATCAAAAAACACAGGGATTGGTACAATTACTATCTTCAGCTAATATCAGGAAAGGCAACTATCAAAATGTGTTCTGCTATGAGCGACATGAAACCTATAAACAGGAGCTTAGTCAATTGATATGTGGTTTACAGTTGTATGTACAGTGTCTGGGGCTAATGCATTAGCTGCATGGTGTGTGAAGAAATCCTTTTATCATCCTATTTTGACATCCTTAGCTTGTGGTGTGCTTCCTCATACCCTGGTGGCTGCTGCTTCTCCGGGTATGACCTCTACATTCCAGACAAGCAATAACGGGGAAGAGAGAAGAACAAAGGACGCAGATGGAATGCCCCATGGCTCTGCCCCTCCTTGAAAGCCTCTCTCAGGAGCTTCCTTTTACTTCTCGATGACTAAAGGTAACCCAGGCAAAATCATGCACTATTGGTGAACACTGATGCTTACGATGAATTGAGGTTTTCAAAGCAGAGAATGGATATCAAGAAAGCAACTGGCAGTGTCTGCCACTGAAACCAAAATTAACTTAGGTAACTACTCGCCAGAGTCACCTGGCAGATGCTAGCTTCCGGCTGGGTTTATCTAACTCCAGAGCACTGCTCTCTTGATTGGACAGTCAGCAAATCGAAGAGTATTGATTCTATTGGTGCACTGCTGTGTAAGTTGAACATGAAGTTGACACAATATATAAGAACCATTAAATTGAAACACACTTGAGGAGAAACAAAGTCACGGTATGTATTACTGATCAGGATAGGAAAAATCTTTCCTTACAGCACTAGTCATAGACACAAACTCAGCTCATTCTACTTTAGTGCTCATTTTTACCACTGTAATATGCACAGGTACGGTGAGTATAGTACTGTATTTTTCTTTCTCTTACCCTCTTTTGAAGGACAAACTTTTTGCATGTTACACGTTAAAATGTATCCTCTTAGCAAATGTCAAGTACACTATACATTATTAACTATTGTCACCACGCTGTACACTAGATCTTCAGAAGTTATTTCTCTGACATAACCAAAACTTTGCATGTTTTCTATGATGAGTTTTTGAACTTAATTGTCTGACCTCCTATGATTTAATGAAATAGGTCAACTTTCATTTTCTTTTTTTTCCTTCTCCCTTCTAAAAAATTTCAATAGATTTACGGGGTAAAAGTGTCTTTTGGTACACGATGAATTGCCTAATGGTGACGTTAGGGCTTATGGTAAAGTGACCAGATTTTAACTTTGGTAAAGCGGGACACCATTGAGGTGGGTGGGGTGGGGCCTGACAACAATACAAACTTTAATAAGCAGTTCTCAATAATCACTTCTACTTCTGAACAGGTATTTGTTATTATTACAGTTTAACATTATAAAATTAACAAAAATAATATAAAACTCATATCCTGGTGAAATAGCTACATGGCAGCTGGAAACCGTATATTCCCTTACTGTTCTCTTGCTCATTCGTTCATTCTTTCCAAAAATTGAGACTTTTTTAAAATGCCACAAGACACGGGACAAATTGTTAAAAATTAGGACTGTCCCGCCAAAAGCGGGACGTCTGGTCACCCTAGCTTATGATGTACCTGTCACCTGAATGGTATACACTGTACCCAAGAAGTCATTTTTGATACCTCACCTCCCTCCCAACCTACCCTCTTCTGAGTCTCTATTATACCATGAATGACCATGTGTACTATTGGTTAGTTTCCAGTGTTTATTTTTCCTTCCTGAGCAACTTCACTGAGGATAATGGCTTCCCATTTCATGCAAGTTGCTGCAAAAGACATCACTTCATTCTTTTTAGTATTTATTTATTTGTTTATTACAGGGTCTCATTCTGTCAGGCTATGGTACAATGGTGTCAGTATTGCTCACTGCAGTCTCAGACTTCTGTGTTCAAGTGATCCTCCTGCCTCAGCCTCTTGATTAGCTGGGAGAAAGGCACATAACGACATGCCTGGCTATTTTCCTGATTAGAATACAACTGCACTCATTACTAACTATAAGTGTTTATGGAGGAGCATGCTTTTATTTCTCTCAGGTATATACCTGACTTGGAATTGCTAGGTCATATGGTAACTGGAACTTTTTGAGGAACTATCAGACTGTTTTCTAAAATAGCTGCCCCATTTTCCAGGCCCATCAGCGATGCCTGGGCAAGGTTCTGTTTTCCTTTGTTTTAATGTGGTTTATTATTAAGAGTGTGCTTTACTAGGAACATTGCACAAAGATTGGGAGAGATTGTGTGATGTTCGTAAAGGAAGAAAAGCCATTCCCCTTGGAGAAAATTCAGTTGGGTCAGAGGTTGGTCAGGAGAAGATTTTGCCTACTCAGGTCCAGAAACATTAGGAACAACCAAGGAGGCACAAGAAGGGGGCTGGAAATGCCTCACGGTGTGTTTAAATGTCTGAGGTCGAGAATTCATGGATGACAACTCCCCACGGTGTTTTGATACTTTTTTATTTATTTATTTATTGAATGGTAACTATGTACATTAATGCCCTTCTAGGGTACAGTGTGGGGTTTTCACATGCAATCTGAAGTACTTCCATCAAACTGGTCAACAGAGCCTTCATGTCATTTACTCAGTTATTGTTTTAAAATGTTCACATTCTACTCTTAGAAAGATTCACTTGTACCCCTATAAGATAAACCTCAGAAGTGATCCCTCCAAACCCCCTCCCTCCACCCATTCCCCCCTCCCTTCTCCCTCCTGTTTTGATACTTTCAACAGAGGTAGTCTTTAGTTGTCTTATATCAGGAAATTCTCCATTACAAAGCACCACGTAGTTTTGCAATGATTTTAATATCCATTAACAAGTCTGGAAATATTATTTGAAATTAAGGGCTGCAAATTCATATTTAGTGGAAGACTGCAAATGTATCCTATAAAATCTCAGCATTTGGATCACTGTAATACGTAGTATTTTTTTGAGAAAATGGTTTAAGATGTAGGCTAAAATTCATTTTCAAGACCCTTTGTTGGAACCCTGACTAATTGAATTAACTTAAAAGGGTACTGGTTGAAGGACATTTAATGAAATTCAGAATGAAGAACAGAGGCAAATTGCTTATTAAATAAAAGCCTATAAAGAAAGAAAAACTTTATCACTAGATGCCATGAAATCTGACAATACCAAATTATATGCTTTGATTCTTTAAAGTTTGGGTTTCTAGGAAGATGATTAATTTTTTTGTTACAGAAAAGGAAATAACTGAAACAACAGCAAAATTTTAAAATATATTAAAAACAATCTCAAAATAATAATGAATACCATGGAATATTATGTATACTTACCTATAAATATATTTTGACATTAACTATGATAAAGGTAAATTCTTCCTTTAGAAGACATATTTTCAGGAAAGCATATCTCTAACAAAGAGACTACAGAGATTTTTGTTATTTTTGCAAATCTTCCCACCACTTTTTCTGTTGGACATTTACAAATTCATGGAGTCACTTTTACAATAATGGATTATTTGAATTAAAAAAGGATCTTTTCTCCTCTACTATTTGTTTAAGAGACATGTCTGAGCTTTTTTATTTTATCATAGCACAGTTAGGAAGACATCATTCATAATTTTCTAGCCAGCCAGTCTTCTTGCTTTTACCTATGGCCTCATTCAAGCATGCCTTTGAGGCAGTAAATCCACTTAATACCTATACTATAAATGCACATTAACATCTTGTTAAAGAAGATCATCGAGCTTTTGTCATTTGCCAGTTTTTCATGTATTCTTGTGTGTATTGGCTAAATTTCACAAACTGATTGAAAAGAAATCCTTAGTAACAGGATTTTAATGGCAACAAATTACATCTATGACACTCCTATATACAGCTAAAAATCATCAACACTTAGGTTTGTGGTTTAGGATACATAATGTATTCAAAAATAAATTAAAAAGGAGTATTTCAATGTACAGTTCACTGATGATGAATGAAATTCATAATATAAATGGAAATTGTTGATTAAATTAGTGATTAGAGGAGAGATGGAGATGGAGTTAAATTTGAGTTACTTAAGGAAAATATCATTCTATTTAAGACTTGTGAATATTAAATAAATAGCACAATTAATAATTTCCACAAGTATCAATAACTGCACTGAATAAAATGGAAATAACCAAATCAAGTCCAGTCATGAGATTTCTCCAACTATAGAAAGTTTTATGAGGGGAAGAAAAGTAAATGTGTGGATATTGCTGATGGCTTCAGGGACATTTTGTAGATGTGGTTCTGTTATCTTGGGCTTGGACTATGTAGGTGTGAAATGAATAGACCATTGAGAGATAAAATTGTACACATGACCCTCCCATGGAAATCCTCAAAAATGTGTCTTTGGATAAGAAATTGTTCAATAGCTCTTGTTATAAGTTTTAATTTTTATTCTATTGTTCTCAGACAATCTTAAAAATTTAATTTTATGGCCAGGAGTGGAGGCTCATGCCTGTAATCCTAGTATTCTGAGAGGCTGAGGCAGGAGAATCCCCTGAATTCAGAAGTTCGAGAATAGCCTGAATAAAAGTGAGCCCCTATCTCTATTCAAAACAGAAAAACTAGCCAGGCATCATGGTGGGTATCTGCAGTTCCAACTCATCAGGAGTCTGAGGGAGGAGGATTGCTTGAGCCCAGATGTTTGAGGTTGCTGGGAGCTAGGCTGATGCCCCAACATTATAGCCTGGACAACAGAGACTGTCTCAAAAAAAAGTTAATTTCAGCAATCTAAATAATGAAGTTCTAAAGTTATTCTCAAATAAATTACTGTTCATAGTTCATAGTAATATTGAATTATTTGGGATCACTACATGGAACTGGAATTTTTGGAGGCTTTTCTAATTAATTTACATTTTATAGATCCAGTGAGCTACTGTTATAGTAAGTGATGCCTATTCTTAATCTTTCATTTCAGAAAACTACGTTTGTTAACTGTATAATCTGATTTTTGTATCCAGTTATCAGGTAATTGATCATAGAAACCACTTTTTAAGAGTAAAGTGGTAGGGTATGACTATTAATAATGAATCCAGAAAAATGAGCATAGACTGGGATCTGACTATACTGTGCTGTGTGGTCACTCTATGTAAGAAGATTTTATTCCCAACAAAAAATTTTTGATTGATTCAAACTGAAAACAACCAAAATATTCTCCTGACATGACATAGATGAATATTAATAAGTATGTGTGTAGTGGAATATTACAGTGGTATATTTATATGATGGAATACTACAGAACAAAGAAAAAGGAGCTACTACCACATGCAGGAAAATGGATGAAGTTCATAGACACATTAATTTGAAGAAGCAAGATTATTTTTATATGTTACTCAAAAGCTGGCAAAACTAATTCACTGTAACAAAAAAAGTGAGAAAAATGATCTCCTTGGATGGAGCCTTAGTAGACCAATGGTACAGGAGACCATCCAAGGTTCTAGATATCTTCATCTGATCGGGAAATGCCTATTTACACATAAAAATTCCTTGTCATATGACTTGCGTACTGTACTGAAATGGAGACGGAACCTTAAAGAATTTTAAATAAATGTAGGAAAGAGATTGTATTCCCAGTCTTATCAGTGAGCTCTCATCAAAATAAGATAAATGCTCATCAAACAAAAATAAAAACACACATGAAGCAATGTTTCTACTTGGCCCACTGTCGTTGAAATCTCCATGTGATACTTCCCTGAAATACCCTGCTAGTGACTCTGAAGCTTTTATCGTCAAAGATGTTCCCTGCTATTCAGTGAATTTAACTTTGTTGTTTCAAGTATGTATAAACTTGCTTGTGCTGAATTCTGTTTTTTAAATACCTTTTCCCTCAATAACTGCCTGTTAAAATCTTCTTCATTCTTTAAAAAGCTAGCTCAAATATTTTCTGTATTTTTCCCTCAGCCATGCCTGGAGACATTTCCTGTGTTTTCATTTTATGCTCAACTTTGACCCATCTTTCTTTTCTCCACTCTTTAAATATTCATTCGATTGACAAGGTGGACCTCATGCTTAAAGTAGCGTAGGTATTCATGCATCAGACCAAGTCTTTGTCCTGGAGGAGCCCCTAGTTTCATAAATAATGGGCCCTTTTCCTGTTATACCTTCTAGTGTAGGTATTTTGTACCCTGCCAAAAGTCCCTCTACTAGATGAAAATTTTTTGATGGTGAGAAAGGAGGAGGCCTAAATCTTATTCATCTGTAGATTCACCATGTTTCAGCAAGGGTAAAAATAGGCACTCAATAAATGCTTATGAATCAAAAGAAATTAATTCATTTGACTGAATTGCTTGACAATTTTTCTGTGGGAAAATAGTGTAATGAATTTCACAATTTGGCTAACAATAGATGGCTGATAAGATTAGTTAGTGCTTTTAATAACTCAGGTTCATTGTATAGAAAATACGCCACCTATAATTTAAGTTTTTCCCCAGTAGAATGAGTTCCAAGGATCCCAGCAGACACTGAGCAAATTAATTTAGTGTAGTGCTAATGATTTCTGCTTCCCTCAATTTTAAATATGACTCTTTTCACAATTTGGGCATAGGGTAGATAGGATCTGTCACCTAGACCCCTAAAAAGGAAGTCTTTGTTCTCCATCCTGCACTTCCAACATGCTTATAAATTATCCTCATGTCTTGTACCCAATTCAATTTGAATTAGATTCAAGTCACAGAATACTTTGGGGGCACTCATAAATTTTAAAATAGATTATTTTCTCCATCTTTTGATTTCCTCTGCTGTATTACTATTTATCCTCAATTATTATTTAGATTTACCTTAGCTAACATCTAAGATAATCTCACAGGACACTGCAATATTCTACTCTCTTGTGTAGTTCTTCAGACTTTCTTTCTTGTTTTCAGGAAGTGTTACATTTTGAAAGAATCTACAGTTCTATATGCTTAAAAACTCAAATATAAATATGTAACATTAACAGAGTAGATAAACGTTTACACATTAAATTCAACATTGTGTACAAATAATTTGATGAATGAGTTAATATTTATTGTTCCTATATATTTGTTATAAATACAACCATTTAATACTCTTTAAGACAAAGTACAGTCATGAAAATGATCTCTATCTGAGCATTTGGTATTTTTCTCTTACAAAAAATATTCTGGAAAATATTTAAAGCAGGTGGATAGGAAATCACAAAGAACACTTAATAAAAATAGTGAAGGTCATGTCCATGAACTTATTCCAGCAGAGATACATAAACACCCGTCAGAGAAGCTACAAAAATAGTTGCTACCCTGAGGAAGAGGTTGGTATTGATGACCTCTTAAAAAAATGTGTAATCCCAAGAGTCTGAGGAGAATAAAGATATTTGGCATAGAACTTTAAACAAGAATTTTATTATTCTAATCAATATTGATTAATCAACATTGATTAGAATCATAACATCAATAAGAGCTCCAACTATTGAGCACATACCACATGTATTTTCTAGGCACTTACAAACATTAAATTAATAGTTAAATAGCCTTTTATTATGAGAAGTATTGGCCTATTTCATAGATGAAGAAATTGAGACTCAAGAAAGGGAAGCAACAGTCCAAAGTTACTTGCCTAATAAGCCAGGGAACCAGTATTTAAGATGTTGTCTATTGCCTTGGAAGGCCTATATGGTAGTCACAGCACATCACCTCTACATGCCAGTATCCTGATCATGAACAATTCAGCCAGAATATTTCAGGCACCTGTGGCAGGTCTATAAATCATTGTTCTTATGTGGCCATAGGAATAAAGGGGTGAATTGGATTTGAAATCACACAGTATGATTTAGATTAGAGTTAACTCATAGTGTTCAATTAATTCATAAAAATTAGTAACGAGAGCTCCTTGTCAAGAGCTGTGAAAGACCTGAAATTTTACCCGCATCCAGGATAACAGGTTAGCCTGAAACAATGCCATGGTTGTTGGCAGAAGACAGGAAGGATAGCACAGGTGGGAGATTCCACCCACAGTGGGTTGCTTTAGAAGAGAAAAACCCTGTGCCGAGGGAACCCAAACCTTTATTTTTTTATTTTTATAGATTCAGGGGGTATGAGTACAGATTTGTTACGTGGATACGGTACGTGCGTGACGTCTGTGCTTTGAGTGTAGCCATCATTAAATCTTCGGTAATGGACAGTAAACCTGTCTGTTGTGTGCTTTGGAGGGAGATGCTATCTCTGTCTCCCAGTGTTACTCACTATGCCAATGTCTTCAAGAAACTTTTCCAGAATAAGAGGGCAGTAGGTTCCTTGTTCACAGATGTGCAGAGATGCAAGAGACACACAGAGAATTAACTTCTAACACTACCACTTAGATTGAACTGGGAAATTTACTGGTATTGTGTAAAACACTTGATTGTGATGTGAACTCTTATTTTCTTTCTAAAGTGAAATAATTGGTTCCTTTAGTTGTATATACACTGCCAGTCACTATCTATTCACTGAAGCATACATTACGTTCATGAAAGTAAAATGCACAATTGTAAATCTCCACAAAAGTACCAAAAGTCAAATGAATGATGAGGTTTGGGTACAGACAATTTGTTAAACGAGCTCAGTCTTGGAGACACAAGGAAGAATGGTGAGGAATATGGTCTAAAGGGGATGTGTTCATCCCCTTTAAAGGGTGAGCAGTGACTTAGGCTTGGTTAGTTGTTTCCAGATTTTCCAGTTATTTAAGAGAAGTCAGAAACCAGTGTGTATGTAAAATCTCCTGATTTTTAATGTAGACATCTGAGCAATTTCAACAATAATCTCAACCAAAAAAAAATTACGGACAATATAGATCTATGTATGTATGTGTTTGTACACATAAGATATAGAAACAGGTATACAGGGCAGATCTAGCTTATGGACTATTAGTTTTTATACCATGATGTGGTACTTTCTAAGAGGAGAAGAGAAGAATTAGAAAACGATTCCTGGATTCCATAGATTTGAAAACATTCATATGATTTAATTAGATTCAAATGGATTCAAATAGATTGAGAATTCCCAAAGATACTCATTTTCTTTTGTACTATTCATTAATTTTCATTCTTGTTGAGCAATATTATAAAAAGGACCCATGTATACATTTTTTCCTGTAGCGTTTCAATGACTGTGGTTTAAAAAGTACCACATAGAGAAATACTTTTTAAAAGAAAAAAATAAAGATTACATCTTGTTTCCATGCTATTTTTACTTCCTCTATTTTTTGACAACCATCAGCTACTAGTGTTTTTCATAGTGGTCTGATCATAGTGGTCTGTATTTGAGAAGGCAAATTCAAACCACTGGCTGAAAATGACAAGGCATCTAAAAGAACAGATCAATTTTGACTTATCCAAGTGTTCTTTTTCTGAGCTGTCAAGATTGGCATTCTTCCACTGTGATTTGAACAGTGCCCAAAAGGGAGTAACCACATATTTTAGGCAAAGAACTTAGGAAAGGGAAGGATGTTGTTCAGAACAACGGGGAGCATGAGGGAGTCATTGTTAAGAATGAAAGAATTAAAAATTTTGTGAAGAGAGCTCACATTGTTAAAAGCCTCATATTGGATGTGTGGCTCTGTCTACCTTCTATATATGAAACTATATAGAATTTTATTTTAGTTGGCTATTGTTTCTTACTATATGTTGAATTGCATATCAATAAAGAAGACAAAATAATGTACTGTATGATCCTAGGAAAAACAGCTACATACATGAGAAAATTGTGTTGGTAATTTCAAAGCATGGATTTTTTTTTCTATTGGGGACATATCGGAAGAATGAGGAAAAAGGGTATAAGATACAGAGAAAAAGAAATTATACTGAGAAGTAGGAGACTTGAATTCTTGTTCTAGTTTTGTTGGTAATTTGCCATCTGACCTTGGGAAAGGTATTTTCATTCTTTAAGGCTTCAGCTTTCTTCCATGTAAAAGGAGTGGGCTGGGATAATTGCCAGTCTGCTAAGTGATTAGGGAGTGAGTTGAAACCTTCTGCAGTTCATATGTAAGCATCTCAGAATGCAAAGGGAAACCAGTCATGGGGCATCTATTAAAATACACTAGAAGCCAGTGGATTTGGAGATGCTTGAAATATACTCCATGAACTATATTAGTCTCAAAAAATGGGTTTTATTTGGTCCACATGGAGTATTCAGTTGTTAAATAATGATAAGATCTTACAAGTAGGAGATTTCATATAAGAAAACTATATTTCTGAGTTCCTTATAAAAATAAGCAACTTTTAAAAATTGTGTGTTCCAACATTTCTGTCTAATAACCATTGGCTAGAGCCAAGTAATGCTGAACTCCTTAAGTGGGAGATGTGCTTACCTATTCTGAAATCATGAGAAAAAGTATGTGTCAATGTGGACACATGCGTTTTTCTGGGGAAAACAAATCCTTGGCTTCCATCACAAAAATTTTAACCAAAGAATTTTAAGAATCACTGGTACAGGTGTGGTAGAAAAAAAAAGTCCTTTGGGAAGTAAATATCATCAGGCAAAATGTCAAGCAGAAGAAGGAATAGAAAATGTAAATGAGTTGGAAATATATTAATCACTGTTAACTGAAAAATGCTTAAATTAGCAGCATGGGCAAGATGGCATGAGAGTGATTGCAAGGCAGTGTGGTATAATTTCAGTGTTGAGAGGCCGTCTTTATCACACACTAACATAACAAATGAGGAAGCTGAGGCTCAGGTACACTTAGTGCAGGGCCTGAGATCATGCGCTCAAGCTAGAGGCAGGATTTGAGACCATTCTTACTGGCTCCTGTTCCAAATCATTGTGCCTCACTCCTATTTTCCTTTTTCCATTCACCACCTAAGAGTGGCTCACACTTCTGCTAAGGGTACACATGGAGTACAGTGCAGCTCCCAGTATCAAATGTTTATAAGCCTCTGTAAAGGTGAGCTCTAGAAGAGATAAGCATTTGGAACTAAGTGCCTGACATATGAATGGGACCCTAGAGACATATTTTGGATGAAGGAATTGCTATTTACCCTGGGGAAAGTCCAACATCTCTTTTGAAACTGGGTGACCCTCATCTGATGGGTGAGAAAGACAGACAAACCCCATTCTACTCCATTTTGAAAGATGTATATAGTGATTGAGAATGGATGGAGGTGGGAGATTTATTTGTGACCATAAGCCAAGCCACAATTAATTACAATTAATTGCATTGAACAGGAAGAGATATTAAATTACAAGACAAATATTGGCTAAGATTTAGGTGATGCATTAGACATTAATTACCCAAACTGTTAAAGTCAGCTTACATTTTTCATTATCTATTATCTATTTTGAAGTTCAGTCAGGATGGGAGGAAATATATGTGTGTGTGTATATACATATCTGTACATATATTTTTAAAAAGCATACATATATAATGTTCTACAGAGTTTCATAACATTAAAGATTGCTATAATCATGCACAGTACGGGTTTTGTTCGAAGAAAATAATGCTACTGAAACAGATTTTTATCAATATTTTTAACAGTGCTTGGAATGATAATGCCCTAAAACCACCTGCTGTTTAATGAAGTTATTACAGTTTAGGGAATTGCATAGTTGACATCAATTTTATTGAAAACAGAAGATTACTATTTTTAAACTAATATAATGGCATGAGATGAGCAATATTATCACACATTAAGGCATTTAAAATTAGTTGTTTTTGATACTCACTCAACTTCTAGGATAAAAATTATACATCCTTAATTTTATGCTTAAAAAAGCCAAATTTAAAGATGGCTTAATCCATTGCCAGATATTAGGTGATTTCTCTCTGACTTGTGAGAAAGAAGATTTCTCCCTGACTTACAGATAAAAAATAAGATTTCAGATATAGAAAAAGAGTATGTATATATAGATGTGTGTGTGTGTGTGTGTGTGTGTGTGTGTATTTCTAGTATATACTTCCAAAAACCAAAAATTCAATTGGAGTGGTTGGAATGATCTTTCTGTTATTATGCATCAAAGAAATGGTGGTACCTTACACATTGTCTGGAAGAAATGTGGCACATATGGAGGAGAGAATATTGCATTTATAATTTCAGGGAACATCTTGCCTAATATTCTTTCTTGTAATCCTGTTTTCAACCTGGGGTAATTGTCATCATGATCATCATGAAATGCCAATAAAATTCATTATTGTTATTGCACATGATTATTAGTCTCATTGCTATTTCCAAGGGAAACAGTTGAAGTATCTATTAGTTCAATCGTCCTCATGCTCATTGGTTCCTGACTTAGCGAAACTAATTCCAAAGATAAGAAATAAATCAATGTCCGAATATGTCTTTTCTTGTAGTTGTTATTTTGCTTGTGAATGTTTAGGGGGACTCTAAAGTACTGTGAGAAGAAAAACTGATTGTTTTTAAAAAGTTCATTTAATGAAAATTAGACTGTAAAATCAGCAGGTCCAGGATTGACTTAAATTTCTTTCATGATAATTGAAGTTAGAGACACCCGTGACCTGAAGACATTGGTCAAATGCTATTAGCATATTCTTAGAACAGGTTATCACAGCTAAACTTGATCTCATGTCTGACCCACCTATCATTCAGCATAAGGTTATTTAGCTTCCATGTTTTTGTATGAGTCTGCAGATTCTTGTTGTTATGAGTTCAACTTTTATTCCATGATGGTCTGAGAAGGTGTAAAGAATAATTTCTATTCTTTTAAATTTGCTAAGGTTAGACTGTTGTGACCTAAAATGTGGTAGATTTTGGAGTATGTTCTGTGGGCTGATGGGAAAAATGTGTATACAGTTTTGTTATGATGAAATGTTCTGTAGATGTCCATTAAATCCAAATGCTGAATGGTTAAGTTTAAATCTAAAATTTCTTTGCTAAGCTTCTTGTTGGAGAGATCTATCTAGCACTGCCAAAGGAGTATTAAAATCTCCAACTATGATGGAGCTGGGAGAAATTAAGTTGCTCATGTCTATTAGAGTATCTCTTATAAATTGAGGTGCATTCTGGTTGGGTGCATAAATATTGACGATTGAAATCTCATCGTATTGAGTATTACCCTTAACAAATATAAAGTGTCCATCTTTATCCTTGCTTACTTTTGTTGGCTTAAAACCTATTGTATCTACAAATAAAATTGCAACACCTGCTTTTTTCTGCTTTCTATTAGCCTGGAATATAGATGACCACCCCTTCACCCTGAGTCTATATTTATCTTTTAAAGTAAGATGCAATTCAAATATAGCAGATGTCTGGTCTGAGTTTCTATATCCAATCATCCAATCTGTGCCTCTTTACAGGACAATTTAAGCCACTCACATTGATTGAGAATATTGATAAACCTGGTATAATTTTGGGTATCAAGTTTTTCAAAAGTCCAGTGGACATCTTTAATCCTTTTGCCATTGTGGAAATTGGAATTTGATCAAAATTTCTTGTGTGAGTTTACTTGTGTGGTGGAAGATTGCACTGATCATTATGAAGGATAGGTCTGAGAATATCCTGGAGGGCTGGTTTAGTTATGGCAAATTTCTTCAATATGTGAATGTCATTAAAGTATTTAATTTCTCCATCATAGATGAAAC
>NW_003852398.1:12711524-12796042 GCF_000181295.1 Otolemur garnettii | reverse complement strand
TCTGTAGTCATTCTAATACTCTTTCCGTTTTAGGTTATGGTTTTCTTCCATCTAGCTGCTTTCAGAATTTTCTCTTTCATATTAACTTTAGTGAATTTAATTATGATGTGCCTGGGGGATGTCTTGTTCGAGTTGAGTCATGCTGGGGTTCTGAAACTGTCTGCTGTCTGAATTTCAAAATCTCTTGTCATGTCTGGAAAGTTCTCTTTCATAATTTCATGAAGAAGAGCCTCTGTGCTTTGTGAAGCCACTTTGTCACCTTCAGGGATTCCTATAAGATGAATATTAGTTTTCTTTGAATTATCCCAGAGCTCTCTGAGAGAAAGATCCATTTTTGTTCTCCATTTCTCTTCATCCCTGCGCACTTGGGCACATTCAGAAGCTTTGTCTTCAATATTAGAGATCCTTTCTCCTGCCTGTTCCATTCTGTTACCGAGGGATTCTACTGTATTTTTCAGATCTTTGAGGGCTGCAAACTCTTGCCTCAGTGTTCAAAATCTTTGGTCATTTTATCTTTGAAATTGTTGAATTCTCGAGACATCTTTTGAATCATTTCTTGAAATTCTAATTCTCTCCTCTCTTCCATTCTGTTGAGTAAATTGATAATTATGATTTTTTTCAGTTTTTCTTAAAATCTGGGATGCTTATCAAATCTTACTTTATATTAATGCATTTGTTTTTTTATCATGAATTATTTTTCCTATACATTTTACCCTTTGAAATATGAACCTGTTTTGTTGCAAGCACTTTTTAAAAAATATATATAATAAGTATTTATTGCTGCCATAGACTCAGCTCTTTTCTCTTGGAGATTGTATAACTAGCTTGTGTTCATTGTTGCCCTATTTTTTTTTATATTGTTTTGGTTTTCTATTTTCATATTTATGGATGACTTTTGTAATTTTATTTTGATATTTCACAGAGTCAGTTTGCTTTATCTGTTAACAATAGTATTATATATGAAATACAGATTTCTTTAAAAGATATAACTGATATAAAAACTAACTGTGATTTCAAATACTAGCCACTTATCCTGCGTACTGTGCCTATTTTCTTAAAGTTATTCAGTGAATAAATCTCTCTCATTTTCTGCTGAAGTACAAATCGGAAAATAGAGCATCCTCATTCTCATCTTTCTCACACCCATCTTTCAACCTGTGCTTTTTCTTATGATTAGAAAAGTAAAAGAGCAAAGAAAGTTAAAAAGAGGGAAGGGAGCAATTAATTATAAGAGAGGGAATTAGAATACAGACTATTTGAAAAGCCAAGTGTGTTTCACATGTAAAACAAAGATAGGAAATGCTGAAAAATGAGATCTGGAAGAGATTAATAAAAATTGTCCATAATTTTGATGAAAATGCAAAGAGGAATAAAACAGATCCATTCCTTCTCTCAGATCGTCTGTGACTGCATGGCCTTCCACGTAGAGATGTAGCTATTGATTATAATTAGTTGAAGACTTTATTCGCAACGTCCCATCTTTCAAATGCAAATTAATGGTTTCTGTGACAAAAATAAAAGTCCTTGACACCCTCTTGAAGAAGGACTCAAGTAAAACGAATAATCAGTCGAGATGAACAGCCTGAAGTTATCAAGAAAGGATTCACAGATTCTGCTTTTCCAATAAAACGGATGGAACCGTTGAAAGATAATACTTGTGTCAAAGGAACATTTTATTACTGGCAGGTAAAATAATAATATCCAATCAAGGTCTGGTGACATGGAATGCCCGTGTGGGGATGGACTTAGTTCCATGAGAGTAATTCATTATGCTTAGCTTTACTTTCCCACTTCACGTTCATAGTTCTATATGTACGTTCCAGGAAAAGTAAATCTTAAAATATATTATCAAAATTAATATTCTTATCATTTCTTTCTAACAGCAGTAAGTGCTGCTAAAAATGAAAAAGAAAGAAAGGAAACAAAAAGCCCCCAAATCCTTAATTTTTTTTTTTTTTAAAGACAAATCCTTAATTTAATTGCTTTTCTAGGCTGGTAATTATCTTCCCAGTCCTGCCTAACTTATGCTCAGTGATAATTTGATTGAAATATTTGTGAGATTCTTCTTTCCATCCTCAACAATTTTTCTCTTTTTATTACATGTGTGACAGATTAAAATTCTATGATTTATCCTTATTTACTTTTTTTCTTGTACATGGGGAGATTTTTTTTCACAAATGTCTAAAGTAGGAATAGGATAACTTCAAAGTGTTAAGCGATTTCTTTCTAGTAGATAGAATAGGCAGACATACTTGGGAATGACTGACAGAATTGTTCAAGCTTATTTCAAATGGTCTAAAAGCAGATGCAAGAATCTAATTTCTCCACAGATTTTACTCCTTTAAATGCAAATTTATTTTTTATTGTGTCAGAAATAGTTCCTTTAGGTATTTGTGCACATCTGGCTTTTATGAAGGACAGTAATGAAAATGAAAATATATTAATACTATCATTCCAAAAAGCTACTATTTGTTAAGTAGCTATGACATGTCAGAAACTGTGAAAAAAATTGGGGGCATTTTATTTTATCAAATTCCTCTGAAATTGCTGCAATAATTTCATTCTAAAAGCAAGTAAAATAAAATCTGATGGTTAATGTTACATGCTCAAGACCACATCTTTTGTAGCTATATTTTTAAAAGTAAGTCAGTATGATAGCAGAATTAATTCTAATTTGGATGAAATAAAGATTATTTTAGTAAAATAACATAGTATAGCAAGTATTACTGAAGCAACTTTAGCCATCTACAAAAATATACATAAATACCTTAAAAGGCTGGAAAAAAGTTTGAATGTGAGAGTTGTATAGTACTTCTGGTTGCCAGTGGCTGTGTAACAAGCACCCTAATACTCACAATTTTGTGGATCAGCATTTTGGGTAGGGTGTGTTGAGATGACTCATCTCTGCTCCCTGATAATTCGAGCTTTAGCTGCGGTGGCTCAATTGTGACCACATGCCTAGTGTTTCAGTGATTACCACTGGTTGGATTCTGCCGATCTTTCCTGTTTGGTCAGCTGTGTCTGGAATGTCCCAGATGGCTTTTTAACTCATAAGTCTAACTAGTTGGGAATGGTAGGAACTCATCAGGCATCTTTACTTTCTCCTCAAAGTCTCTCGAGATGACTAGCATGGACTTCCTCACAGCACGGCTATCTCAGAGCACTTGAACTTCTTACATAGCAGCTGGCTTCTTCTAGACCAAGCATTCTAGGAGGCTTAGGCAGAAGCTGAAGGCCTCTAATGAACCAGTGTTGAAAGTCATGGAAGGTGATTTCTTTCTTTTTTTTTTTTTTTTTTTTTGAGACAGAGACTCAAGCTGTCCTCCTGGGTAGAGTACGGTGGTATCACAGCTCACTGCAACCTCCAACTCCTGGGCTCAAGCGAGTCCCCTGCCTCAGCCTCCCAAGTAGCTGGGACCACAGGCACCCGCCACAACACCTGGCTATATTTTTTTGGTTGCAGCCATCACTGTTGTTTGGCAGGCCCAGGCTGGATTCGAACCTGCCACCTTAGGTGTATGTGGCTGGCGTCTTAGCTACTTGCACCATAGGCACTGAGCCAGAAGATGATTTCTAACTACATTCTGTTGATTAAGGATGCATGAGCCTCCTCATGGTTTGATTAGTAATGTGGATAATAGTTACACTTGAATGATTTTGCAAAACTGCTCTGAAAAAATTCTTCTGCCAGGTAAACAGCCATGGCAATAAGAGTCTTCTAAGAAGAGGGGTCACCTTATTGGGGCACTGAGGGAGGAAGAACTAGAACAGATGCTCCCATGCCAGAGATTTGTGTAGTAGGAGAGGCCTCCATAACGTCATTAACAGAAACAAGGACACCTAACTAAAAATCAGACTGTGTTCTCACAGTGTTAGGTAAGGAGAGATGACCCTTAGCCCCATCTCTGCCTCAACATTCCCCCTGGGTGAGCCAGCCCCTACCTGGGAGAGGTACAAACCATACCTTACTCCTCCTCTCCAAGTTCAAGTGCTTCTGTCAAAATCTGCTGCATGATTTACATGTAATTACTTTTACTTAAACATATTTTCATTTTAATTTTAATACAATTAAAGGTACATAATATGTATGCTTACAGTACACATTTTAATTTATTTATTATATATTTAATATTATACGTGTTGTCCATAAAGTCTGTGGGCAATTTTTAAAAATTTTTATTTATTTATTTATTTATTTTAGAGACAGAGTGTCAAGCTGTTGCCCTGGGTCTCAGAGTGCTATGGCATCACAGCTCACAGCAAACTGTAACTTGGGCATAAGTGCTCCTCTTGCCTGTTTTTCTATTTTTAGTAGAGACGGGGTCTTGCTTTTGCTCAGGCTGGTCTCAAACTTGTGAGCACAAGCCATCCACCTGCCCTGGCCTCCCAGAGTGTTAGTATTACAGGCGTGAGACACTGCGTCTGGCTACACAATTTAAAATTGTATGTTATATGAATATAATTTGTATTATAACTGACATGTGTGTATTCAGATGCCCTACTATATCTGACTTTTCCAGTTTACTTAACTGAATATAGTCCTGTCAGTGGATTTAATAGCTTCTCTAGTTGTGAGTCAGGACTTGGGAAATGATATAATCTCTAGAATTGCCACTGATTTTTTTGGCCAGGTTTTATTGTGTGGATGGTTGGAGGAGGAGGCACATATCAGAGAAAGAGTCATTTAGTGGAAAAAAAATTAGGTAATTTTTGGAGCAGACATAGGCTATATGAGGGAAGAAGAGAAAAGATGTTATGTTGATAACTAATTTCTGGCTCCTGGTTCTAAGTCTTTACAAAAACCAGCCTCATTTTCTGCCCTTGGCCTTCATCAATCACATATCTATAAAGGAGTCCATCTTTTTTCCTCAGCCACACAGTAATCATAATTAGAAACATCTTAAACGGGACCTCAGAATGTCTGTTAGAAATCTCTTATAGACATATCTCGAAAGATACATCTTGTTTGAAACCATCTTACTGCACTAAAGCAACTTCTCAGAGAGAAATATGAGGTAGCCAAACTAATGCTATGCCTAAGATCATATAAGGGCTATAGAAATGGAAAAATGTCATTTCTCATTCTCTGAATTTGTTATACCTATCAGAAACGGTTCTCTTTTTTTTCCTTCCTGAGTGATGTTCCATCTGTGATTTAAAATAAAGGACCAAAATCTACTGGAAAGAAATGCTTATATGTAATATAATTGTACTAGCCAATCAAAGAGCTAGAAAAATGGAATATATTGTTAATATAAGATAATCAATCTCCCAACTATTTAAGCTATTTTTCTTGTTTCTTTCCATTTGCTCCTATTTACCATTACCTGTTGACTTTTAAGGGCCAGTGCTGGTATTTATTTTTGATGAGCTTACTTTATTTCAGGCCCAGAGACTGGAACAAACCATTATTCACTAATAAGTATCATTTATTTTCATTTGGCCTTTTGGTTTCTTACTAGGTGGATGATTATTAAATTGAAATAATAAATACACTTGAGGACTGGTGTATTGCAAAACATTTTTTTTTTTCCTTGGTGTTCTTGAGATGAAAACATTTATAAGATCATGCAACCCCCGGATTGGATTTTCCCACTGCTGCTCACGAGTGACCTTGGACAATTATCTCTCAGCTTGCTGAGACTGTAGGTCAGAAGCAGCTAGAAATTTCTGAGGCTTGGAGCTCTTTAGAGATCCTTACATTAAGGCTCAAAAATGTAAGCAACAAAATCTGAGTTGTGCCTCTATTTAGTGACAACAAAGATGTTGGTATTGTTGACCATTGGGTTTGTTACAAGCAGAGTCCTATGTATTTGAATGGATTTGAGTTACCTTTTAGAAAAGATATTCAGTTCCATTATATGCTTTTTACATTATTAAATATAGGCATATAGTAATGGCAATATAAATTAATGTTGAGTAAATAAAATATGAAAATAAGATTTGGCAAAGAGCCAATATTTTAAAATAAGTGAATAAAAAAGTCAGTATATTTGATTAGTAGGCATTTGATGGACAAACAACTAATCAAACTTTTGGCACCTCAAACAGTATTTTGGTATCATGAATGTATTTTAACTTCAGTTTGCCATTTGAAAAATGGGCCTGGCTCAGCGCCTGTAGCTCAGCAGCTAGGGAACCAGCCACATACACCAGAGCTGGCGGGTTGGAATCCAGGCCAGGCCTGTCAAATAACAATGACAAATACAACCAAAGAATAACCGGGTGTTGTGACAGGCGCCTAAGCTGTAGTCCCAGCTACTTGGGAGGCTGAGGCAAAAGAATCGCTTAAGCCCAAGAGTTTGAGGTAGCTGTGAGCTGTGATGCCAGGCACTCTACTGAGGGCAACATAGTGAGACTGTCTCAAAAAAAAAAAAAAAGAAAAGAAAAGAAAAGAAAAAAGAGAGAAGAAAAACGGGCCTAAAAATGGAAAGATTGCGAATTTTTTTGAAGTCTTCTGAGGAAGTTTTTACTTAATTACAGAATATCAAATTTCTGCCCTTTCCCTCACAGACTTCTATTCTAGATCATCTAATTAATTGAAATTAATAGAAAAATACATTCATTTTGAGTTATCTGTCTATCCATCTGTCTTCCCCATTCTTAGTTAGAACTCCATTATATTGAATGTGTAGGTAATAGAAGCAGGCAATATAGACTAGAAAGTAGTTACCCTACACTTATTAAAATGGTGAAAAATTGAAGTTCTATTGCTGGTATTATACTAGAATGAAAGATGTATGACATCTTTTAAATGAGTTCAGGGAGAAGACATTCCTCTTCAAATCATTGTCTTTCTTTCTCTCTCCTGCTGCCCCATCGATTTTAATTTCGGCTACACTTTGCAACTTGAGAATTCCTGAACTGTAGTTCTTCCTGGACAGAAAAGGAGTCATTGGAAAATCCAGGAATTGTGACACAGTTCCCCAAATGAGCATGAACTGGAGTTAGCTAATCCATAAAGTGATTGATCTGCTATCATTCAGATAGAAAGTTCTTGATGTTAATAGAAAGACTGAAAAAGGCGAGGAACCTACATCCCTACGATACATGTTTCATCATTCGCATGCCATTTGAATATATTTCAAGAAAACATCAGCTCAGTTCATTCCAAATGTGTGGCGTCTAAAGATTGATCTGAAAAGTGTGCCTTTGAAAATAATTTGACTGCTGTTTGATACATTAACATATACTTAGTTGTGACTTTTAAACTGGTGATTTTGGGCAGTTTAATAAAGGATCATAATTTCTCTTCATATTTAATAAACTGATTTTTTTTTTTGAGACAGAGCCTCAAGCTATCCCCCTGGGTAGAGTGCTTGGCATCACAGCTCATAGCAACCTCTAACTCCTGGGCTCAAGCAATTCTCCTGCCTCCACCTCCCAAGTAGCTGGGACTACAGGCGCCTGCCACAACGCCCGGCTATTTTTTGGTTGCAGCCGTCATTGTTGTTTGGCAGGTCCGGGCTGGATTCAAACCTGCCAGCTCAGGTGTATGTGGCTGGCACCTTAGCCGGTTGAACCATAGGCGCCGAGACTAAACTGATATTTTATATAAAGCTTCATGAGTATTCAGTTTTGTGACTTTTAAAAAATTATGCATTTAATTATTTTATTAGCAACTTAATCCCTTAATGCAAACCTGAGATGTTCAATTTTATTTAAACTTGAAGCTCTCAGAAAGCTTTATTAATATTGGAAAATACGGCTTTCTTCCTTTTCTGCCTCTAATTACTGTTTCTCTGCTTAGACTCCCATTAACACAGATTGTAAGAAGCTGTAGAGAAACAAAATTATGAAAGCTGATACAATTTTTTTTTAGAAAGATCTGAAGCAAGGAAAGAATTTTTTTCTATGACGTAGAAGGCAAATAAAAATGTAATAAACTATAGAGAATATTCAACTTTAGGTGCAGAGTCAGTTTTATGATTTGGTTGGCAGAAAACAAAAAGTATTAGTTGATAGTATACATCCCAAAGTATGATCCGTGGAACACCACCTCTGTGATGTACTTTGATAAAAAAGATTCTGTGGTCATATAAATTTAGGATATATTGACATTATATCTCTTTTCTGGAGTTTATAAGTCTTTAATCATATGAAATATTCTGAAATGTTCACCAAGAAAATCAAAGACTATCCATAAGAAATTTATTCCCCAAACCTTTATGAAATAGAACATTATATATATATATATGTATGTATTGGCATCCCATGGAACAATTTCTAAGAATCACAGTCCTGGAATGCATTAGAAAGGGACAGCTGTTTAATTGACTGGTTACTTTTGAATTTAGAGAGAGAGAAAGAAAATTATCTACCTAGAGAATATTAAGGTTTTTATAGTAATTTCTTCAAAGGATATTGAGATCACTTAGAAATGAGATTATTAGGTTCATGTTCATACTAATAATTAAAATAGCTAATGTTAATGTAGGTACCATTCACCGTTGGTGGATAATCTGAACTCATTAGATCTCATCTTCATTTTACAGATATGAAGCAAAACAGAGAGATTAAGTACCTTGACCAAAGTCATTCACCATATGGGCAGAGGCAGGATCTGAACTAAGGCTGGCGTTAGTTCACAGCCTGTGAATTTTTGTTAGACACAGTCTTTTCACCTATTGAGTTGGGTGTCTTAAAGAGGTAGGTAGAGAGGTAGGGCAATTAGATAGATAACTGAAGTAAGAGTTCAGATGTGAATAAGCATTGAGAAAACAAATTGCAAATTTAAATAAATGCAGGGTAGTTAAAGGATGAATTGACTTAAGACTATGTAATGTTTTGGAGAAAAACTAAGTGAGTTGAAAGGGGAGTTTATCATTATGAGTAATTGGTTGTGTGATTTTTCCCACAGAATTATAAACTTAACAGAGCACTTTGGGCATCAAAGCAGTGTCATTTTTCCAGTGGAAGAAGGAGAAGTATCTGGAAAACTTCCCATGCCACCTTCTTCAGGTAGAAGATGGAAAGTGGGAAGAGGATAGAGGGTATGTGGACATTTTTTGGACAGTTGTTGGCAGTCCAAATGTGTGTGTGTGTGTGTGTGTGTACGAGTGTATGTGTTTGTATATATATATATATATATATATATATATGAAAAGTTTGGAACTATTTCATAGCAGGTACTATATGGGATGACTGCCCTTATCATCAGAAACTCAAATATTATATTACAAACCTCAGGTAAAGTCTGTGTGTCTTAGCTTAGTAGAATTTGATGAATGTACTTTCCTTTCACAATTTCATGTGGTTAGTGTTTCAGTGAAAATGCAAGGACATTCAATTTTCTGATGTGTCAAGTCCCTCGACTGGGGAGATTAGTAGAAGGGTGTCTAGTCCCAGGTTTCATTTTCTTTCATCTCATTACTGTTTGTTGCATTTTATTATTTCCTTAAGTAGTTCTCAGATTATGTTCTTGAATTTTGAGATTTTGTTTTCTCTTAATGATTCTCCATCCTGGGCATTGTTGAAAAGGATGGGGAGACAGCCTGTGGATATATGCTTTTGCCAAGGTGTGCTGATTTTCAAAGAAGGAGCTATGGCCAGAACAGAAGCCTCAGATGCCTCCAGAACTCAGCTGTTCATTAAGAAACCAGAAATGTTGTCCCTGGCCTAATCTGAGACCTACTGTCAATGTATAATAACACATACTGAACTTCAAAATGAAAACCACAAAAAAGGAATAAAGTGTCTCATTAATATGTTTTATATTAATTAAAATATGCTGCCCAAGGCAGTGGCTTACACCTGCAATCCCAGATCCTTAGGAGGCTGAGGAAGGAGGATTACTTGAGCCCAGGAGTGGAAGGCAGATATGAGCTATGATCCTGCCACTGCATTCCAGCCTGACCAATAGAGCAAGACCCTCTCTCCAAAAAAAAAAAAAAAAAGAATAAAATAAAATATATTATCAAAATTAATTTCACCTATTTATTTTGATTTTAGAAAATCTAGTTACTGAAAATTGAGGTAACTCAATTACCTTAGGTAAGGTGCCTGAGGTAAGGTATATATGTAGCTTATATTATATATCTATTGGAGAATGCTGCTTAGAAATTATTATATTTCCTTAATGAATGAAATTAAGTCATCATTTGCATTAACGTTAAGGCTATTCAAGAGTCAGATGAAAATCTAATGCATGATTAAAGAGAAAATTCTGAGGAATGATGAAAAAGAATCCCAGCCGTATCTACCCATGGCACCTCGGGAAATAATCCATGTGGACACTCCTGAAGCTGTTCTTGCTCTGTCTCTTCTTCCTATGGGTAAAGTGTGGTCTGTCCGGTTCTTAACTGGGTTGTGTTTTCTTTGGTGACTTCCATACAATGATATAGTGGGCAGAAGTGTTCAGACTTCTCCCATTAACAGGTAACAGATACCACTTGCTCAACACTGGTTCTCTAATAGAATCATTTTTGTAAAACATTTACCCCCTTTTCTAAACTATCATCAGCCTGGTTCTCTCATTCTCATAAGACATCAAGTTAATTTATCCTGGGTAGCTACATCCTGCTTTCTCTGCCTCCTGCTTCCTGTCCTCACATTTCTTTACTAAGAAGTGTGACCCAGGGGCAGTGCCTGTGGCTCAAAGGAGTAGGGCGCCAGCCCCATATACCGGAGGTGGTGGCAGGTTCAAACCCAGCCCTGGCCAAAAACTGAAAAAAAAAAGAAAAAGAAAAAAAGAAGTGTGGCCAAACCTCAAAATGTATCTTCTGAGGTTTCCATGTGAATATTCTGCTATGCTTCTGAATGAGTCCACAAAATGTAAATGACAAGAATCTGTATACTGTACTTGATGAAGGTCTAGTGTCTGAAATCTCTGAAATATTTTTTATTGACATAAACATAAAACTCCTAATTTTCCTAGTTGAATCACATATTTATAAACAAAGAGTCCATGTCTACTTCTTTTCAAAAAATCATAAAAGAAGTACTATAAATAGCCAGATTATAATAATATTGAATTTCACTTCAAATGTACATGTTAGATCTTGATTCCAAAGCAGAGAAGTGAATTTTCTTTTTCTCACCCCAGCCCTCCTATACTGATGGCGCTGCTAGACACAGCATGGGCTTGACCTTGTTTACCAAGAAGCAGGACCAAAGAACACTCTTTAAATTCCATAGAACTTCAACAATATCTTTAAACATAGTCACATGTTAATGCAGGCACATTATTTAAATTGTTGATTATCAAATTGTGTGCTAGAAGGGAATAATTAAAATAATTTGCATCATTATTAATTTCTTCCTCTAATAGAGGAGTGTGGAAAAATAGGCCACGTACTACAACAAAAATCCCCAAATGACTTCCATTGATGTTGTTCTCAAGTCATATGACAGCTTTCTACAATGCCGTTTAGTTTAGCTTGATGGTGCCAGAACAGGTTTTTCTGAAAGACTCACTGGTGGCCTAAGTGACCTATTTTGTTTCCTTTATATGTCTAAGGCTTTTCATTTGAAATACTATACCTTGAAATGTGGACGTGATTGACACAAATGGACGTGACCTAACACACTTCTCCGCCCTGTTCTTAGCCTTGTCACTTTAGAGTCCAAACCAGTTTCTTTAGTCCTGAAAAGTGAGGGGATCTGCTGGAGAGCGAGGTTGTCACACTTGCTGGCCCCCTTCTTCCTGTGGACTTCTGTTTGGCATCCAAATAAGGCTTTCTGAACCATCAGTGCAGCTTATTATTTATTCTTCAGCAAATGTTTCCTCTGTCAGCGGATAATGAATTATACTAGGGGCCTATGCTGAATCTTTTACATGTAGTATTTTATAAAAATCCCTCACAAAAACCTTAAAGGGTAGATGACTTGTCTAAGGACATGGCAAAGGTGAGCAGCTGTATTAGTCAGCACTCTTGGTTGCAAGCAACACACCAAACTTAAATTGACAGAAGGAAAAAATAGAAAGGGATTGACTTGTTGACTTACCAAAAACTCAGGGGTGGTGCTAGTGTTAAAAATGGCTGCATTCAAAGAGCTCACATGAATGGTCATCACAGCATGGTTCCTCTGTGCTGTCCATCTTTGCTTCCTCAAGTGTTGGCTCCATTCTCCAGTAGTTTTCTTTTTGTTGTTGTCTGATGGCTGCTGGTGCCAAGCTTAGACACTTTGCTTATCAGCCTCAGTGAAAGGGATAACCTCTGTTCTTAGCAGTTTCCAAGAAAGTCTTGAGGCTGGCTCTGACTAGACCAATTACCTTCACATAGCCTCTGTTAATGTTCTCAAGATAGAATATTCTTAGAGTGTTAGGCCTGGGTCAGTTGCCTCCCTGGAGTTAGGGTCAGATAAGCCCCTCTTTCCAAAGGCAGGGCTTAGAATAATGCTGGGCTGATGTTCGAGCAAAATAGGAAGCTGCTGCCTGAAGAATGGAGAGGTGACACAGGGCGGCAGTAACTAGAGATGTGTAATGTTGGAGGCCAACCAGGATTGAAACCCAGGTTGATTGTTATGATTATTGTTATGAGGATGATATCCAAGTTTATGATGCCAATGCTATTTACTATGTGCCCTCCAAGCTATAACGTTCCCGTCTCTAAACCTGTTTGCCCAAATACTTTGGCTTACATTGCTTTGTCTTCACTAAAAAGTAGCACATACATAATCTGAATCATTCCTTTCAACAAATTACTATGCATTTGTGCAGTTGATGTCTATTTTTGCATTCACAGTAAGTTGATGAGGATCTCAGAGGCAAGAACCATTATGTCCTCCTCTTTGGGGCAGCACACAGCGGATAGGGCCCAATGTGAGGCACAACAGAACCACCCCATCTGCACATAATGGCCTATATTCAGCTTCTGAATTTGGTAGGCATCTTGACTTCAAAAGGATGAAAATAGTCCCTTTTTAAATAACTCAATGAATAAGCATCTTTAATCTTCCTAGGATGCCATACTCTGTGAAAAATTGCTCAGATGTTTAATATCACAGAGACATGGTCCCCAAATCTAGGCGTTATTCTCAGGAAAATGATGATGGTTTTTCATTCTTAGGAGCAAGTCCCACACCTGGTACCTACTTGTTTTTGAAAAAATTGATACTTTTTAAAACAAAGGATCCATTAAGCTTTTGAGAAATAGGACAAGCATGATTACTCTGTTCATAGCAGGAAGAATAAGGATTTATTAATAGATACAGACAGGTTTAAAGTCCAATCTTTTCATTTATATGAATTTGGTCAATCTCAATGTGACCAAGACTTCGTTTCTAATATTTGAAAGGATGTGCTAGGATTTATAAAATAATATATGTAATGTAAATGTCATATAAGTCCATGTAAATACCAAATATTAATATACTTTCTTCCTGAATGTAATTTATTTTTGACACCTATGCCTATTCCTAATATTTTTGTTTTGTCATCACAATATTTCCATGCCTACAATATTTCCTTAAGTCACATAACTAAATTCTATTTTTTCTTAGGTTTATATTGAGCATTCATATCTACAAAACCATTAATTTTACGTGCTTAGTATTAAGTATTTTTATCATGATACACAAAAGAAACATATAACCGTATAAAAAGTTGTACATGGATCATTCCAAATTTCCTCCCATATTGTCAGTGTTATATATACCACATTTATTGACAGTTTTGTTCTATTTCCTTAGAGCTTTAAATCCAACTAAAACTATCTATTTCTAAATGCAAAAACTAGAAGTATATATTAAGGGAGAGAAAGGCACGCAATTATGGAAGTCATACTAACTATATCCATTTATTATTGAGGCAAACTTAGATTCATCTGATTTATCTATTCAGAAATAATTTTTACTATAGATTGAGTTGACACTTTTGGTCCTAAGACTATAAAGTATTTGTCCACAAAACACAGTATATACATAATGCATACATGCACACCTATAGACATATGGGGGGAGAGAGAGAAAAAGAGAAAGCTCTACTGAGGACATAAAGAAATGCAAATAGTGAAGAAGTAATAGTATACTCTTCTCTGTAACACTGCATTATTCATACATGAAAAAGTTTAATATTTGTGTCTATATGACGAGTTTTAACAATGGCCCTGAAAGAACACTCTCTAATAGTGATAAAGTACAGATTTATCTTCTTAAGTAGTTAGCACTATGTATCCCATCTGACCTTAAGAAAATGCCAAGTAATTCTCTAGAAATAGAACTATGAAATGGTAACCTCTCAGAATGATAGCTCTTTCTGTAAAGGGTCTGCTAATCATTTTCATGTCTCAGTAGAAATCAATAACTAACTATTGTTTAATTGGTAAATGCAATGTGACCTAATCGTCTTGATGAGATCCTTCATCCAGGAGGTTCATCCCTTGGGATAACAGGAATAAGCCTCAGGAATAAGGAATTAATTGCAGAAAGATAATGAGCATGGCTTCAATCAAGCTAAGAGGGAAAGATGATGGAATAGAGATCTTAAGTCTCAAGGTTCTGATTTACCTACTTTATTATTAATTTGCACAAGCTTTAATTAATCCTGACACCAACCTAGGTACTGTACAAAAGACACAGACTCAATTATTAGCAGGGTCAGAAAGAGACAAAGTTAAAACTGAAACCTGGTCTCAGGGTTAGAGTCTGAGTGGGGCAGGATCCACACGGCGTGCATAAAGACTGAAGATAGGCACTCTCTTCCTCTGCCCCTTGGCCTGAGTAGAGGTTCACACTTTCTCTTCAGAAAACAGAGTTGGATGCTGTTTTCCCAAAACACTTTTAACTTGATCATGTTAAAAAACAAAACAGAAATAAACAAGCAGGTAAATTACAACAGAATAAAATAGTCCTCTGATGTTATTATTTTCTTTTCAGGCAAGTGGGTGAGTATGCACAGTTCATGGTGTTGGATCTAGGTCTTTCCTTCAATCTTTGGGTTTCCTTGGACCCAGACCTGGGCACTATTGTTTAAAAGCTTTGCAATATTGGGTAAAATATGAACCTTTCTAGACTTTAGTTTCCTGACATGAAAATAGCAATACCAATGCTTATCTCATAGGACTATTTTGATAAAGAAGAGAAGTAATGGATGAAAGTGCCTAGCACAGGGCCCTGAACATGTGACAAAGTCAATCAATCAATGTGGATTATAGTATTGTTGAAATATTACAGCTGTCATTTCTGGCCTGCATTTCAGTGTTAGACTTTAGATAGTATAGACAATATGCCCAATGCAAGTTCTGGGCAGCCAAGGACATTTGGCTATAATACAAGAACAAATATCTTCAAGACTAATAGTGAATAATAATATTAGACGAGCATGATGATTTGCTAAATAGCTATCAGCTATTAACTAAGTTAACAGATATTTTAAAGAAATAAAACAGTTTCTCTTCTCTTTCCTCCTAGAGTATATATTCTAGGAAGACAGAGATATACAGTCGAGCCTCCATAGTTGACCACCTCTCTACACTGACCACCTCCTTAAATTGACTTAATTTTCATTGATCAGACATGTACCACATATATGTATCAGTACAGTAGGCTTAGTTCCTTATGTTGACCACAGCTATATGTTGACCAGTTTGTGACAGTCCCTTGGGTGGTCAACTTACAGAGGGCATACGATATGAGCAATCTCATGCAGTCTCATGTGTTCAGGCAACACGTGAGATTAATTTTTCAAAGCAAGATGGAGTCAGAGAGAGCTAAAGATCAGATATTTGCCACCTAGACAAGGTGAGGAAGGATATTCTAGACACAGCAATGTCATTGTGGAGTGGACTGTGAATGGCTAAAGCCATGCGTGAGTGTGTGTATTAGCAGTGTACTGTGCGTATTAAGAGCTGAGCTAGTCTCAGTATGTACTCATGCTTTAGCTAGTACTTTACAAAAGAGATTTGTGATGTTTAGAGGTCAGGCCAAACTCAGGCTAAGTAGGGTCTCAGGCTTTCCAGGTGATATAATCCAACCTTTGCTTAGGAAGTTACCTGTGATAGAAATAAAGACAGTGTCTTGGCAAGAGGAGATATTAGGGGCAGTTGACGTATGTCAAGTCTGAAGTAGAGTCTGAACTGGAGAGGAGGCAGAAAGAGGTTTTGATTTGGCAAACAGGTAATTACTGATGAGGTTTTCTAGGGAAATGTCAGAGAGGTTATGGTCATAGCATCCATGGGATAAAGAAAGTAAAAATGAGTAGTCAGCGCAAATACTTTTTTCATTTAAGAAGTTTGATAATCAAAAAAGGCTGAAAGGTGGATATAGTAGGCTTGAGAATGAAGCTGAGTGGGAGAAAGCTTTTCCTTATTAGTGGAAAGATTTGTAATACTTCTAAACAAAAGGAAAGAGGTGAGAGGATGTCAGGATGCACAAGAGAGAAATTAGCTGAATGATGAAGAACTTTCCCTGAGTAGAATGAGACCAATAAATAATACAGATGTCAAGGGTGGTCTTGGAAGAGACTCCGATCAGATTTTTCTTTAATAAATACAGAAAGAATGAATTACTGTTAGAGGAATAATATTACTGTCCTGCCCTATTTTTTTCTTTTCTTTTCTGTTTTTTTTTTTTTTTGGATGAAACTGATAGAACAAAATTGTAGACTTTTAACACAGGTGGCATTTAGCCTACAGTGTTATACTGATGTGGACAACAAAGTTACATATATTTTAGGAATGAGGTCAAGTAGCAGTTGGAGTGGACCACTGCTTTTGTTTTTGTGTTCATCTTGCTCGGTCAGCCAGAAACAGCAAGTCACATGTCCAGTCCAATTTCAACTCTGTAAGGGCCAGGAGGTAGCAGCTCTACCTGTTCCACCTCTCCAGGGGTCTGAATTCCTTTTATATTTTATTAAGCATATAGATTTATCTCCTTTATTATAAGGACATCACAAATCCCTTTCATAAGGTAGTAGATAAAATATGAATAAATACTGAGACTATTTCAGAACCAGTCTCAACAGGGGTAGTATATGGCCATATCGCTGATAACTGATTACAAAAATAATCAAAGAATAGAAGAGCTATCATAGGCCCCGGTGTTGAATCTGGGCATCTTGAAGATAGAGACAAGTCTCCAGACTCCAGCAGGTATTAGCTGTAAGACTGTGGCAGCTGGAGAGGGAAGTGAGTTCTGTGGCACTCCCCACTTTGAAGGCTATTGTTTGCTTTAGCAATTCAATTAAATCAAGTTCAGAATCTCCTAAGACCATTTAACCTCAGCTCTAATTTGTTCCTCTCTCTGGTGAAATTACTCATACAGCCCGAAGATACAATCCCCTCTAGATAACATCAAGAATTGACTAAATCCAAAAGCCAAGAGCACTGACATGGAGGTTAGCACAGCCCTTTCTAAGAGAGCAAGTGTGGGTAGAAATCTCTAGATATGAAAAGACGTAAGAAAATTATTTTTCAAAGTCTCTGATTAAACACAGTAAATTAGTTAAGCCCTACCACTGAGATTTGTCTTGTAGAAGAAGACTTTAAAACTCCAAGGAGAGCTTGTCAGAGACCTCAAGAAAAATAAATAAATCATACCTGAGAGAACCTTACATTTCAGCAGAGAAAATAGACTACAAGTGTTCATAGAGATACAAGAAGCCATAAATGCAATTTTGTTTGTTCTAAAAAAAAAGTAATGGGAAGGGTTTTATTTTGCAAGGGGCTCAAGAAGACATCCAGAGGGCTGAAGAGAAAATTGAGCCATTAAGTTGGCAGGAGTCCAAGCCAGCCACAGTCTTTTGGACGTAAGTCTGAACTGTTTACAACGGAGGAGTCGTATCACCTTCTGAATAAAGTCATGTCATGAACTTCTTTTTCTTTCAAACGTACCTTCACTGACCTACCAGTATCACTGAACAGGAACGGACACCCTTTCGGTACTGTTCCTTCCCTTCTTTAGTAGCATGTAAATAGCTCTTTGTAGGTCCCTTTGGTCAGGGCTGTAGATTCCCTTTACCCACCTGAACCTTCTATCCCCATAATAATCAAGTGGAAGAAAACTCTTTATTTGCTAACTTCTGTAGGAACTGAAGTTCCCATTGGGCCATGATTGGTAACCAAAGTTGAAGGCTTAGCAATTAAATCCTTGATGAAGATATATAAAGAAAAACAGAAAGGTTGGGGTCTGGTATCTTGACTAAACTTCTGTCAGCTCTTACAATATTTTATGAAGGGATGCAGCCACATTTCACAAATCTCAACTGGCTGTTGTCCAGGACAAATGATTCCTCGTCTCGTTGAAGGATCTCTGGCTTCCCCTTTGAAAGGAGATGGGAGGGGGAACCATTCTGGTTCATTCTGAGTTGTGCATTATACATTAAACTAAAATATATGTTTCACCCATTTAGCAGTCTGCATAATAAAAGCTGTATACAGCTGCAACAACTCTGCTGTATGCATTTTAATGACTGATTTGTGAATATACGAGAATTATAGCTGCTATTCAAATATTTTCCCATTTTAAGAAGTCACAAATCCCTCCCTTTAAAAATGCACAGCAAACACTTTATAATCTTTTAATAATTTGTACTAAAGAGTTTTAAAGCTTAGGATATGTGGAAATTATTTGTTTTAGGACCAGTAAATATAATGGCCTTGTCAATATGGTATTCAAATAACTGTCAAAATATTTGGAGTGTCTCCAATGAAGGGAGCCTCGCTTGATTTCTGCATTCAAATGAATTCTAAACAGGAAAAGTGATATACAGTTCAAAAGGAAGCATTAGACTATAAAGCACCTTTCCATTTCTCCTAGGAATTATGATCTACTGCTCAAATAGACTTTTAAATGGTTGCCGAGTTTTCAGCCTTCTCTCTTGCGTTCATACTTCAATCAGTTTGAACTAGTTAAGTAGAGTCACAATTAGAATTGTAATTTCTTCTTTTTCGGCTTTTAACCAATTGTGAAGAAAGCTAATAAAATGGGGAAATGAACACCTGCAATGCTGGATGTTATAAGTAGATCTTAGAAAGATGGAACCATGCTCTATTAACCCCTGGGGTTGATTTTTCTGAACACAGTGCCTGTTTTGATATCGGAGTTCCCTATCATTTGTGTGACGATGTATCAGCCACAAGCCAGAAGATTTCTGTAATGGATTCTCAAAACCAACTTTAGATTCAACTTTTCAGAAAAAAAATGGCAGGTGATGACAAAGGTAATATTATGACACAGGTGAATGAAAGCCATAGCCTTAGTTTCTCATCAAAACTTACAAAGATACCTTAATAGCGAAGCAACCCAAAAGTTCAGGATGCTTCTCACCTGTGTAAGGCAGTGCTCAGGAATTTGCCATTAATTCAGTTGTCCACTTTGGGCTGGAAATGTGTCAGGAAAACGTGAAGTTCTGTGAGATCTTGAGCAGAGCGGAGGCCTGAAGTCATCCCCTTTACGTTTGTTCATTTCAGCCTCAAATAACCCTCAGTCTCTTAACACCGCCCCCAGGATCTCATTTTAAAAAACGAGGCTTCAAAGAAAACAATCTGAAGATTTTTTAGAAGCCGGAAAGTAAAGTTTTATTTCTGAATACATCTGCAGTTTAACACTGGTGATTCAGCCTTCTTCCTTAAGCAGTTTCTTTGCATCTGTTAACTAACCTAAATGTCTGTTATGAGGATTAACTTAGGGAAACCCATTCGGAATTATTGTTTAAGAACAAGGATCAGCAAATTTTTTCTACAAAGGGCTAGATAGTAAATAATTTGGACTTCGAAGACCCCTTGGGGACCCTCTTCTCATAAATACTCAAGCCAGCCATCGATAATTCATACACATACATAGGTCGCTGGTAGATTTTTACCATTGTCTGGAGTTTGTTTACCCCTTTCAAGAGCAGTGATTCCCAGTTGTCTGTGTGTGTACTGGGAAGGGCACTTTGAGAAATTAATTGAGAACAAAAGTCAAGAGAACATCTTCTGAAAATGTTCATCTTTTTTCCTGTCAAGAGTTAATAGGTGGCCAGGTATGGCCAGGCTGACCAGCCTGAGCGAGATGCTGTCTCTACAAAAAATGAAAAAATTAGACAGGTGTGGTGATGGATACCTGTAGTCCCAGCTACTTGAGAGGCTGGGGAAAGAGTATTCCTTGAGGTCAGGAGAAAGAGTATTCCCTGAGGTCAGGAGTTTGAGGTGGTAGGGCACTATGATGACACCACTGCACCACTCTAGCCAGGGACCCAGAGTGAGCCCCTATGCCTTATAAAAAAAAAAAGATAATAAGAAATACATTTCCTTTAATTTTTTTGGCCAAAATAAAAATTTTGTGGAGTCTTGTAGTTCATTAAAAATTAAACAAAATAATATAAAAATTCAGAAACTGCTTTTAATATTACTACATCATAAATACATATATATATAAATGTTATCCAATAGCAATGCAATGGAGACACATGTATTTCTAACAGCCACATTAAGAAGTTAAAAAGGTAAATTAATTATAATATATTTTATTTAACTGAAAACATTAAAATACTTTATTGTGGCTTGGCGCCTGTGGCTCAAGTGGCTAAGGCACCAGCCCACATACCCCTAAAGGTGGCGGGTTCTAATCCAGCCTGGGCCTGCCAAACAACAATGACCGCTGCAACCAAAAAATAGCAGGACGTTGTGGCAGGCGCCTGTGGTCCCAGCTACTTGGGAGGCTGAGGCAGGAGACTTGATTGAGCCCAGGAGTTGGAGGTTGCTGTGAGCTGTGATGCCTCGGCACTCTACCCAGGGGGATAGCTTGAGGCTCTGTCTCAAAAAACAAAATACTTTATTGTATCAATATTAAAAATTGTTAATGGGGTAGTTTACATTTTTGTATGAAGTCTTTGAAATCTGGCATGTATTTTACACTTGCAGAATATTTCCATGTAGACTAATAATCATATTTCTAGCACTCAGTAGTTACATGTGGCTAGGGGCTGCCATATTGAATAGCACAGGAAAAGATCAAATTATGTCATTTATGCCCCCTGGATTGTATTTTAAGGACCAGTGAAGCAGAGCATAGGACAGACCAGTGTCATCCCTTTTTCATCCTCTATAGCACTGAGCTTGGCAGTGGCCTCAGAAACCTCCGTAACACAATATTGGGGGAACTTTCTGATAATCAAAAAAGCTGGCATTTAGGATAAAACCTCTCTGTCAATCGATTTAGGGGCCATAGGATGAATTCTGCCACATAATTGATCATTTGAAATCTCAGGACTAATTTCAAATGGTTATTTTCTTTTATTTGCCAATTATAGTTCAAAAATCCCAATGCCAGGAAAGACCAGAGAGAAAAGAGAGACTCCAGATAAGTTGAAGACAGCAGAAAATGATGAGGCACTCAGTGGCAAAGAGCAAGTGTATGCCCCTCTTTGGAGTATTCACGTTCTAAAAACGAAAGACAGTGTCACCAGATAAGACACATTTGCAAGACTGCCCCTGGTCATATGGATCTATCAGTTTGTAGCCGCATACACTAAGCCTAAAGCTGTCCCAGTGTTGCACTGTTAATAACAGTGCTGGATTGGAAATCTTCCTTGCTACTTTTCTTTCCACTCTAGTTCCATTGATGGACCTCACATTCTTCAAATATTCTGTCTTCTCTCACCATAAGCAATGCTCATTAATCCTTATGATTATGGGTTTGTGTTACTGGTGTTTCCAATTAACAGAATGGATAATTGAAGTTCATAGTTTCTAAGTACTCAAAGTAATTCTCTTAGACTCACCTAATTTCTGGCTATATTGGGACTCAGGCACAAGTCAGATAATCTAAAATTTCGCACACTTCGACCCCACGTTATCCTGCCTCTCTTTGAACTATTGATACAAAACAGTGAATAGCAGATGAAATAGCTGTTGATACAATATTATCACTCCAAGACCAAATGACAATTATTTCAAAAATACTCAAATAACCCATAGAACTTATAATTGCACTTCCTACCTGCTGATTCAATGAAGAGACCTGAACTTAATTGAATATTCTTTTCACATTCACTAGTGCTATATTTTTAGTCTTTGCATAAAATATTTGCTGTGTGCCTCTGTTCAGCTTACACATTTCTTTTTTGAAGCCAGAGTCTTTTTCTAATTAATCATATTTATCAGCAACACACAGTCTAAGTCACTAAAATAAAAACTAAATGAAATAAGAGGACAAAAATTGAATTTAAAAAGTCCTGGGCAAAAGCCTTTTCACCTCAGCTAGGTGCCAAATTAGGAATTTTTTTAAGTCATCAGTCATAGCAATCCCTAGTAAACAATAATAAATTTTTGTCTGCCACTTCATTATACATTAAAAAAAGATCTGATGAACCCAGGCCCAGCTCATTCTGTTTGACTGTTGGAATTTTTTAAAGGACATCAATGAGTTTTTAAAAAGAAAGATTCTGTGAGCATTCTGATTGATTGGAAGTTAAAAAGAAGAGCAGACTTTTCCTTTCCTTGGGCTTAAGTCCTGTGGGGAGCTCTCCAGATCTTCAAATAAGTCCCTCCAAGGGACAAAACCTCCAGCACTTAGCAACATGCAACCGCAGTGCCTGGGGACTCCCTGTCACCTCACATTGGAAAAAACGGTTGGTGAGACATGCAGATCACGAAGACTGGGTAATAAAAACCCACCACCGTCAAGCCAGGGAAATCTATTACTCACTTCTTCTATTAATAGAGTTAGAGCTCGATTTCACACTGCAAAAAGCTCAGATTTATTTTGCTTACTTGAATCTCAAAGCTTGAGTGGTCTCCGATTTGGGAAATGTAAATTCTGCTTCCCTTTAAACTAAATAATAGTTCTATTTATAACACTTGTCATAGCCTTTACACTCCTTTTTGCATATAAAATGCTGCAATACATACACCTAATGTTTCTAGTAGGCTGTGTTTAGCACAGCAATTTATTAGAAAAATAGGAAAAAAGAGAACCATGCTTACCCTGGGGGTAGAGGGGAAGGTGGGGAACTGCTATCTCTTCTACCTCTTTATAAAGGAGAAGTGAAAATCCATCTTGTTCATTTGTAAATTCACATGGAATCTTTCCTTTTGTTGAGCTTTTTGATACCAGAAACATACTGAGGATTTTGTTTTTAGACACTCCCATTTCTCACGATGTCCCTTACCTTTTATGCATCTATCATTAGAAAAAAAAAAAAATAGGAATAGCAGCTTGAACAGCTAATAGCCCATTCCAGTTCCCATATTCATGAGTAGAAATTTCTGTTACTTAAATGCAAAACTAACCTAACCAGCCATTGGGTGGCACTGTTGCTCCACTGAGTTCTTGGTTAAAGAGCATTTCTCTTATACTAAAAAAGGAAAAGAAATGAACCTGAGTGTGTCTTAAAGAAAGCAGCATTGTTTAAAAGGGAAAACCGACTTTCTTCTGTTTCTTAGATTCTTCTACTTAACATCCGTTGGCCCAGGCATAAGAAGTAGATCTGGACTCAAACACAAATATCAGTTTTGGGTAAGTACTACCCAGAGCTTTGGGTTGAGAAGAATTCTAATACTATATCCAAGCCAATGGAATATCATGGATTGATTAGCAATGTCTGCTGTGGGTATGGAGTATTGGAGTGGTGATGTGCTTGCCATTCTTGCTTTAGCTTAATTTTGCACTATGATTGGGAATAGAATAAAGAAAAAACATGTTAAAATAAATAAAGCGATATGTTGTGAGTCAGAAAAATGGAGCATTTTGTTCTTCTGTGATTAATATGAACATGACCGAAATTATAAGTGCCCTCTTTTCTTGCCTAATTTGATCTAAGCTAATGTTTTAAAAATTATGAGAAAAAGGTGGCATTACCACAAGGATAATAATAGTCTGGGGCTGGCTGGTGAGTAATAGAGGGCAAAAGCCAGAAGAAGTTATTTTTATCACAGTATCAGAAACTTTGAACCCCACAGTATGTATTCATCTTAGAGTTAAAAATGCCAGACTTATTTGTTTCCAGATGTGAATGGTTTTAAGGTTTACCATGAATGAGCTATGACTGTCACCCATCTGTGATTCTCACATTACACATTCCGCACCCCTCTAAAAACCTTACAATAGTCCTTGACACTGGAGTATATATTAAACGTGTAGAATTTTCTGTGATAAGGGAAATCTTCTGTGTTGTGCTTACCAATAAGGTGATCATTAGCCATCTGTGGCTACTAAGCCCTTGAGATGTGGCTAGCATGACAGAGGAAATGGTTCGCAATTTTTAAATGTAATTTAAACTTATTTAAATGTAAATGATTAAATGTGGCTGCTAGCTATTTTATTGAATAGTCAATTTCCAGCCACTGCCAAAATAATTAATATTGGAATTTGAAGAATATACAGCCTATCAAACCAGATGACCGTCTCACAAGCACAGTAATGTCCAACAGAATGGTTAAACTTCATTGAGATTTGCTACGTATCTAGTACTGTTCTAAACATTTTACTTACTTAATCTTCCCAACAACATACAGAGAAATGCTCTTATCCCTATTATACAGATGAGGAAATTTATAGAAAAGCAATATACACTAAAATGTAGATAGGTGCCCAATTGGGACTCATTGATCCTCTGTGTTGGCTGAGAGCTTAGTTTCTCTCTCAACTAATATTGTTTAAACATACAGTCACCATTTATATAGGAAGGAAGCTGAGCCTGTGGCTAGAAAAGCAGAGAAGGATGTAGTTGCAGACTCAGTTCTGCTCTTCAGTACAGGGTTCTTCTCTAGAAAGCGATGTCATGGTCATTTTGTTAGCAGGATATTTCTCTTGAGAGCCTCATCTTCCTCCTTCCTTCCTAAGTAGCTTACTGAAGTGTTCCCGCTAACAAAGATACTTCCCTTCCTTGAAGGTTTTCTGACAAATATAATTTTCTTCAATGTATTACATTTACAGTATTGTTCTAACATCTTGTATAGATAACTACTCTGGGCTCCCACATGTATCTGGCTCTCAGAGGTGGGGCACAGGCACAGTTAAGGTTTTGTGGTGGGAGGATCATGGCAGAGTTCTACCCTGTAGTAGAATGTCAGAGAAGACTTCTGCAGAAGATAGAATTCCATTTCCACCTCCAGTCCTGAAGCCCATGAATAGGTTACCATATGTGGCAAAAGGAACTGTGCATATGTGATTGAATCAAGCATTCTGAGACAAAGAGACTATAATGGATTATCCTGGTAGGACCCACACAATCCTAAAACTCCATAGAAAGGACAGGCACAAAGTCAGGGAGAAGAAAGAATGTGAAAGTAGAAGAGAGAGAGGAGAGTGTCGAGAAGGTGCGATACTGCTGGCTTTTAATGAGAGGGAAGATGGAGTAAAAATACAAAGAAGATATAGACACATGGTTTCAAGAATTTGTATTGTTTTAAGTCGTTTATTGCAGCATTGATAAAACTATATACTTTCTGAGAGAAGGAGATTTTTATTTTTGAAGTAACTATGGGTGCACAATAGTTGTATGTATTTATAGAGTGCATGTGATGACTGTTGAAGTCATAAACGACTGAAGAGCATTGCCAGGTGCAGTATTAGTCTGTTGGGGCTGTGATAGCAAAATACCTTAGATTAGGTCATTCATAAAAACAGATATTTATTATTCACATTTCCAGCCTCTGGCAAGTCCAGAATCAAGATGCCAGCAGATCTGGGGCCCAGTGAGGGTTTTCTCTCTGCTTCAAAGATGGTGCCTTCGTGTTACATCTTCCCATGGCAGAAGGAGCTAGCAACCTTCCCTAAGATGCTTTTAGAAAGGAATTAATCCCATTCGTGGAAACTTTATGACCTAAATATCTGCCCAAATGCCCCCAACTCTTAAAACAACTATATTGGGGATTCAGGTTTAAACACACAAATTTTGGTTCGACCTTAGCAGGTGGAAAAAGGAAGGGCATTCCAGCCAGAGAAATCAGCAAATTCAAAGACATGAAGCTTGCAAAAAGCACCTACAGTGCATGAGACAGGTGTGTACCTCAGGTGGGCTGAGAAAGGAGCAGAGTTCTGGGGTTACCCCCAGGAGCATTCTGGGGTACAGGAAAGGGCGTCTTCTGGTTTCGGTGTTAGTCACTAGTGTTATGAGACCAATACTAGGGCCAGTCTTTCCTCCCTTGTACCACACCTGATCCTCAAGACTCTCCCACGGTCTTGCTCCTTGCATTTGTATTCCCACAGAGATCAAGAGAAAACCCCTAACTATTTGCTTAGGAAAGAATGAAGGATTCAGAGCAAAGGTCACCATTAAAAATAAGACAGTAACTTGAAAGAGGTAAAGCCACTTCTGTTACTTTAGACAGAATTTGAGCTGGCATTAAGAAGTGAATGAGATGAGAGAAAATGATCAACTTCATACTGGACAAAGGATCACGAAGAAGCTCTTTTTGACCTTCATAATGTAACTTCTGCTTTTATCACACACACACACACATACACACACCCATACACACACTCGCATGATAGCAGGACGGAGAAAAGTTAAATTGGTAAGAGATTTCTTCTTAAAGAGAAGATTTTTTCCCTCTTTTTTGAAACTTTTGTGATAAACCAGCTGTCCTGGGGGAGAAGCTAATGCTCTGTAAGTCTTGATTTGCAAGCCCCATGTATTTACAATACAGACTGAGCTGTTCAGAGTCTCTAGGGAGTTGCTTGGCAGACAGGCAGGTCAGGGGTTAGGATGAAGTGAGTGAAGCGGGGAAAGAATTTGCCTGGGGCACAACATTTAGTAGACACCCCCAACTCAATAATAAATGGCACTTAAATATAATATTTTTAAAAGTTAAAATAAATGGCTCCAAAAGAAAAATTCTAGTGCCATGCTAGAGCCTGAGGCAAAATGAAAACTCAGTAACACTGATCCTGTCTTTACTTTAAATTTTTGATACTTTCATCACCATGGTTATCAGATTAATTTTGATTTTTTAATATATTACATTTACTTATCATTTATCTTCATTATTAATATTGTACTTCTTCCCCTAGATAGTAGATGGCCAATAGCAAGCAGAGAGATAAGGAGGCCATAAAAGTCAAGAGCAAGAATTTGTTATCTAAAATTGTGCAGGTTTTCTAAACTTTACTTATACATCAATGAAATACACTAGATAGGGACTGATCCGGTAGGTCTTTAATGTGGAGCACAAGGCACAGTAAGGTAAAATGTCTTACGTGTCATGCCAAATAGACCAGCGTTTTCACATTGCCAGGTCTTCATTTTTGCTGCAGTTTAGGTAATTTCTTGACTCAGACCTATGATTTCCTTCCCTCTTTCTTTTAACCTCTTTATCCTCTTGTTCATTTTGGGGATTTTGTTGCTCTAATTTGTAGAAGGGACCGAGGCTATCAAAGTATTTCAATTTAATTGTTGTTTTTTCCTGATTTCTGGTGTTTCTCTCACTCATATGTAAAAGCAGAAAACAATGCTGCATATTATGTTCGTTTTAGGCAAACAGTTCCTGGCTATATAATTTGCAGTGTCTGAGCATGAGAGCTGATTGTTCCTGGCAAAAGTTATTGCTTAAATTGTGGTTGTATTTGCAGTCTAACTGGGATGTCTACCAGTGGCATTTTTTTCTATTGTTTTATCTTTGTAACTAAATGTATATGTATATGTATAAATAGTATCCTCAGAAAAGAACCCAGACCCTATAAAAATAATTTTAAAAGGTTTATTCAAAGCCAAATGTGGGTGACCATGGCCTAGAGAGCCATGTTCAAAAAATTTTAGGTAAGTGGTCTCCCTGTGGTTGGGTTGCAATTTGGTTTTCTACATTTCAGGAGGATGGAAATGTCCCTGAAAGCTAGATTTGTGAGGTCATAAATCGATACTTGGAAGTCATACATTGGTTTGGCCTGAAAAGGTAGGACATGTCAAAGCAGGTGATTTCAGATGATAGGTGGATTTAAAGAATCTTTCATTAGTTCCTGGTTAGAGAAATGAAGCTTTGTTTAAGGGCTTAGAATGTTTTAAGTTAAGATAAGGAAGTTAGCTAATCAGAGACAAGTTATTGGACATATTCTGGACATAACACTGAAACTCAAGCGATCTCATTTAAGTGAATGGATGATCTGCAGGTGTGCTTTAATCTTTGCCTTAGATCAACTTGGGCTTGTTAATAATTTTGTATTTTACTGTTACAATTGAAAAATTCCAAGAAGGACATGGCATAACTAGGTGTGTCTAACCTCCTTTCACCTCATGCCTGACAACTTGGCTTTAGGTTTTTATGGGGAAGGGTCCCTTTGGCCAAAAGAGGATCCACTCAGTTGGCTGTGTGTGTGGGGGAAGAGAGCTTAAGATTTTATTTTAGTTCACAATTGATACAGATATATGGAGATAGAAGGATGGGTAGATACGTAATATTAATATGGTCCTTAACCATAATATTTGTTAACTGTCTCAATTTTATTTGTTTAATTTATTCTTAAATTGATAAATTATACAACATGATATTTTGAAATATGTATACATTGTGGAATGGTTCATTTGATCTAATTAAAATATGCATTACCTGACATACTTATCACTTTTTGTGGTGAGAACACCCAAAATCTATTCTCAAGAATTTTTAAAATATCATAAAAAATGTCTCAATTCAGAGGTGAGATTAATTTTGCTAGCAATTGTTGCTTTTGCTGATTAATTTGGGGCAATTTTCATTTTCCATGCTTCTTATAGTGTTTCTCTGATACCATTTCTAAGGTAGTGTTCAGTCTTGATAAATACAGAAGAAAAGTAAAAACAAAAAGAGAAATAACTTTGATAGAATAGCACTTTGGTCCCCGACCCTTGGGCTGCAGACCAGTACCAGCCTTTTTGGACCTGCACTGCACAGCAGAAGGTGAGCAAATGAAGCTCCACCTGTATTTACAGCTGCTCCCCATCACTCACATCACAACCCCAGCCCTTCCTCCTGTTGGCTAAGTGGCAGCATTAGATTCTCATAGGGGCATGGACCCTACTGTATCGTACATGCCAGGAAACTTGCTTGATGATGAATCGTGCTTGATGGTCTTAGGCAGAGATGTAATGTTCTTAAATCATCTCAAAATGACCCCCTCACCCTGGTCCATGGAAGAATTGTCTTCCAGGAAACCAGTCCCTCCTGCCAAAAAGATTGGGATGCTGGAATAGCTTATGTGTTGAACTATTTTTGTCTGTATGTAGTGAGATTTCTCCAGATAGCTAAACTTATGCTGGATGGGTAGTAATGAAGAGCCTTGGGGTTGCACCCGTGAAAACACTAAGAGCATTTATAGAGACTGAAGAGGACAGACCCTATTACTGTTGCATCATGGCTGTGCTCAGAAGAGAACAATGTGATTGTATATCAAGGGGCTGGAAAATGGTTGTACCAGCCACGAAGGAGACAGCTGGGGGGACAAACTCAAGTGATCTTGATCTCAAAGGCAATGAATGGGAGGACTCACCTCTAAAATCAGGCTTTATCTATAGGATCCAGTTAGGGCACAGATTGAAGTCTTTATGGAAAGGAATCTATTCACCTGTAACTGCAGGATACTGATTGCCTTGGATCTTACTTAAAATAGTCATACCATGTTTGTGCTTCACATGAGGACATAGGAGTCTCACACAGAGCAGTGATCATGGAGGCTTAGTCTGGCATCTGGTATATCTGGAATGACTAGGTAGTTGCACCTAGGCTAATCTGCTCAACCTCTCTGAGACAGTAATGGTGATAGTCCTTAACCTCACAGTATGATGGTGGGGTCTATTCAACAGGATAAAACACCCAATGTGCCTCCCCACAGGGCAACTGGAGTGATATTTTTAATCATAAACCACATTATATCAATTACTTAGACGTGTGACACCCACGAAGCTCTGAGCCCTGCCTGGCTCTTCTTCTTTCACCATCCTCCTATCTCTGACTTTTTCTCTGTTTCTTATACAGAAAAAAATCATTTCTGCAGCAAAAACTTCATTCTGTCTGTTTCTTCTTCTTTCCTTTCAGCTGCTTCCCCCGACTGCTTAACTTAAATACAGTCCTTCTCACCCCACAATGACCAACTCTACCACTGCCCTGTGTTACATTCTCCCCAGCACCTGTCACTTCCTAGAATTGTCTCTTTAATATTTTTATATGAGTTTTCTGCTGCCATTCCCCCATCCCCATTAGAATGCAAGTGGGGTGAGGCCTTCTGCTACCATTCCCCCCTCCCGATTAGAATTCTGTGTGGCTGGGGACCTCCACACAGTATTTTAGTGTTTAGAACAGTTACAAAATAGGCACTCAATTAAAATGTTGGATGACTGAATAAATGGGTGCAGTGCCAAGAGCTCTCAATAGAGGAGGCACTTATTCCCATTCACGTTAGTAACACTATACACACAAATGGGGCGGGGATGTGGGCCCCCTCAGGGGCGGTTCCGTGGCTCCATTCAGTGTGATCCCTGTCTTAGGTCAATGGAGTAAAATACCTTTTGTCTCAGGATTAGAAAACTATTTGCGCTTACTGACTGTGCAGTCTTGGTAGATCATTTGGATTTCCATGGTATTCAAATGCTGATGTGATTATTGAAGATTTTAATAACAAAAGTAAAACAAAAGTAAAACTTCCTGAAGCAAATCACCCATTGCCACTGAGACGAAAATGATACTTCTTCCTTAAATCCCAATAAATCCCCCAAATGTTATGCAAATTGAAAAATACCCCTGTTGAAAGACTGTCAGATAACACCTCTCCTTCCCACAGACTATTTGTAAGCATAAAGAAACATCCAGAAAGAAGTAATAAATTGGTCCAGTACACTATTCTGGCAGCCATTAATAAATCAATATGAAGGGGAGTTCTGAAGGGCAAAATGTTGCTGTCGGTGGGTGTCCGATTTAATTTTGCTCTAAATTAATATTTCGAATATGATAAGTGAGCTGGCAGGAACAGATTTCATGATTAATTCTATGGAGTCAAAAATGCTTTGATGGCACTTTAATAGCTGCTCCACTGATCTAAAAGTGCCTGAAACGGGCTTACGTGGGCACGCTCACAAATTGCATGATAATGTGGATCCCACCCAAGGAGGAGATTTACTTTTTATTTTCAAATCTCTGGCGTACCTTGGGAGAGACGTGTTTCATCATGCAGGCAGAGACATTTTTATAGCCCCATGAGCTGCGGCGGAATGATACATGGGGTACGAGCAAGCAGAAAGTGCCATTAGAACCCGCCCGGAAGACCTGCCTCCCCGAAGCCACATAAATCAGCTTCCGATGGCGTCGCTGCTCCCCTGGGAATGAGGGTCCTAGAATGAAAAAACAAAACAAAACAAAACAAAATAAAGCAAAAACTACTTTAAAAAGACCAGAAAGAGAAATACAACCTGAGTTCGTCAATGAGAAGCAAGAATGAAACCTGCATGTTTCCTTTGGGGTCAACTCTGCCTTTAAATTGCTACCAGCCTGGAAGGTTTATAGTTAGGTGAACCGGAAGGCCACCATTGAAGTTTGGCGTTTACTAAAAGGCAACCCAGTGCTTCTACTCAGGGAGGGTGCGTTCCAGCTTGCCACGCAGATGGGTGACTTGAAGGCACACAGTAGGGCTGAATAGAACACTGAACAAAGGGCCTTGGGATCCTGTGACAGAGCAGAAGGAGCTCGGAGGCTCCCACGTTTCTTTCTCATTCTTCAAGAATAAGATTTTGAGGCTGGGCAGAGTGGCTGACACCTGTAATTCTAGCACTCTGGGAGGCCCACGTGAGTGGATCTCCTGCGCTCAGGAGTTCAAGAGCAGCCTGAGCTAGAGTGAGACCCTGTCTCTACTAAAAATAGAAAAATTAAGTGGGGATGGTGACCAGTACCTGCAGTTCCAGCTATTCCAGAAGCTGAGGCAGGAGGCTCACTTGAGCCCAGGAGTTTGAACTTGTGGTAAGTTATGATGATGCCACGGCACTGTACATGGGCAGCAGAGTGAGAGTCTGTCTAAAAAAGAAAAATACTACTAATAATGAATAAATAAGATTTTGATGAGGGTATACAGGTATTTTAAAAAAGAGAAAATAGAGGGTGGTGCCTGTGGCTCAAAGGAGAAGGGCGCCAGCCCCATATGCTGGAGGTGGTGGGTTCAAATCCAGCCCTGGCCAAAAACAGCAAAAAAAAAAAAAAAAGAGAGAGAGAAAATAAAGGTGAAAAGAATAAAGGTGTGAAATTTTTTTGTCTGTTTGGAGAACTTTGATTAGTTCAGTCTGACTAGAATAGGGTATGCAGAAATAAAAGAAGCAAAACTGGAAACCTAGTTTGATGTTAAAGTGAGCCATGTCCTTGGACAGTGAAGAAGCAGGGTTTGGTTCTAACCTAAAGGACGTAGCAACATGAAATACACTTTAAAAAGGTTACTGTGAAATCCAGGTTAACACTGTAGATTATGTTGGAGACACTGGTGTCTCATTAATTCAGGTTTCCATTTATGATGCCAGCTGGAAGGCTCTCTGCCTGGTACATCTGCAGGAGCGACCTTCTGAGAGGTGTCAGGTGAGAGATCTTGCTTGGAGTCATAGGTTGGAAGATCACATACTTTTAGTGAGATCACAGAAGTAGAGCAGGTAGAGTGAAAAAGGAAGTGGTCTTCGGTTCCAGATCTGATGAACATCAACATCAGAGATGAGTGGGAGCAGAAAGCCCCACAGAGGGAAAACAAAAGTGAGGGCGTGTTTCAAAAAATGAAGGATCAGTAGTCTGAAATATTATTCAGAAATCAAACAAGAGAAGGGCTAAGACATATCTATTGGAATTAGCCCCAAAGGGAGTTAGGTGGCACACCCATAAAGGTCTGGGAGAAGTGAAATCCTAGTTATAGTAAGTAAAGGAAAGTGTCAGAGCTACAGAGGTTGTAAATATAGACAATTTTTTCAAGATCATTTTCACCTTTGATCAAAAATATTGAGTCCTCTTGCCTTCCCCCTCAAAGTCCAAATTTGTTAGTCTCATTTTCAACTTCTTTAGCCTGTGGCTTAAACACAGTGTTTTGGAAATAAACTAACATCGACTGTCTGTGGTCACCACATATGCCTCATCCTTTTTATTTTATGGTTGGTGGTCCCTCATGTATGTGTTCTGTTCTTTCCTGTCCTGGGACACCTGTGGCTATTACATACAGTTATTAAAATAGAAAAAAAAACCTTCTTTTGCAATCATTTTTATATTTCCTAAGGATCAATTGACTTCAAAGCCAACTACTTATTGTCATAATTGATCTATGTTTATTGATGTGTTCATGAAATTATATGCAAGACCACGTAAAAGAAAGTGAAGAGTTGGGGCTTGAGAATTTGACCTGATAGATTAAATTTAAATAGAAACTTCTTATCCTTAAATAATCAAAACTGTTGAACTAACTTATGTGAAAAAGACTTGCCTGCTATTCAACCCTTCAAACCTTTTAATTAATATTTTCTTGAAAATTTTGTTTGTGTAGTTATAGCTTAGTTAATTCTATTTTTTTTTTTTTTTTGAGAAATCAAAGTTTTGGGGTGCAGTGGATCACACCTGTAATCTCAGCATTTGGGGAAGATTGCTTGAAGTCAGCCTAGGCAACACACTAAAACATCATAAAAAAAATTACACTGGTGTAGTGGCTTCTACCTGTAATCCCAGCTACTCAGGAGACTGAGGCAGGAGGATTGCTTAGGCCCAGGAGATGACGGTTACAGTGAGCTATAATTGTACCACTGTAGTCCATCCCAGGCAACAAAGCAAGACCTTGTCTTTAACAACAAAAAACAAACAAAAAAGATTTGGATTTGGTGCTTAGCTTTGAGAATTTCTTGTAGATTTAGAACCTGCTATAAAATGTGGACCACTGTGAGTTCAAGCTCAATTTTTCTTTAAAAAGAATATTTGTTCTAGGGAATTCTGCCAGGAATTCCCTGCAGGGGAAAAAATCTAACAGTTTTTGTCAATCAATTTCCAGACTCATCACAATCACCACCAAATAAATGTTCTGCTATTCAATGAGACTTTCAAAGCAGAAACAAGTGTTTGGGCCTAAAATTAATTCTCATTCACTTTATGAGAGTGTATTAAGTCTCTTTCATGTAAAAAGAGTGGGAATAGAAAGGGAGAAATGGCAAATCAGTTCCTTGGCTTAGATTGTTTTGAATACAGCTTGAATATTTGAAGTTGGAGGTACACTGGTTGACTGTTTGTATCTCATCAATGACAATAACCAACAAGAAGGAATAGCATTCTCGTGTTCTCTGTACTTCCTATAATTCTATATAACCGTTAAGTAACATAGGTCAAGTGAATGTTTGGGTACTAGCAGTCCTATGGTACCTTCTTTTTTGTGGGGAAGAAAAAAGAAAAAACTAACAGAGTAATTAGTTACTTTTAACACTTTTATTGCAATCTGCTGACTTATGCTACCTTTTGCTTTTTTTGGCCTTGCTATTTCAAAGTACACATCAGTGATGTTTAAGATTGTTTACTATGCATTGGCATTACACTTTTGCCATTAATATTCATTGGAACTCTTGAAAATTGATTAGTTAAGTGCAAAAACTTGTCTGAGAAGCTGTTCCTGCTTTCGTTTAATATTCTTCGTATACGTATCATCATTCACTCATTTTTTCACCCTTTCTTCAAGAAGTCCCCAACAAATTAATGCTCAACAAGCTCACATTTTTTTTTAATTTGTTTGTTTCACTGGCACTTAAGCTGGCAGGTTACAGATTTAATATCTAAGTTTGGAAAATAATGGGTAAGGGAAATAACCAGACTCATATAAATGAAACTCTTTTCATTTACTTTAGATCAAAGAAAACCAAAGTTTAAAGAATCTATTCTGAGGATTAATTGTTAAATTAAGTTGTCTTGCCCATTCTAATTATTTGGCTGGGATATAGGTAATGTAAGGCATTTCTATGATTCGAAGTCATTTTTGTGACTACGATTTCTGCATTGAAGTCTAGTAAATTTAAATGTGGGATACCAGATGCCACCTCTAGTCACTTCCATTTAACTGTGGGTCATGCAGAACCCTGGTTTCTTCAGTTTTCCAGGGGTGCTTAGATTTAGAGACACTGACTTTTCCTGGAAAAGTCCATAAGAGACTGAATGGTTAAACCAGATTTGCTAATTTATTTATTTATCTTCAGAAATAGGATTGTCAGGAGGGCCAGCTATTGTTCTGACTTAGCACATTCTCTCTCTTTAAGCTTTGGTGCATGAAGATGGTCTTCACACTCGTTGCCCAAAATTAAATGAAAAATTGCATATACTGTATGTATGCAAACTTTCCTTTTTCCTCTCTTTAGAGGGCCAAAGCTTTCTTAAATTTTCAAACTGAAGAATCTATACAGTAGGCACACCACGAGTGAAACCAAATTCTCAGAAAATTTCTTGGCAAGCATAGAATCAGAGAAAAGGGAGGTGGTGAGACAAGGTACGTGACCCTGCCACCATAAGGCACTCCTTCCAGATCACTGTGTCTGACAAGGTACCTTTCTTTGCAGGCAGGCTTGCATATGCACTCTGAGAGTTTGTGTGGGGGGTAAATCTTCTCGAAGTTTCCATGTCTGATCAATGTCTGCTCTGTTTTACTATCTTCTTTGAGGTATGTTGCCATCTTCAGTCTAGTTAAATTCAACTTTTCCGGATCTGAGAAAACCTCAGTCTCTTAAAGATAATGTTTATTATCTAGTCTTAACTATTTGATACTGGTTTTATGTTTTACATTTCAGAAGACAACCTCTATTGTCTTATGCCTGTAATTTGTCAGAGTCATGGGAAGGCAAATCATCATAATCTTAAAGAATGTGGTACATGAATACCAAGAGTTTTATTCTCTGCATCATGAGGCAGTTCCTGCTGAAAGTCATATTTCCTGGAAGGAAAAACATGCAGTTTTGATCAGCCCTATGCTCCATTTTGAATTTATCTATCTGATTTTTCTTTGAATTATCTGGCCAGATGATTGTTAATGTTGGCTTTTTATAGTCCCTCAATTTTATGTTTGTTTTCTACTTCATTAACTTCTGATGTTTAAAAAATTTCCTTCCTCTTTTATTGGATTTAATATGCTGCCCCTTCCTTTCTTCTTGGGATGTTTAATTTCTTAATATTCAGCCTTCCTTCTTTTCAATGACATCTATTTAAGATTTTAAAATTTTCTCAATTACACTTTTAGCTCTTCTTCCCGTGTGCAGCAGAAGAAAGAAGAAAAGAAGAAAAGGAGGGTGGTTCCTGTGGCTCAAGGAGTAGGGCACCGGCCCCATATACCAGAGGTGGCCTGTTCAAACCTAGCCCTGGCCAAAAAACTGCCAAAAAAGAAAAAAAAAAAAAAGAAGGAGAAGAAGAAAAGGAAACAAAATTACGGTTTTAGCTACATGTTCCATGTACTGATATGCAGGAAGGATTTAAAATACTTTCTGATCTCCATTATATTTTTTCTTTGATTTGTGCATTAATTAGTACATTTCTTAATGTCAAATATATGGGAAATTTCCAGTTATCTTTGCATTAATTTTTAGCTGAATTTCATTGTGATTTGGTATGCTCTGTAGAATTTCAATTCTTTGAAATGTTTTTAGACTTGTTTTACATTTCAAAAAATATAAATTTATAAAAAATATTGCATGTAGACTTAAAAATTATATTCTGAAGTTGTTGGGAACAGTATTATCTGTATATCAAGAGTCTTAATAGTAATCAATTCTCTATCTCTGCTGATATCTTTATTCTCCTGCTTCTATCAGTTTCTGAGAAAAGAATATGAAAAAAATCTTAATATGATTATGAATTTGTCTAAAGAAATTGCTTTATCAATTTCTTAGACTATATTAACTGCATATAAGTATAAAATTTGAAATATCCCCCCAAATTGAAACATCTGTCATTATATGCTGAAACTCACCTCTAATTATCATATTTGCTTTAAGGTGTGACAATTAAGCTCATGAACATATCCTAGAAAAGTGCTACATACTTCATTGATGAATATCATTATAGTCACCTTCCAAGTACTCCTCTTAGGAAGCTATACACCAATGCCAGTGCCTACTCAACTCTTCAACGCAATTTTTGAATTCTTTTTCTGGAATGGCCATCAGAGGTGTCATCAAATTACCCTGGATATCATGAATGTCACCAAACCTCTTCCTTTTGATATTTCCCTTACCTGCAAATAAAGAAAAAAGTCTTTGTGGGCCAGATCAGGTGAGTAGAGAAGGTGTAGCAATACACTTCTTTGTTTACTGGCTAAAACTTCTCTCATAGAGAATGCTGAGTGAGCTGGCACATTGTTGTGATGCAAGAGCCATGAGTTGTTGGCCAAGATTTTCAGTTAAGATTTTTTTGTTTTTCTATCCATGTGTACTTGGTCTGCTATGCTTTTTATAGTCAGGCAATGATTTTGATGCACAAATTCATTCATATTTTGATGAATATTTGCAATTTTGCATTGGTTCTGCTTGTTACTGGCCATTCTGACCTTTTTTCATCAGTGATGCTTACTCTCCCCTCAGAAAAGTGTTTAATCCATTTGTATACTGTTGTTTTCTTTGTCCCCATAAGCTTGGACTAACATGACCCTGATTTCACTTCTACTCTTGCTAAGCGTAAGAAGAAATTTACAGATGGTTGCTCGTTGCTCTAATTCAAGCTCAGGCAATAGTACACAACACACAACAACTATAATCAATAACATTCAGCAACACACATCGACATGAACACATCTGTGAGATACTGATAAACCAAGGTTATAAAACCTTACCATGTTATTTTTACAGTGCTGCAAACCATAAGCACAGGTGGCAAGATCATGAACTTAGTCATCAGACTTAGTATATTTGTTTTTATTAATATAGCTACCCCATACTTCTTTCAATTATTGTTTATTTAAAAATTATTTTACATCATTAAAATTGTCTATAGTAACAGAACAAACAGATTATATATCTCAGAAGATTTATCATAGAAAGTGTATTACATGCTTATAAATTCCAAGAATTTGCACAATATGTTATCTCTAAGTTGGAGAATCAGGAAAATGAGTAGTAAAATTCAGTTCAAATCTGAAGGCTTGAAAACCAGGAAAACTGGTGGTGTTATCAGGGTTCAGGAACTAACATTTTTAGTTCTCAGTATACACTTGACTAAAGAATTGCCAGACCCACCAAAAACAAGATAAGCATGAAACAAAGTTTATTAATCAAGAAAGGGATAGGTTTACAGAGTAAGTTCAAGACATTGCAAGCTGTGACAAAAAGATTCTGGTTATGGTCTTAAACTCTGTTTTATAGTGTCTTCATTGGGCTGGCCTCATGGTTCAGCAGTCACTATGAAACCACTTTGATGGACAGTTAACAGAATAATAGCCTTCAGCTACTCTAGGTCACTTTCCAAATCCTATTATGCCTGGGATGCCTGGTTCAGGAAGCATTCCTGCTCACGGGTGTGGTGGTTTCTTGGGATAGGGTTACAGTGGGGCAGTACCAAGATGGGCCCACTCTTGTCCTTATTTCCAGGTAGGACAATTGCTGAGGCATCAACAAAGCAAGGGACTCACTGTGTTCCTAACACTAAGATGGGTCCCTGCTATCTACCTAACAGTGTAACTCCCAGTCTTAAGTCAAAGTACTGAGAATCTTTGGGTTAGGTTGTGGAGTTTGGGGTGCAAAATGGTTGGTCTAAGTCTTAGAGTCCAAAAGCAGAAGAACCAAAGGGCTGAAAGCCGGAGAAGATAGATGTTCCAGCTTTAAAAAAAAGAAAGAGAGAGAAAGAACTTACCTTTCCTCTACTGTTTTGTGTTTGGAGGGTAGAGTCTCTTCACTCATTCTACGGATTCAAATTTCTCTTTTGGAAACCCACAAATCATATTTTCCTAGCCATCTAGACATGTCTTAGTCAAGTCATGATGTCACAAAAAATTAACCAACACATTTTTATTTTTATCTCCTTATGTTTCAGTAAATAGGTATAATTTGGATTTTTCTATTATTTTACAATAATGGAAAAAAGAGATAGGTTTTAACTGAATATCCATTTAAATTTATTATATTTGGAAACATTTGTTCTTTTAAACATGATAGACATTGTGCTTCAAATATATATCTGATAATAACAGCATCTAAATTCTTTACTGGTATTTAATGCTATCTTTTGTTTCTGCTAAGTTTTGTTTTATGTTCCCTTGTTTCACTGGACATAATTATCTTGGATTTAGATTGTATGTGGGGTTATTGCTCTTTTTTATTTTTTTCTTTAGACAGAGACCCACTCTGTCACCCTGGGTAGAGTGCTGTGGTGTCATAGCTCACAGCAACATCACAGTCCTGGACCCATGTGATCCTCTTGTCTCAGCATCCCTAGTAGCTATCCCTAGTACCTATCATGATGCCCAGCTAATTGTTCTATTTCTAGTAGAGACAGGTCTCCTCTTGCTTAGCCTGGTCTTGAACTCCTGAACTCTAGGGATCCTCCAGTCTGGGCCTCCTACAGTGTTAGGATTACAGGTGTGAGTCACAACACCCCCTGGTAGTCATTGCTCTTGAAAAATGATTTGCAGCATCCCTCATATCTAAGGATGTATCCACTTCCTTCCAGAATGGATTTGCCATGCTTTGTTCCCAATCATTTCAAGGCTAAAGGTTCCTTTCAGACTTGAACTATGAATAATCTTGAGTACAGTTTCTCATGAGGTCCCATCTTTGCTGACAGTTTTAAAAGCCTACCCAATACACAGTTTTGTTTATTTGTTTATTCATTTTGCATTTATCCTGCTTTGCTCAATATCAAAGCAAACTTATTTTAGCTTTTATTTCAAAAGGTATTGTCTATCCAGGTAACCTAATCTGCTACAATTGAAAACCAGGTAATTCTTCTTAATGTATCAAATATACGTGAACAGTTAAAGAACTTGCCTTACAGATGTATTTTGATGAGGGAAAAAGCAAAAAATGAAGGTTCAGACATGAAGCAGAGTCTCAAGCGCCATGATGGAATTGATGGGGTAGGAGTGAAATAGTCCAGACCATTTTATAAAAGTAATTTAAGAAAATAGCCAAGTACATGTATATTAATACTTCCATTCCCACAGCTCACAGCCAGCTCTAATATATTGCTTAATCTGCAATATTTGTGCTCTGAGCTTTAGCAGTGCCTAGTGGGAACAGAAATAGCTCCCTAGACAACAAAAACGAGCATTTCCAAGGACTTGAGAAAAGTATGTCTTCATCTGTATATTTAATAATGGGAGTTGGCTGGGACTTTAGATGTGGCGGTAAGCAAACACAGCCAGATTGTTTGTTTGTGATCGAGAGGAAGGAATTCTAGGAGTCACAGGGTGCAGGGCAAAGCAAAACATGAAAGGCAGATTTTAAACAAAGTGCTTTTCTTTAGAAATCCTGAGAAAGACAAAAGAATTGAAGAATTGGGAATCAAAGTCAAGACAATTAGCCAGCATGTCTGCAATAGTTTTCATCCGTTCGAGTTGTTAGTTCTAAAACAGTGCGGTAGAACACTGAGTTTCTTTTTCTTTTATTTTCCCCATCTAAAGATTGGGCCAGGAATTGGGGTGATGGTGGTGTTTAATTTCACAAGATACTTACTATGGTCTTTTTTAATTAATAAAAAACAGAGTCTTGTTACAATTAAAATCATATATATATATATCTCCTATGATTTCTCAACCTCAGCATCATTAACATTTTTGGGTGGGTAATTCTTTATTTGGGGTTGTCTTATGTGTAATAGAATATTTAGCACTGTTTTTTGTCCACTTTTGTCCCCTCCCCTGCCTATCGAGGGCAGAAGTAAAACTATTGTGACTACCAAAATGTTCCTTGGATTTGCCAAATGTCCCCTGGGGTGAGTGCAAAATAGACACCAGTTGGGAATCAGTTTATTTATTTCAATATCAAATAACTGAGTTTTTGTAAGAGCATGAGGGTTGGTTTGGGTCCAATATATCTAAACAAAAAATCTTACTTTAATGTACAATTAACCATTTTTAAAAAAATTTACAACCCACACAATGAATGTCATAAGATTCCTATTTATGGTAAGGAATTGATCCAAAAAACATATAACTCGGTCTTTCCTTTATTGTTGAGGGGATTATTAGATTAATTGACAGGATCTTAGATTGTCCTTCCTGTAAAATGTGATTTTATATCTAACTCTAGGCCATATGTTTGGAGTTTTTTCGACTTAAGAGGTATTGACTGATGGATTTGTTAAGCGCAAACCACAGTGCCAGGAGCTGTCCATGCCCAAGATGAACACTGGTTCAAGTGGGTAAAATAGCCACAATTTTCTGCTACTTCATTGAATCAGTTCTGGATAACAGGATAAAAGAATGAACTGGAAGTTATTCGGCCTGGGTTTAAATCCTGACCTTACTACTTACTGGTGGTGTGATTGTGACCAAATTACATAATCTTTATTAACTTCAAGTTCTTCTTTGTAAAGTAGTAAAAGTAATAGTCATGTTTCCCACAAGAGTGTGATAACTGCAGGATCTGGACCTAGTTACTGCTGTGTAAACAGTACCTATAATATATAATATATCTTATTTTTAATATCTCTTAAGTTCATTGAAATTATTTTCTGTGCATTTGTAAAAACTTATTAAAATGGAAATGCAATAAACAATTTGAATTGTTTAAATAGTAAATATAAATTTTACATGAATTTCTTATTTTTTAAAATGATTTGTAGAATATAAATTGTTGTAAAATATAAATTGGATGCTTTATTAACAAATTGCTAAAATATAGACCTATTTAATATTATTTCTAATATTTTTTTTGCAAGATTAAAATTACACCTGTTTTCTTTTCTTTTTTTTTTTCTTTGAGACAGAGCCTCAAGCTGTCACCCTTGGTAGAGTGCTGTGGCATCATAGCTCACAGCAATCTTCAATTCCTGGGCTCAAGTGATTCTCCTGCCTCTCCCTCCCAAGTAGTTGGGACTACAGGCGCCTGCCATGGAGACTGGCTATTTTTTCTTTGCAGCCATCATTGTTGTTTGACTGGCATGGGCTATATTCGAACCTGCCAGCTCAGGTGTATGTGGCTGGCACCTTAGCTGCTTGAGCCACAGGCACCAAGCCTAAAATTACATCTTGAAGTGAAATATTTAGGAATATTTGTAAGAGTGAAATCAGTGTTAATATTCTACGAAAATGCTTTGTAAGTTTTATTTCAATTGGCCAATACTTTTTTTTTTGAGACAGAGCCTCAAGCTGTCACCCTGGGTAGAGTGCCCTGGCATCACAGCTCATAGCAACCTCCAACTCCTGGGCTCAAGCCATTTGAACCCACCAGCTCACGTGTATGTGAATGGTGCCTTAGCTGCTTGAGCCACAGGCACTGAGCCAACCAATACTTAATTAATATGAAACCTTAAATAAAAGTCCAGGAAAAATGTTATAAATACTTTCTTTAAAATTTCAGATTAGTGTGAGGTTACCAATGATTAGGTTACATTGATTTCATTTGTTATGTAAAGTCCAAGTTGTAGTTGAGCCTGTCACTCAGGAGGTGCCGTATACCCTCACATTGTACAGGTTAGGTGCAGGCACACCATTCCCCCTTCTTCCTCTTTCCCCTTCTTTCTCTTTCCCACTCCCCCACTTGAATTGAATTTACAAATACTTTATTTTTAAGAGTAAGTTTTCTGAAATCTTTGTTTTCCTATGCTCTTGGTATACTTATTATCTTGGATCTTAAAATCAGATAGAGAAAAGATAAATGTTTCTGTGAAGAATCCTCACACTTTAAAAATTCTCCCTAATCTGAACAGTATGCTACTGAATAGGGCAACAGATGAGATAAGCCCATAGCCCGTGAGGCCTACTGGTAATTCTACATTTTTAATCTTCTCAAGCGGAAGGTATGCTTTTTTGCGTAAGATTTTAAAAAGACGTATAAACATTTCCTCTTTCACTTGCAGTTTTAACATATTGGAATAAAGACTCACAGCTCTCAGCTTCTCTTACAAAAAATTTGAAGAGAAAGAGAAATAAAAATGTAAATGCATCTCTCATGAAACCAGAAATTGAACAATATTTGAATATTTCAAGAAACATTACCAAATGCAATAAGCATTTGCGTGGGATAATGATGAGAGACGGTGGCAATGAGTATAGAACTTAGACAAAGCGGAAAGGGTCCTGTTCTCTGAAGTAAAAAGCACACTCCATAAGGACAAAGTCTGCCAGGAATAGGACAGGCATGATAAAATCCTGCCAGTTTCCTCTCTTGGCACAGTTTCAAGACAGCAGCTGAGTTTGAGCAAGAATCGCAAAGTGCCTTGTGCCTGTCATCCTAGCACTCTGGGAGGCCGAGGTGGGAGGATCCTTATGCTCAGGAGGTTGAAATCAACCTGAGTAGGAGCATGTCTACTAAAAGTAGAAAAATATATCTGGGTATTTTGGTAGGAACCAGATGAGCAGGAGGCTGAGGCATGAGGATCAATTGGTCCCAGGAGTTTGAGGTTGCTATGAAATGATGATGTCAGGGCACTCTAGACTGGGACAGCAGAGTGTGACTCTGTCTCAAAAAATAAAAAAAATAAAAATTACAGAGGCCAGCTCTCTTGTAGAAAACGTTATATTAGTGTATCAACGAGTAGCATATGTGTGTATCAGTGAGGGATGAGGCGAGACGTCCCTCAGTGTGAGAAATAGCATGCTGCCAATATAGGTTGATGAGGAAGAAGAAAATATGAAAAGAACGCACAGCATAATCTTAGTACATAGGATCTTCTGCTAAGCTGTAACATGGCTCTGGCTTCTTTCCTCAATAAATTCTCATTTTTTTTTTTGCAATTTTTGGCTGGGGCTGGGTTTGAACCCGCCACCTCTGGCATATGGGGCCGGTGCCCTACTCCTTAGAGCCACAGGCACCACCCAATTCTCCTTTTTATTAATGTAACTATTGGTTTTTTATTTTTTATTTTTTAATTGGAAAAATATATTATTATAAAGGGAAGTTACAGACATATTTCACTTATCAATGAGGATGCAGTATCCTAAACAACGTATTAACAGGTTGAATCAAAAGTTACTGTTCAAGTAATGTCCTTTGGTCAAAATTCGATCCAACTTACATGAGAATTAGTCACTATTGTCTTGTCTTTTTTTTGAGGAGTTTAAAAGGAATAAATTCCCTTTCAATAGATGCTCCAAGAAGAGTTCAGCTCACTAAAAGAAACCATAAAATTGATGTGCAATGTAAGTAAAACTTTTCTATGTAAAGGTAATGAAAAATGAGAAGAAAGCAGAAGGAAAGTTAATGGCAGGCAAAGAATAGGCATTATTAAAATGTTGCAGTGGGGCATGTAAGAACTGTGAAGAAAAATATTTGTAGTTAAAAATGGACGATATCATCAATAGTACAAAATAAAAGTCCCAAATAAAGTTTTAAGAATGAAATTTGAGCCTGCAGATCTCAGGGAATAAAAGGAAGGGAAAAAAACAAATCACAGAGATGAAGGCAAGTTGGAAACAGTACAAAGAAATACTGCTGAAAACTCTGTAAAGTACGAAAAGCACAGAATTGAGGAAAGCAAACAAATGAAACAGAATAGAACAGAGTTCTGTTTGAAAAAGGTTAGAGCGGAATTTATAGACAGTGATTACAGGCGAAGGAAAGCCAGCATTTCTACAATTGGTGTTCTGGAAGAACAGAGTAAGAATAATGGTGCAGAGAAAGAACATGTATAATATTATATGTTCTCTAAAAACTTTTTAGAAATAAAAGGGGACTTAAATATTAAGAGTGGAAAAGCGAAACGTGTACTAGAAAATATTTATCTAGAAAAACTAATATTAAGATGTACTGCATTTCAGTGTTAAAGAACAAATTAATTAGGAAACCAGGTAAAATATCATGTCATCTTGGCAGAGGAGGTAGTGAGGAAGCAGATATACCCCATACTACTTGTGGCAGGCTTTAATTCCAGAAATCAGCAATACAATGTCTAAAACAGGCAAAATGTGATCCTATAGTTTTATGCCTACCTAAAATGTCACTCAAGTATAAAGGTAATTAAAAAATTATTTGAATATTCCATCATTCAAAGACCATCTATCCCATAAGCATTTATTTAAAAATGTACTCTCTGGGAAAAACTGAAACCAAAGACAACATTAATGAAGAAACTGTCACAAAAGAATTGCTAGTGAGAATTAAAGCCATTTAATTTTAGACTAAGAGGCAATAAGTGTGGTGATTAGGGTTACAAAACAGAATACAAATGTTATAAACTCTATCAAGAGAGAAATTTATTTTAACAGAAGTTTATCTTGGAAGGGGATAGTGCAGAGGATGGTGATCAGAATACTGATTTCCTCAGTTTTTATGGAGATGAGGTAGAGAAAAGGATTGTCAAAGATCAAATTCAATGCACAATTAAAAAATGGAGAGATAAACATATTTAAAAGGATAGAAGTAAATTTGAATAGAAATATTACAGACTAAACTTTGGTAGAAGAGAATTGACAAAATCATAAATTATTTGTTGTTTATATGTAAAGTAGTAAATATTACTTTAAAAAAAGTATTAAGTAGATGATAAAAGGCTATTATAAAAGTAAGCATTAGTACAAAGTTGTAAATTAAAAATCAGCAGATGGAAAGTCATAAAACAAAAACTACTATAGGAACTGCAAGCATAATAAAATTTGCTGACTCATATATCTTACCAATAAATGTAACTTTGCAAGATTTAACTATTAAAATGAGGAGAGGCTACAATTAGATCAGAATAAAATTAATCTATAAAATACGTAAAATTTCAAACTGCCTCACAAAGATTAAAATTACAAGGATTGTCAAATATATACAAAGCAAATTAAAGAAAGCAATGTTGTGATGTTAATGTTGTGATTTAAGACCCATCCCACACCAAAATGATAATAGTAATAATCACTGAAGACAAAGCAGGGTATCTTCTCATGGAGTAGGGTTTAAGCCAAATGAAGATTTATCATTTGTGAATATCTACAAGTAAAATACCAGAGCATCAATGTTAATATAACAAAAGTTATAAGAAATACAAAGAATAGAAGTACACTGTCATTTTTAAGTTGATTGCTATACTTTACAACGTAACGAACAAGTAGACAAAAAATAAAAAAGAATATAAGAGAGCTAAATAACAAAAAAATTGATAACTTTGGTTTATTAATATTTCTCAGATTTTGTACATCAAAAACTAGGAATATCCTATATTTTAAGTATCTAATTAAATAACTTAAAATTGATTTTCGAGCAGTGCCTGTGGCTCAAAGGAGTAGGGTGCTGGTTCCATATACTGGAGGTGGTGGGTTCAAACCTAGCCCCAGCCAAAAACTGCAAAAAAAGAAAGAAAGAAACTGTATTGAAGATTACAGGATTTAGAAAATAATGGTAATGAACATACCACATAAAAAATAGAATAAAAAAAAACAGGCTTAGATGAGAACTCACAGCTCTAAAAACATACTCATACAAGAAATAATTAAGATGAGTTCAATTAAGATGTTAAAATCCTGGCAATGCCTGTAGCTCAGTGAGTAGGGCACCGGCCACATATACTGAGGCTGGCATGTTCAAGCCTGGCCTGGGCCTGTTGAATAAAAATGACAATTGTAACCCCAAAATAGCAAGGCATTGTGGTAGGCACCTGTAGTCCCGGCTATCTGGGAAGCTGAGACAAAAGCCTCGCTTATGCCCAAGAATTTGAGGTTGCTGTGAGCTGGGACACCATGGCACTCTACCGAGGGCAACATAGTGAGACTCTGCCTTAAAAAAAAAAAAAAGTTAAAATCCTGACTTAAGAAATAGATAAAACAGACACAGAGAATGGAAAGGAAATGGAGAAATGAGCATGAAAAGCAAAATTTTTAGTTAAAAACCGTAATATAGATAAATAAATCCAAGGAAAAAGCAACTTCAACTTTACCTTGGAAGTGAGAACAATGTAACCTAAAAATGTGTTCCTTCATATTAATTTAAAATAAAAAAAGATGTAGAGAAATATAACAAATGTGGGTGAATATAACAGGATTATAAAAACGAAAACCACTTTTCTCAACAAAAAAAGGCAAAAAGAAGAGCAATAATATTCAGATTTCTATAGTTTTCAAATACTAAGGAGAGATTCAGCAAAACAGGTAAAATCCAAACAAGTAATAAAATAATACGGGGAATAAAAGTCACATTTTTGTGTGTTAGAAATTTTTTTCTGCTTTAAGATGAAAATAATTTTATGTTTAGCCTTTATAATATTTTGATTTCTGTTGCTATGTGAAACTTGCAAAGTTAAATTTTAGCATTCTCTTTTTGAATTTCTTAATTTACATGGTTGTGAAAAAACTGAAAAACGTACATAGGCACAGAAACGTACGTTCACACACACACACGCCAGACAGAGAAACGACCTTTAATACTGTGGTTCTTTACCTGTGCTCCGCAAACTTTTGTATCATGCCATTTCAAGGGCGATTCGACTTCCTCCATCCTGTCAATCACTCCTCAAGATTAGTATAAGAATAATCCTGAGCTGTAACTTTAGCACCAAACTGATCCATTCAGTATTATGGATTTTCAGTAGGGCGACCATATGCAACAGGTGTACTAAAGCCTGCCCTGGTTTGCTCCAGATAGTCCCCCTTTATACCTATCATCTCAGAGCCTCATTTATGCTCCCTCCCCCCATTTTGTTTTATAAAAGATTTCCACTTAGTTGATAAATTACATGTTCATTTCATTTATCATCTCACTGAATGGGACAAAATCACACCCTGTTACCTAGAAAACCAGAGAAGCTTCTGGGACCTTGCTGTCACTTCCTAGGTGGGAAAATGTTTACCACTTTCCAACATTTCAGCCTTGGCAGACATAATCAATCACAGGACATTTTCCCACTGATCCTAGATTTACTTTCTAAAGCCTATTCCACACATCATGCTAAATAACTACTTTTGGTCAAAGTTGGCATGAGTTGAACAATTACTTTGTCATCCTTGTGTTCTAGTGGAATGTCTTTAGTGAAATGAGGCTTAGGGTAGCCTATTTAAATCAAGATATTTATGAAGTCATACCACATTTTAGACATTCACTTGGAGGAATCTGATTTTATTACTGACTTTTGCTTTAGAATTTTAAATTAAGTTTTGATTAATTTTAATTTTACCAAGGAATATGTATATACTTTATTAAAGTAGACATACAATTTTATCAAGACATAGTATTTTATCAATTTTATCAGGAATTTTATCTCATTCCTTCAATTACTCCCTACTCTTCCAAGTAAGTACTTTCAATCCATTTAGCTCATTCTTTGGTGATTACCTCTATAGTTCTAAATAATACACTAATGCTGTTATGTTTTCATTTTTCACTTTTAAACACTATTTCTTGTCTTCCCCTGAAAATTTGCCTTCTGTGTCTTCTTTCTCCTTGAATCTGCCCTATCTACACATGTACACACACACACGCTCATACACACTCACACACACAACACGCTCCCTTTCAGTCTTCCCAGCCTTCCCAGCCTCCCAGCTCGGTTATGTCTTAATTTTCTTGAGATCAATATTAAGCATTTGTGTTATTTGACAACGCAGATGCTATTCTCAGCTGAGCTAGGTATCATGATTATCATGATTAATTTTCTTTTCTGGCTAATTTGTGTTTTCCCAGAATTGGCTGTTGCTATGTATTTGCTTAGCTGTCTCTGAACTTAACCACAAATGAAGTTGCAAATTCGCAGGAGGTTGTGTAAATCTTCTCCTACTCAGAAAGAAAGCATCAGGTAATCTATCAGTCCCATGATAGAAGCAACTTATAGAAACTCCATGCTGGTGATTCTCTAGCCATCCACCCAGCTGTGTGATTTTCGATGCTTCATTTGTGATTTCCGGAGAACTGATGCCTTTTATTCTCTATTTGAATTAGACCTTCTGTTTTTTGGATTCCTTACTTTTTATCACAGATTATCCCAAGTCCATCCCCTACTAGCTTTAAGAGAAAGACCTCATCGAGTGTACTTTTAAAGAAATGCTTTTTTAGACATAGCATATATCTACAGAAATCATTCTCTTGCCTTTATGCTTAATTTGAGTTCATCCAGATCCGGAATTACAGCACTTTGAAAATCTTATTTATTTCAAAATTTTGAAAGCATTCTTGCTCTGTCCTTTAACTTCTGACACGGATGATGAAAACTCAGAAAGTGTTCTGACTCTTCTCTCCATAAGGAGGTTTAGAGCATCTCTCCCTGTTCCTGGTGTTATAAAATTTCGTGAGGATGTTATAGTGTATGTGACTGTATACCCTTATGTATTATGCTGGTCACTCAGTGGAATTTATCAATCTCAAAATTCAAGTCTTTTCGTTCTGGGAAGTGTTCTTGAATTCTCTGATATCCTGTTCTTTCTCTATTCTATATTTGTGGATCACCAAGTATACAGACACTGGAGGTATTGCCCAAGTCTTCTGTTCTTCTTCTCTTTTTTATTGTATTTTTCCATCTCTAACTTTTGTTTCATTAACACTTTGGTAGAGTCATATTTCTGCTATCACAGAACTCGTAAGAGCTCTTCTTCATTTTATGAGTATTTCTCTTTCTTTAAAGTGTTTTGCGGTCTTGGAAGAGCAATATTTTTTGTAGTAGACTACTCACTTATCTTTCTGAAAATATTAATAACTATTTTTTAAAAATGTTTTGCATGATTATGTTCCCTTTTTGTTGTTTGCTTGCTTGTTTTTTTCTTTGTTTTTCACCCCAGAAATTCCTGCTTATTTTAATAGTAGAAAACAGAAAATGGATTTGGAACTGAGTCTGGAGGACAACTTCCCTGTAAGTTTTTTAACTTAAAGTGATCTGTCTGGGCAGTAATATTAGTGAAGACAACATGTCAGTATTGTTGTTTTTTCTCTTTGTTGGTTAAATTGCACAGAGTGGTCTCTTCCAACTCCTCCCTATGCAGGCATTCTGGACATTGTGTGGAAGAAAAACAGCTAAGGGGTCTAACCTTGTATGAGTTAGCATTTACTTAACTACTTCTTCTCTCCCTTTTCCCAATATGATCCTGCTACGCCAACTGTATCTAGTATTGTATAGAGGAAAAAAAACTTTTTCCTTCCGCAGAGAGTAGTCCTTCCATCTTCTGCTTGGGGTGGGGGTTGTGAAATGTGGCAGTTAACTGCTTCAAAAGCAGCTTCTTACCAGGGGATTACCTTTATCTGCATGTCCAGAAATACGTGGATCTATAAATTCCTAAGCTTTTGCAATTGTGTAGATTGTGTAGTAAAAATTAGATGTTTCATAGATTCCCTTCATGACAGCTTAATAATTAATTCCATATCTCTTACTATTCACTGATCTCCCTTCTAGTTCCCAAAGTGTTAGAGCCACTTTCTCCTTTCCTATTATATTTCTCTTTGACTTTAGGTCTTGAAATTCATGTGTTGTTATTCTACGATGTCTTGAGCAGAGAACAGAGAGAAAAGTGTGTACTTGATTCAGTTTATCTGTAAAACTGAATATTGTTTTTAAACATCTTTTAAGGTGAAAAATCCTTTCAAAGTATGTGTTACATAAAAGGTGAAGATGTGAAGGTGTGAGTCTAAGTAGGGCTGATTTAAGTTTTTTGCCCGAGGTGTGGGCCTTTCCTGCTTTGTATGTTAACAAACCCCACCACTTTCCTTACTATTTCTAAGGCACTCCGTGGAGTATAATTTAGATGTTCTAAATCAGTGATTTTCAAAAATAAGCTAGCAGATTACCCATAATCTTAAAGAATTTACAGTTCAGTAGGCTTAATAAAATAAGCACAGACATATTTACAGTATGTGCTAGAGTAATATTAAGTCTCATTAAAGAATGAAAAACAAATGATACAATGGTTTAATTCCTGTGAGATTATGGTTAATAATAAATGACAACATAAAACATATCATAAAAGCATTCTTGATAATAATGAAAAATGGCTGCCTATAAAAATATTCTTTATTCCTGGGTATAACATTAGCATATATAAAAACATTGTAACGCATATGATTATAATACATAGATTATAGATCTATAGTATGTATATTACATGATGTGCTATACTATATTTTTAGTTATATGTAATATCTATAAAAACATAACTATATACGAGTATGGTACCAAGAGTAAAGAGACAAAATCAACAGACAAATGTTTCTCTTTTAAGACTTAAACTTGAAGTTAATTAAGACTGGAGTTAAACACAACTTTTGGCTATCAGTTCTTTAGATACGTACGGCCCCCAAATAACACCAGTTCAAGCAGGAAAGGTGTCAGGTTCATTTAGTGTGCTATCTTAAGATTCCTCAAATTTCCTTAAGTAATAATCTACTGTAGAACTACTTTCGATATCCAAGTTCTTAGACTATAGCAGCTGTAACATCTCACGTAATGAAAGGCATTGTTCAGCTTCCTGAACTTTATACTTCTTCTCTGGTTATTTATACCACAGATGGCCAGATGACTTGGCAGTGGAATGGATGAGAAAATAAGCTGCCTGCAGATATTAAAAATGGCTTACTTCTCATAGAGATTCATTCTACTTAACCACAAAAGAAAGCCTATTAATTAGACTTTTGAATCCCATTAGGAAAAACAAATACCAATACTTAACTGCTCAAATATGACATGATGGAAAATTGCTAACATAATTAGATTTTTAATAGTGTTAATGACTCTTGTATCTTATTAATAAGAATTAAAACTAATGTAATATTATATGAAGAAAAATTGCCACTGTATGCTCCTCTACAGGGAAATGCAGCCCGATTATGTCTATTTCCACATGAAGGGATTTTAATTTTTATTCTCTTGCAGTTGTAATATAACTCACATGTTCCTCAGCATAATATATTTTCCCTGACATTATGTGACAGAAGGTCCTACAAGTACACCATTTAGATCTGCAGTCTCATTAGGTATCCTAAGTCAAGCATGATGTTGACTCTGACTGTCAAACTACCACCTATACTAAAGGTTGAATTGTCCCTGCCCTCATTCTCTGCCTTTTCATGAATTATCACTTCTTCAAAGCCTTGTTTCAAACCCTTCTGATTTTCACATTTATAAGCCAAATTATTTTCATTGTTTATGCCATGCAATTAGTCATTTTTGACATACTCTTTCACTTTCTAGGTATTCTATGAAGCTAAAAAGTAAGTTTCATTACCCAGTGAGTATGTGTCATCAATTTGTTAATAAAGTCATATACATTTAACATCTTCTATATGTCTATTGTGTTGAAGACACCAAGTATCACAAGAGACATGATTCTTGTACTCAGAGAGGGTGTTTATCTGTTCAAATGGTGTGAGTGTTCTAGAAACTTTCTTTTTCAGAAACTTAAAAGTGCATTATTAATATTTCTATGAATCCCTTCCATGTGCTAAATTCACCATACTAGCTGCCACAAAGACAAATAGATGCTGGTTTCCAAACCAGGCAGAAGCAGAAAATCAGAGAAAATAGCCAATATTTGAGATAGATGGCTTGCCAACCCACTTACAAACTTGCCAGATAGGTGCAGATTATGGATGATTCAATAGAATGACTTATGATGAGACCAATAGTGTATTTGTGCTCTCTCTCTTTGTACTGGCAAGTAACTCTAATGTGATTATATCAGCAAATAGAACTCTACTACTCAAAGCATGGTCCATGGAATAGCAGCAGCAGCATTACCTAGGAGCTTCTGGAATTTATAGAATCTCAGGTGCTGTCCTAGAGATTCTGAGTCATGATTCTACAATTTATCAGGATCTCAAATCATTTTGTGCACTGTAAAATTGGAAAAGCACTAGAGTATGTTAAAATAGTAGAGTAGATTTCATTGTACAAAGTGAAGGGGAGGTGGTGGTGGTTGTCTTAAGTCTCTTGCATTGGTATAACAAAATACCATGGACTGGGTGACTTAAAACAACAGGAATTTATTTCTTATAGTTCTAGAGGCTGGAAAGTCCAAGATCAAGGCACTGGCAGATTTAGCATCTGGTCAGGACTGACTTCCTTGTAGACAGCCATTCTTACACTATCTTTACATAATGGAGGAGGAAAAGGGTTTCTTTTTTCTTTCTTTTATAAGACACTAGTTCCATTCATGGGCTCCACCCCAATGACTTAATCACCTCTCAAAGGCCCCACCTTTCAATGCCATCACTTTGGAGGTAAAGATTTCAACATGTGAATTCTGGACCAACTTACTCAAACCATAGCTGTGGTCCTGTTCAGATCTCATTTAAAGCTATAGTCCACAACCTCTAGGCCACAGACCAGTACCTTTTTAGGAACAGGACTATACAGCAGCAGGTGAGCAGTAGGAAGAGCAAATGAAGCTTCGTCTGTATTTACAGCCACTCCCCATCACTTGCATCACTTCCTGAGCTCCACCTCTTGTCAGATCAGCTCTCATAGGAGAGTGAACCCTACTGTAAACTCTGCATGCAAGGGATCTAGGCAGCACACTCCTTGTGACAACCTGATGCCTGATTATCTGAGATGGAGCTGAGGCCATGATACTAGTGCTGGGACCATCTAGCTGCAGGAAGACAGCTCAGGGTATCCCACTAATTCTGCATTATGGTGACTTATATAATTAATTATTTCATTTTCCACTACATCGTAATAATCATGGAAATAAGTGCATAACAAGTGTAATGTGCTTGAATCATCCTGAAATCATCCCATCTTACCCTGGTCTGTGGAAAAATTGTCTTCCATGAAACTGGTGTCTGGTACCAAGAATGTTGGGGACTGCTGATGTAGAGTACAGTGACTATCTGAGAGCAGCATTTTAGGCAGTGTTGTTAGACACTGAACTTATCTAGAAATACAGTAATTGGCATTATGAAATAATTTGAAATCTTACAGAGTGGTTCTCAACCCTGGCTGTACATTTAGAATTACCTGGGGAGCTTTAAAAAATGCCAATGCCTCAATTCTACATCCAGAGATTAAGATTTTATTTTTTTCTGGTGAGTTTCCCAGGTATCGGAATGTTTTAAAGTTCCCAGAGGATTCTCACATGCATCCAGGGTTGAGAACCACTGATAAAATATGAGAATTGGTTGGAAGACCTTGGGTTAATAAGCTTGAGGAAGCGAAAGTCCATGTAGATAATCATAGGTATGCCTGCACATACCTACAGGGAAATGGTAAAGATTTATTTTGTGTAGATCCACGAAATAGGATTGGACTAGGGAGAGACACTTAATGATTGCAGATTGACCTAAGAAGAATTTTGGTAATTTGAGCTGTATGCAACAAAAGCGATGCACATTTGAGGCACATGGTGAGTACAGGTGGAGACTGCATCACCAAAAGTTTCTTAGGCAAACTGCAGAGTACATTCATTCATTTAGCATTGACATCAGGTCAGCAGGGTGAGGGATTTTCAGAGTACATTATAATAGAGTAATAATAAATACATTTAACAAGCACCTCCTGTGCTGGGAACTTTATATGAATTCCTAGATTTAATCTTGACCATGACTCTATGAGGACACTTCCTTTGAAACAGAGGCTTGGAGAGTTGAAATAAATTGCTCGAGATTATACAGTTAGTGAGTAGCAGGAGCAGGCCACAAACTGAGGTTTGTCAGACCCCAGGTCCCTTGATCTTAACCTCATGCAGATTCTGCCATGATGCTCAAAGGATGCTTCCAACCCTGAGATTCCCTGACTCTTAGGCACACTGTGCTCTAATCACCGTGATTTTTACTTAAAGGCTGATTTAATGGGCAGGGTGGCTTATCTAAACAAACTTTTATAAACATTAAAGGAATTTTTTTAAATCACTGTTCAAAGCTTAGAAAATAGAATGTCATTGAAAGAACATGCCTGGGTTAAAGGACCTGGAATCTTAATTAAAATAAATGAATGAATGAATGAACAAATAAATGAATAAATAACGGAGCAAGTAATAAAACCAGGTAATTTGCAACACCAACACATTTTGTGACAATTCCTTTTCCCCCCTGTCGTAATTGAAAGCATATTTGTTTTTACTCTCTCTCTCTTTTTAAATTGTAATCTATGTTAGTATTGCAAAACTAATTATAAGTCACCCAAGTGTAACCAAGAGCGTTGAGGGCTCCTGAAATAGGACAAAGGAAATTCATTAAGAAATAATGTTGAACTTATGGTTTCAAAAGATCATTAGAAATGGTAAACCAGAGAACACTGTTGCCTGAGCTGATATCAGATCCAATCATCTATCATTCTCAGGGTTCTGAATGTAATTATCGTCTGGGCTCCTTAGTCCCCAAGCAGAATGGCAGCTGATCTCTCCACCATGAGTCCAAGGCTAACGTGACATATTTTATCTAGGATACACCAGCCTCTTCTTCCATTTTGAGATCCAGTGGTCAGAGTGCTTCCTAGGAGGCTGGCAGCCTGGGGACATTCAGTTTCAGCGAAGTGATTACACATCAGGCTTGTGGCTAAGGTTGGGCTAAGTCATGACTTCCACTCTATTTTCTCTATGGAAGGATACTGTGGGCTGCCTTTGGCAGCCTTTTATATGAACACTTGTTAATAACAGGCAGGGTGCACCTATCTGTAATAAAATGGTCAACATTTTCCTACTGTATTCCAGTAGCTCCAGGTGCTCCTATTCAGAGACATGATTTACTATAGAGATTTGCTGGGTATATGAGAGGGTGAGAGGACAGTTGTTTCAGCATCGTTGGCACAAAAACTTTCTTTTCAACGTTCCAGTACCACCAAAGTACAACGTAGAGACAGGAAAAGCAGCAGACTTCTTTGAAGAACCAGGTAGTAAGTGTTCCATAGAGTCTGTGTCTCAGATACTGGACTCTATTTTTATAGTGCAAAACAGCCATAGGTAGTAGGAAAACGAGGGGATGTTGCTATTTTCCAATAAACAGTTATTTATGAACAATGAATTTCAGAATTCTTATAATTTTTATGTAGTACAAAATATTCTTCTTTTGATTTTTCCCCCCAGCCGTTTAATATGTAGAAATCATTCTCAGCTCACAAATCGTGCAAAGCAAGTGACTGGCTTTTCCCATAGGAAGAAGCCGTGGGGAACATCTCCTACTACCTGCTCTACTCTTTTATGTTGCTTTTGATTTTGAGAAGAAAAGTAGTTATCATAGTCTAACTCTGGTTTCATTGATTGCTATCACAATGCTTACCCATATTGCCTGCCAAAAGACTTTAGAATTTATGGGACAATTTTTATTTCCTTTCGGGGCGGGGGGTGATCTGATTTTGGCTTTTGGCCAAAGAGACAGGACATACAGTGTTACAAATGGCTTTATAGTCTGGGGCCCTGATTTGAGCCACTGCTTACCCATATGACTTTGAAAACCTGTTTTACATTTCTGAGTCTTAGATTCCCCATTGGCAAAATGAGAATAATGACCCCATGACAGTATCAATGTACACAGCTATGAGAGAGAGACAGAGACTCTTAAGTTTCCTTGTTATTTCTGGAGTGCTCTGCAAATACAGGTTATTTTAAAATGTGGAAATGATGGTAGCTTATATCTGCAATAATAATAATACTTACAGCTCTTGATATGGGTTTGGGATTGTTCTAAGTGCTTGACAGATACTGATCCATTTAATCCTCACAATAACCACATGTAAATGAATACGTTTGTTATCATTTGATAGCTTTGGATCTAAGGCACAGAGGGGTTAAGTGATTTGCTTTTGGTCTCACAGCTAGTACATGGCAAAGGCAAGGTTTGAACCTTGCATTCTTATTCTTGAGTCCCCATTTTTCACTACTGCTTTGTTTTGTTTTTACCATGACCTAGTTTTGTGCCACACACTTTGCTAAAAATTTCACCACATACACTATGTAATTGAACGTTCGTAAATATCTAATGACATGGACATGGCAACTTAGAGGGTAGGTGGGCTCTAGAACTGGGCTTCACGTGTCAGTTTTCTTCTTTTCTTCTGTGTGAGTTTGAGCAGGTTACTTAGCACCCCTAAATCTGCTTTCATTTGGAATCTGAGAAGGATCATAATAATAGGGACCTTGAAGAGCTTTGTGAAGATGGTACGAAGTCCTGGTTTTCCGTTTTATATCTGCACGTTCTTTCACCTCTTCACTCACTCATTTCTATTTCTCTCTCACCATCATAGAGACAAAATTTTTAGTGTGCTGTGAAATAGTGAAGTTAATTTAACTCATTTAAGATTTAATTAATTCAGTGATTTTTCTAAAAGTACAGTATATGAAATATCTCGTAAATCGGGAGGGGCCACTCAATTAGATTAAGCTTGAGTGGAGACTCAGGCTTGAATAGTTTCATTTCGTGATATGCAGGTTAAAATCCAGTGTCAGCATGTATGATATCCAAAACAGTTTGCTAATTTTGACCTTGACAGACAGAGTACTTGAGTGACGTTTCCCTTAAAGTTGAGCACTGAATGCTCTAGTAGAAGCTTTCAGTTCTTGGATTCTATTTGATAATGTTATTTGAAAAAAAAAATACTATTATATGAGTTTTGGCATCATATGTTTTGACAAGATGTCTGTGACAAGACAAGTCCTGGAATATGTATCCAAGCTTAAATGTATTTTTAAATTTTTTTTACCAGAAAAACTGAAACTTTAATTGGATTGGAATTATACCTGTCAAAGACCTGGTAGTATACTCTCCTACATGGCACCTGTTCCTTCAGAGGGCCACTTCACCAGCCATCTGTATAAGCATTCCAGGTCTCCCCAGACTGTCCCAAGTGTGGTCACGTCAGCATCCATGTCCAGGCATCCACAGGGCTCTGAATTCTGGTGCAGTACTGCTTTTTCTACCACCCCTTACATTCCACAAGGGTCTCACATCCAGCAGGTAGGTCTTGCCTCCCCACTCCCACTGCCACCTAACACTGGAAAACCCTAGTGCTCCTTTTCATGGCTCTTCCTCCTCAGCCCCTCTCTCCTGGAAGGCGGTGGATGTCTAAGCTCTTCTGGAGCTCCTGCTCCATTGTTCATCTTGTTCTTCTCTATAAATTTGGTGATCCAGGTAATTCCCAATGCTGGGAAGTCCTCCCTTGGTCTAAGATCTTCCTGTGATCTTCAGATACTGCTTGGCCCATTTCTTCCTGGTCTCCTTCACATTGGAGAGGCCGTCATTCTCTGCTTTAAGTGGGCCTGATGGGCCTCCCCATCAGAGGCCCTGATGAATCCCCAGCCAGACACACCTGGGTAGACTCCTTTCCCCTTTAGCCATTGCTGGAAGGCACCTTAACTATCCCACTGTATGGGACTGGGTTCTCCAAGTCCCGATCCCAGAAGAGGTAGAAGACTGGATAGGTCTCTTTGTCCAGCTTGGATTTCTCACCCAGCTCCATGTTCAACCTGTCACCATAATCTCAAAGCCCCCCTTCTGCTACCAAGAGATCATCCCTGGGGGCGGAGTTTTCAGCAAGATGCCTTCTTCTCACTGTGGAGGGAATGTGTGTCTAACTTCACCAAGACAAACTTGCTTTTGGGAATGACACTGCAGAAAGTGATTGTATCAGGGGAAGGGCATCTTTGGTGCCATGATGTGGAGCACAAAGGAATGGAAGGCCCAAAAGGAAAAGCAGGGGGTAGACACCTGCCATAACACGCAACTCTAAAATCACAAGAACCACCCAGAGGCAGGGGTCACGGGACTAGGAGGCAAAGTAGTGCACTAGCCCTGTGCGTGGACACCCCAGGACAGGCAGGGGGCTTAAAAGTATTTCTTAACATCTTGCCATAGATAAGTTTTTAAGATGCTTGGAGTTTATTACATCATGGAAAAACATTTGGCATAAGATATTTTAAAGACAGATCTTAGTAGGTAATTAAAGAAGCATTGGCTATGAGGCCTGTCTAATACTGCAGTAATATTTTGTGAACTTCCCTTGGAATAATAGAATAAGGAGGAAACTTAGGAGGACAGGATATGTATCTCTCATTTTAAAAATGAAGAAACAAAGAAACACAAGTATAATAACTTGCCTAAGGTTGAACAGTAGATAGTTTCTCCTACCCAGTGCTGACTTCTGCATTTAATAATTCCACATCTTTGCAAGCCTTCCATATGGAAAATAAAGGATCAAGCTAAATGTGCATATCATTACAGTATTATAGGGTCCCTGATATAAACAGATCCATTAGATGTATCTTTTCACCACATTTTAAAAAAGTCTTTATAAGCTACAAAGCAGGTGTCAGCTGTTTTCATGAGCTCCAGTTTGTCAAAGAAATTGAATTTTATCTTTGCTTCTGTGATTTGTTAATTTATGGGAAAGATTTATGACCTCAACTATTCTATGTGGCTTCACAAAAGTGACATATTTAAAAAATACTAATTAAATCTCGATCCTGTATCATCATTTGACACTTGGTGACTGGTTCTATAGCTAAAATTTTTAACTCTTGTTAGGAAAGAAATTTTTAAAAATTGAAATACCAATTTGACTATGGGACCTCTTTGAGATCAGTTTCTACCAATGGCAGGTCTGCCATCCACTAGTTGTGCTAAAGCCAAATTGGGTGAAGGAGTAACAAGGGCAGGCACTGAGATAGTAAGGAAGAAAAGTATTTTGCCAAGACAATGGATAGTGAGAGAGAAAAGAGGGCTTAGATGGAAAATTGCAGACATTTACAGGTTATTCCTCAAGGGAGTGGTGGGTGTTATTGTCAAGGAGAGACAGCAGACTTTGGACAAGATACAAATATTGATCCTCCAACTGAAACAGTGACTGAATCTGTAGTCTTGCTCATTACAACAGTCACTCGGAGCATTGAGAATTCTGATGCTGTCCCCGGTGTTGTAATTTCAGATTCTGAAACTGCGGGTGGAAGCATCATCAGGAAATACAAAAGTGAGACAGAGTAAAAGGAATTAAACTGGGAGGCTCGTGTCAAAACTAGAAGACTACATAATGCATCTTTGGCAATGCTATCCCTGACTTTTTTGCTTTCCATAAATATGGTTTTGGTATCTAGATTTTTTAAAAAGCGAATTAGTTTAATTTGTTCATCTCTGTGTTTCTTTATGCACAACCTAAATTGAAGTAGAGTTATTGCCATATTTCTGATTAGTCTGCTCAAAAGAGATAGCCGAGCTAGATGAACATGAAGGCCAGAATGAATACTTCAAAGCTGTAGCTATCTTGTTTACAGACTACACAAGTAACGTTGCAAATGAATTAATAGCTTGGAGAGGAATCATATCCATATTTTTTGTTACTATTGTCACCAGTATGAAAAGACACAGTAGAATTTCCAATTAGCGCATATCCATGCCTTCGTCCATGCAATACCTAGTAAAGGGTTATGATTTCTATGGCTCTGAGTAGTCTTTCTATGAAAAGTAGAAGGAATAACATAATGAAAAATGGGGCAACAGATATGAGCCAGGCACTCTGATACCAGTTACATGTGATAAATACAAACACACTGTCATAATCACAAGTACAGTGAATATTATGTTGGAGGAGGTTCTGATTCCAACAAGGGGGAGCCTATGGCTTGAACCCAGGTGCTTAAAAGAAGACATTCATCTTTTTAATGTTAGATTAATATCAGGGTACAACAATTAGGGTACACTGTTTGTGTTTGTTAAAGTCCAAGTCCAAGGGCTCCTGGTGATCCCTTCACCCAGGAAGGGTGCCATATACCTCTACATTGTGCCTGTTAGGTGACAGGACACCAAAGAAATTCATTTTTATTCTATATCTCTTGTTAGTGAAGGCACCTCAGTTGCCACATTCTGTATCCTTGTGACTGGTAGAAGATCCTGACCTTCTTTAATTCCCTATGTCTACTGCTAAAGTTATGGACATCCACCTTCTTGGGAAAACTGTTTTTGCACGAAGCTCGTGCCACAGATTAGTCATTTTTCTTACCATGTTCCCCAAACCCTATATTTTGTGAATTGGCAAAAGCCAATTTCCCTCCAACTGCTGTCATCTACCTCAGGTAATTCAAACATTTGCATGCCTGCTTATCTAAGTTTCTGATCTTTTTTCAGAGAATGGAATCGAGTGACCTTCATTTCCATTCTCTATTACTCAATGCATGGCCAAATGTCTGAGATAGTATAATTGCTCAGAGATACCTTAAATGGTTAACAATGCATTGTTTCACTGTAATCTCTTAGTCTTTCAATTTCTTCAATACCTTCATAAGATAACTTCTATTATTTTTTTTTTTTTGAGACATGGTGTCACTCTGTCACTTGAGCTAGAGTGCAGTTGCAAGTTGCATTATCATAGTTCACTGCAACCTCAAACTCCTAGGGTTAAATGATCCTTCTATCCCAGTCTCCTAAGTACCCATGACTACAGGTACACACGACCACGCTCAGCTAATTGTTTCTAATTTTTTGTAGAGATGGGTGTCTCACTTTGGTGCTCAGACTGGTTTTACATTCCTGGCCTCAAGTAATCTGTCCTTGGCCTCCTAAAATGCTAGGATTTCAAGCATGAGCTGCTGCACTTGACCATCTTCTACTCTTTCAAATTCATCATAACCTTCAGTTTCTAGGCTTTTCCTAGCTTCAGTTTATTACCTAGCTCTTCTAGACCTCACAATGAATCGGTTCAGCCTCTCCATTGCCTGGGCACTCAAATTTCTTCTTCATCTAACCACAGTCTCAACGTCTTTCCTATAACTTAACCTATATGCGCCTTCACATACCACAATCAGTAGACGTAGTGGGGTTCTTATCCAACTTGCACTCTGCATTATTTAACACTGATCACCTTGCCTTGTTACCACATTCACCTGTGCGTTCTACCTTGTCTATACTCCAGAATTTTCTCTGCCACAGACATTTTTTTCTTCTGTTTCTCTTTACTGGCTTTTTTCCTCAGCCTCTCTCATGCCCTCCTCCCCTTTTTTTGATATCTGGGTCACTATCTTCTACATCCTCTTCTGGTTGAACTTGCCAATAAGCACAACTTCAAGAGTCTATAAATTAGTTATACACAAATCTATATTCTGGCCTCAGCCTCTGTGCACCCACGATCATTCTAATCAACTGCTGTTCTATTCTCTGTACATATATCAACCATATTACACTCCAAAGAGAATCCATTATTTTCCTCACTCCAGCCCGAAATGTTTCTTCTTCCTTTATTTCCTATCAGCTGGAGTCACTACAATCCAAGTATTATAACTCAAGGTAGAAACATGAAAGTCATTCCAGATTTTTCTACCTCTCTCCACACTTCCAATCCATCAAAAGGAGTTATAGATTCTACCTCTGCAATGCCTCCTGGATTTGTTTACTTTTCTTTAACTCCTACTCTCCCAGTCTGAGTTCTCCTACTTGAAATACTTCCAAGTTTCTTAAGGCATCTCTTAACCTTAATTGTTATTTCTGTCTTCTGTACTAACTTTTATAAAACTAATACTGTTATTATAAAACTAATTGCTATTTTATAATAGTGATTATAAAATTAATACCTGGTTCTGTCCATCCTTTCTTTAAATCCTGAAATGATACACTGTTAACCAGGGTAAAGTCCAAACGTGGCATTATCACATACAAAGATCATCTTTTTCAGACTTTCATTCATGACTTGTGTCGTCTCCTGTAGCTCTTTCTACCTGCAAATACTACAGATTCTTAGTGACTAAGGAAAATAGAATATTTCTGGAAGTGCCAAGCCATCCTAGTGTTGTACCAAATGGGTTCTGGGATGAAAATTGCTGAACTAAGTGAAATCCAGGATGTTTGACTTTGGAAAAATTTTTGCTTTTTACCTTTATATGTACACACTCATAGAGATGAAAATAATAAATATCTCATAGTTGTCTGGGGGGATCAAAGTGGCAGTATCTTCACATGATGATCCAAGATTTTTATTCATCCTGTTATGTCCTAACTAAAATCTAGAAAACTCAGCTCAAATAAATTTCTCTTTAGAGAGTTTTCCATAACTATTTTCTGATGCCTTAGGTTTTTTTCTCTCCTTGTTCCCATATTCACCTGCACACCCATGTACATGCACACACACATCTGTCATTACACCTGTCACACTGTATTTTAAATATCAACTTAGGCCCGTCACATACCCTCAAGGAGATAGTAGTAGTTAAAGTAGATGTTTGCATCCTGTTTGCTAGTCCTTTACCAAGGACATCGTACATAGTTGGATAAATTAATGTGAGTAAAAAATATGGAACATCTTTTTCAGATAGTCTCCATCAATCTGTACATATGTTCTCCATTTGAATGTAACATCCTAAATTTATGTTCTTACCTGCATGTTGTCACCTGTGTAATTCTAAATTATTATACATACCTTATTTTTGAAAAAATTCTTTTTTTTCTTTTTTTGAGACAGTCTTACTCTGTTACTAATGCCAAAATGCTGCAGCCTCTGCCTAGCTCACGATAACCTCTTACTCCTGGATTCAACAGGTCCTCCTGCCTCAGCCTCCTGAGTAGTTGAGACTACAGGCTCCCATCACAAAACCTGGCTAATTTTCCTATTTTTAGTAGAGACAGGATCTTGCTCTTGCTCAGGCTGGTCTCAATCTTCTGATCTCAAGGGATCCTCCCACTTCAAATAACTAGAGTGCTAAGATTATAGGTGTGAGCTACCAGGTCCAGCCATAACAAGCTGAAATTAAATTAAATACAAGTTTTAATTCACTGCCTCCATCTGAAATGTTTCAGTTTTAATGAAACCTTGAAAAATAATTTCAATTGATAAGAACAAAAAGTTCTGAGTTATTTAAAAAAAAAGAACAATATATCTGTCATAATGTGAAATTACATTAATGAACTATTTACGTTATTTCATAGTTAACTCAATAACTTGCTTGGGCATTTCTGTCCTGGCCAAAGGAAACTATTCTCTGTATCTTTCTCTTTCATGTCTCAGCTGATGCTGAGATTTTCTGGGAAACACAAGAACCAGGGTAGTTGAAAATGGAATCAAAGAGGGGAGAGAAACATTTTCTGTACTCGTGCAATCTTGCCTTTACATTGGTCCTTCATTTATGTGACTTTTCACAATTTGTCTCTTGAAGAGGTACTGATGCCAACTATAAGGCAGGCTTAGTTTTAATGTCTTAGTGTCATTCTGGTTTCTTTTGTTTCATCAAGAAGGAAGTCATATGAGAAAACAGGACAGGTTCTCTATTCTTTCATAGAGTAGATCTGGCAGCTGGAGAATAGCAGTGGTTGACAAAATGCTCTGTTAATTGAAGTCATGTAGTGGATATTGATGCTTTTTCTACATTTAATGGAGAAATAAACCTGCTGCTAGAGAAAAAAAATAAAAATGGCTCTTTGGCTGATATATGTCTGTACCATCCTCTTTAGGCAAATGAAAAAATAATAATCACTTTCCCAGATGCAATATGATAATGCTTAATTGTGCTCTACAGAACATCTCAAGTTTAAGAAAAATAACAATATGGTGTATTCTTTGATTTTCTTCCCTGTGTTAGAGACAATGAAAAGATACAGTGATAAAAACATTTAATTCACACAGCAACCTGTTGGTGACAGCAAAGTTACATAAATTTGAGCATAGAAGCCTGCATTCAAATGAGACTGTTCAGGTTTTCAAAATATTTGTAAAATAATGAATAATATAAGAGGTATTTATTAAATGAGGCCATTATAAATACATTGAAAACACTCTGGTTACTTCTATTTATACACCACTTTGGACCTTTTTAGGCTTCAAACTTATAATAGTTTAGATGAATAAAAACTATGGATATTTTCATAAGACTTCTAAGCAGCATTAGCAGCTCAGAGGTAATGTCATTTATCAGAGAAAAAAAAAGACATTCTAATGGCAATGAAATAAGTAGGGATGTAAGACTTAAGTATTAATTGTCATGGGGCCATTATATTTTTATAACTCAGAAATTCTCAAAATTATCCTAAATTTTTAAAATTTGGCCTGTTTGGAAATACTATCTTAAATTTAACCAATTTGAAAGTATTTTTTTGCCTGTTTCTCATTGAATAAGACTGATTGGCTAGGAACATTTCTGCCATTATTCTGTATATCAGAATCGCATTAGGTGTTCAGGTACAGGGTTCAATATGTTTTAAGTATAAATCAACATGATGAACTTTAAAAGGTATAATAGCTGAAAACTCTCTCCCTTTTGGACTCCTATTCTGCCCTGTTATACTTTATTTGCCATCTCTCCACTGTTGTCACTAATACTTCTCCCTGCATTTAAGGAAACTTTCATTCACCTTATCCCTTTTGTTCTTTTCTTCCTCCAGGGCAACTGAAAATTTCTATCTTTATGCCAACTCTTCTTACCTATTGTTTAAGCCTGTGTCTTAATTTTCAATGTACTAGAAGAAATATGAATCCTGTATGAAATTATAGTGAAGGACTCACCGATGAATTTAATCTTTAATTATATGTATAACTCTGACTGAGAATGGCTTCCTGGATCTTTGTGTTGGGAAGAGAACCATGCCTCGTCTTAAAAAGAAAGGCTGCTGTAGTCAAATGCCCTATCATGCTTTGTGTATCTAGCATAGAATGGTGTGTACCATCCTCATCATAAGGTTAGTCTAAGGCAATAGTCTTCTATCATTAGTTTGTGTCAAAAAAACCTTGCAGGCTTGTGAAAATAGGTTGCTAGGTCTCACACACCCAGAGGGTTTCTGATTCTGTGTATCTGGGGTGTGATCCAAGAATTGTTTTCTACAAGGGTCTAAGTCATGAAGATGCTAGTGCTTCAATGACAACACATCAGAAACTGTTGATCCAATGCAGTGTTTGTTTCCTTCTTTCTTTCATTTTCTGTGTGTGTTTTTATGTATGTGTGTTGATCAGAAATGAGTATCAAAATATCTTGAAGACTAAAAGCAGAGTGTGAATGTCTTAATGACTAAGAGAATGACATGAAGGTTATGTTAACCAGTTTGATGAGAGTATTTCAAGATGTATGTGAAAATAGCACACTGTACCCCATGATTGCATTAATGTAAATAGTTATGTTATAAGAAATAAAAAAATATATATCTTAAAGACTTAAAAAACATATAACAGGATTGTTCTAACCCCGGAATTTTGATTTGCTATATCTGAGGTTATGCATTCATAAAGGCATCCATAATTTCAAAATGCACACCATTGGTTGAGAACTACTTCCATGAAATCACCTATTAATAGTGATATGCATGATGGCTACCATGGATAAGGATGTTTTGTGACCATGATTTGATATGCTAGTATAAGAAAAAGGCTTAAATGTTAGTGTAACATCATAGAAGATGCCATGGAGAACACTGAGGAAGAGAACTGAACACAAATTGCTTCTTAGAAGGAGTGAGCAGCAAGATCCAGAAAGAGGTAGGTGTTTTCACTGAGAGAAAGTAGTGTACGGAGTGAGCAGCAACAGGTGGCCTATAGAGATTGAAAGCGTAGCTACATCATGTAGTTTAAGGTCAAAAAGAAATTGTAAGGGGAGCATTGGAGATGTCAGAGCAAAAATATGAGTTGGCGCCAAATCATGCTGGATCTTGTAGGCCTTGTTAAGGAGTCTAAGCTTTATCATAAGAGCACCAGGGAGCCACTTAGGAATATCACAGCTAAGGATTATCCTAGCTGAAATTTCATTTAGAAAAAGAAAATTATTCTGACCCTCAGCATTAAAAAACAGTTTGGAAGCTGGCCTGTTTTGAGCAAAGGAGACAAGTTGTGAGGCTGTGGTAGTAATTCAGAAGAGGAAATAGAAGTCCATGGAAACTCAGATAATCTCTTGTTTTATTGCCAATGTTTCCCCAATTCACATAGGTCAGTGCCTGACATGGAGTTGGCCTTTGGAAGAGCTTTGTTGAATAAATGTTTGGTGGAATTAGAAAGTAGAAGTGGGGCTGAAGCAGACTGGACAGATTCAAATCCTAACAACATTTATTGAGTGGAATTGATCAATCCATGATTGATTGGTTTGAGAAATGAGGGAGGAGCTGAAAAAGAGTAAAGGTGTAAATACTAAATAGCTAGAGAGTAGGTAGTACTAGGCACTGACATAGAGAATATAGATAAGAGAGTATATTGCAAGATAGTGAGATTTCTTAGGGCAGAGGGGCTTTAGAGACACTGAAAACTTGTAGCCAGAAGGTAGAAAGAAACCAGACGAGGATAATATCACAGAAGCCAACAGATGAGAGCACTTAGTGGCCAACATTTTGCAATGGAACTAAGCAGTCAGGTAAGAAACACACTGAAATCTTCTAAAGGATTTTGAAAACATGATATTGATGACATTGGAAAAAGCTCATTTTATGGAGTTGTGAGAACTGAAGCCAGATTACTATGAATACAGACAACTATTTCAAGAACTTTGGTGGAGTGAAAAATAAATTCATAGTTTGAGAATAATATAGTCAAGAGAGCATTTTTTAAAAAAAACTCAAGATGAACTGAACTTCTTGATCAGGGTTAAATATTAATAGGAATAAACAAGTAGGAAGACACTGTTTGATGATCCAAGAAGAGATAGTTACATTTATAGGTTTATATAAAACACTGAAAAAAATTCTCCCCGATTATGGTCTATTTCTATGGTAAAGGAGTCTAGAAAGAGCAGAGTTTACATGGTAAGGTACTTAGAGTGAATAACAAAGTTGGTAATAGCTACTGTGGAGAGGAGATGAGAGAGCTGACTAGGAAATGGAAAAGAGCAGAGGGATGAGAGCATCTCTGAAGGTTCAGCTGGTCTTGGAAACTAAGCATTTGTAGTGATTCCCACATGTTGCTGTTTCCTCCACTGACCCAGGCCACATTCTCTGAGCATGCAGTTATACATAAGCATTGGCAATATCTGAGTGAAAATAAGTCAAAAATATTTTCAGGGAAAGTCTAAGTGTATGTGAAGGTTGTATATGTGTAGGTTGATGTGAAGTCTAAACTTGTTCTAAGTTTGACTTAGAAATTTGATGCACACTTTTGCAGGGGGGATGTCTAAGGACAGGTGTTTGGGGCATGAGGGCAGATTCTTCATGAATGGCTCTTCTCATGGTAATGAGCTCTGTGTTGGTTTCTGTGAGAACTGGTTGATAAAAAGAGCCTGGTCCCTCCCACCTCTCTCTCTCTCTTGCTTCTTCTCTCTCCAGGCGATCTCTGCACACAACAGCTCCCCTTTACATTCCACCCTGAGTGGATGCAGCCTGAGGCTTTCTATAGGTGCCCTGCCCAGCTAACAGAATTGAGATTCAAGTAAACCTTTTTTCTTTGTAAATTACCTAGTCTCAGATATTACTTTATAGCAACAGGCAATAAACTAACATAGCTGGATAGAGAAGAAAGAAAAAGGTACTGGACGGAGCTGGAAGAAATGGAAAAGTAAAGGGGTGAAAGACATAAAGAGGTCAGTGGGATCAGAAAAAGGGCATCTTAGTTCGTAGTTGGAGACAGAAAATACAAATGGTTGGAGGAAGTGGAGACTGGGATTCTGAACTTAATTATTTGCAGTTGAAAGATGTTTTGAGGGAAAGATAAAGCTGTAATTTATCTACATGTGTGTCAATTACACAGTCAGTTCTGTGAGGGAAAAGGACAGTAGTGTAGTCAATAATCAACATATGTGTCTTGAGTCCTTTCTCTTATTTGCCTCAATGAAAGCACTTTAAAAAAAATTATACTTTTTAAAGTTAAAGAGACTGACTGGTGTTTACCTTTTAGGGATCAGAGAAAATTAGTGACAAGTTTGAATAATGATTTGTTTATTTATTTACTTAATGATTTGAGATAGAGGCCTGGGCTGGAGCATATTGCATCATTCTAGCTCACTGCAACCTCCAACTTCTGGACTCAAGCAGTCTTCTTGCTTCAGCCTCCCTAGTAGCTGAGACTACAAACATGTGCTATATCACACTTGCCTAATCTATCTGTCTGTCTCCCTCCCTTCCTTCCTTCCTTCCTTCCTTCCTTCCTTCCTTCCTTCCTTCCTTCCTTCCTTCCTTCCTTTCCTTTCTTTTATTTTTTGGAGAGTTAATGTCTCACTGTCTTGCTCAGGGTGGTTTCAAACTCTTGGCCTCAAGCTCCTCCCACCTCAGCCTTCCAAAGAGCTGGGAATTGTAGGTGTGTCACTACTCCCAGGGTCAAAGGAAACACTTAAAAAGTTCAACTAGTTTTTCCTCCTTCAGGACCCTGACTTACTCTGCATCTAGAGAAACCAACAATACATAAGCTGTTCTTTGTTTGTCAAAAGGTTATAACAGAAGTTTGAATTGAACACTAAAGGTAGGTTGACCAGCCCTAATGATTTTGTCTGCTTGAATGACTGTAACTTCTCTTGTAAGATACAACACAAAGTTGTGTGGAAACAAAAGAGTCTGTGGTATGATAAAAAATATTTGTACATTACATTATACTTCTTTTCAGTTTTTTCTCATATGTTATGAGACTTGATTTTTGGAGAAAATTCAATGTATGTAAAAATATTGCTATTTAAAAGATAAGGAAAATGAAATACACATTATTCATAGGTCTTATCCAAATTCACAGAGTAAGATAATGGCCTCACCAGGCAAATAATGCAGACCTCCTAGCTTACAGTTCAAAACTCTACCCAAAATGATGCCTTGTAACATTATATAATCAGTATCTACTTTTGGTAGTTTAAAGGAAATTTTTATTTAGTTATTCATGGTCTTGCTTTTAAACTAATTGAAAATGATATACAGTCCTTAATCTGTATTTACAAAATGCTTTTGGGAACCCTAGGTTTGGGGGTTTCTTCCTCTCTGTAACAATAATAGAGATATTACTGATATTGTAATTCATTGGTAACAAACACCATATGAAAATAAAGTGATGAAAGTGATCTATAATTTGCTATTGTGTTTCCCTCACTTCAGAAAGGAGAGTTTCTCCACTCATAATAGGCAGGGAAAAGAGGATAAACACAAACAGAAAAGCCCATGTCAAAAAGCTGGAAATGAGCCTGACCGATGTACCAGCTCTTGAATTACTAGCAAATCTAACCCATCATCTCTCACGCAATTATGTTGAACCCCATTTCATTCTCTTGTGATGAAGCAAGGTATTATACGATAGATGCCACACAATATAATCTCAATTGTTGAATTGGGACATGTGGAAATAAACATTACCGTCCTTCAATGTGGATTGCAAGTCATTTAACAGCTGTAAAAGCATTTGCAGGCAGGTTACAGGGTAAGTGTTCGTAGTTTGCCAGCTCAGTTCAACACTCTCTTATAGAAACACAAACTGGACCAACCATGTGAGACAGATAGAGATTGATAGTAGCCACCCAGATACATATGGAACCAGTGCTTGGGTAGACACCAAGAAAATTCAGAGTTCCTAAATGTATAAGTATTTCTGTGATTTTTATCTGTAATGTGAATTCTGCTCAGTCATAAATTTGAGTTCATCCACTTAGGAGGTTGAAGTGGGAATTGCCAGAGAAATAAGAAAAGCACAATGGTTATGACCAGCAATCTGCAGATGTTATTCTTGGCTATGGTGAGACGGGCAGTAAGTGAAATAAGTTTTCAGAACATGGTTTCATGTTCATTCAACAACAAAAAGTATCTATTGGGTATTTCCATATGTCAGACACTACACTAAGTAGTGGTGAACAGAGCAGACAAGATCCTTATGTTAATAGAACTTAACGACATTCTCTGGCCACTGGACCTTTTTAAATCATGTGAATAATTCTTGAAAAAGAAATTACTACTAGCAAATTTTACTTGTTGGAAAATACCTATTATTTCATGGTAAGACTTATTTGATCATTTTCTCATACAAAGCTACCTTCTATGTTAATGACATGCCATAAAATTTAATAGTCCTAGTACTTTTGTACATAATTTTCTCTCTGCCTGGTGAGCTTCTTTATTGAGACTCTACTCAGAAATCACTTCTAAAATGTCTTTTCTGATATCTTAGGTAGAATTAGTTATTTTCTGCTCTATGTTTCCCAGGCCTTAAATTATGTGAGGACAGTTATCTTCATAGTACTAAACGCAGTTCTAGTCCCAAAGTTACCAGCTGAATGAATAAATAGTATATCTGCATATACTGTTCCCACAGTGCATTATAAGTATTACTTATCAGCCTGTGTACAACATCAAACAGATTCTCTTGACGTATAGAACAAATAATACTCATTTATGCATGGCTCAGTGCCTGTAGCTCAAAGGCTAGGGTGCATACACTGGAGCTGGCAGGTTTGAATCCAGCCGGGGCCTGCTGAACAACAGTGACAGCTGCCACCAAAAAAATAGCCACACGTTGTGGTGGGTGCCTGTAGTCCCAGCTGTTTAGGAGGTTGAGGCAAGAGACTTGCTTTAAGCCCAAGAGTTTGAGGTTGCTGTGAGCTGTGACGCCACAGCACTCTACTGCGGGTGACATAGTGAGACTCTGTCTCAAAAAAAAAATTATGCATTAAAAAATAATTTGCATATAAAAATATTGATAAATTTGATGGGTTTTGACAAATAAATGCAGTCATGTAACCACACCACAAATATGAGGTACAAAGTTTCCACCATCTCTATAGTCTGCTCCTTTGCAGTAAGATCCCCTATTCCCATTCTTGTCCTTGCAATCACTCACCTTTATTCTGTTACCAGCCTTTCCTAGAATTTCGTATCAATATTATTATATGAAAATATATAGTTATATATAGTATGATAAGTAATGAATTCTATTAATATAAACTAAATTTTCTGTAATGGAAATGATACACCAATTTGAAGCTATAATGAATAGAATTGTTATGAACATCCATTTACAGATATTTGGGCAGATCATTGGGTACATTTATGATTAAATTTATAGGAAACTACTTATTTATAAAGTGGCTTATGACTTTGTGTCACTACCAGCCTCATATCCAAGTCCAGTTGTTTTCTGTCCTCTCCAACACTTGGTAATGTCAGTGGTCATTTTCGTCAGACTAAAGTATTATATTTTTGGAATATTGTGTGTTATTCCATAATAATGAGAGTAATTTTGAATTTCCTTCAACTAATGATGTTGAGCATCTTTTCATGTGCCTCTATGTTTTTGATCTTCTTTAGAGAAAGGTATAATTATTTTTCTAATTTTTTGCTCCTATTATCATCTTACTATTATATGGTAAAAGTGCTTTATATGGTCAGGATAGAAGTTATTTATCAGAGCTGTACCTTTATAAATTCTTTCTTTCAGTACTTGGCTTGCTTTTTTATTTTCTTAAAGGGATTCTTAGAAGAGCTAAATTTTTAATTGTGATACGATGCTAAATTTTTAAATGTGGTTAATCACATTTTTCTTTATCCTATTAAAATAAAATGTAAATGTAAACCAGAGCCACAAGAATCTGTTTTCTAGATATTAAATGAAGTTCTGCCATCTGTTTTGAGTTAATCTTTGTAGATGATGTAAAGTAATGATCGAAATTGCTATTATTATTTTTGCTCATAGATATTCAGTTGTTCCAGAACAGTTTCTTATTGAGATATTTCCCCACTCAGTTGAGTATTTTTGAAAATTTCTATGTTATCTATTTGGGGCTCAATTTTTGGACTCCATCTTTTGTTCCACTGATTTATGCAAAGCTTACCTCAGCTACATGAAAGCAGCTGTTACCACTATTTTATTCTGCCTCAACCATAGAATCAGCTTTGTCAGGTTAAGGATTAGCACATTTGTGCACTTGGATGGATGGATGGGTATTTTTTTAAATGTTGCAAAAAAACTGAAAAGTTCTAATGGTCATTCCATTTCTTGTGTGTGATAACATGAATCACCCCTATCCTATGTATTTCCTAACTTGGTTTCCTAGAAGCAGCGTCCTGTTCACAATGAACATACCAGATTCCAGGTCTTAATTTCTAATACCTTTCTCCACTAAAAGACACCAAGCTCCTTGGAGAAATTATTGATTTGAGGACCAGAGGAATGGATATTCAAGATTAGCATGGTGCCTGCTGTGATGGCAGAAAGTAGGAAGTGCTCCAAAAACAAAGTGATGGAGGCATGTGAAAGGGCTACAAGGGCCAACTAAAAGATCTCCCCCTGGTCAAAGCTGCAATAATCTAAGCAGAAACTAAGTAAATAACATAGTGTTTGATTATAACCCAAAGCATAAAATAAATGTCCATGTATTGATATAACTAAATTATTAAATAAATAAGTAAATGGGAGAGAATAAGCCAATCTTCCCATACAGAAGAATAACAAATTATGGGGCTATTCTACACTTATAAATCCCTACACCTTAAATATAAGATGCACACAATGACTTCTTTCAAAAATACAGTATAGAAAGGGAAGAAAGAATAACTTCAGAGTGGAGAAACCTGGCAAACACTACTTCAGCCAGGTGGTCAGGGTAAACTTTAGTAGTATGTCAAGTTTGTATCATAGTATGTATCCTTTACACAATGTGACTAAGTGACACTTCACTTATATAATCTGTCTCCCAAAACTCATTTTCCCATCTAACCAAGAGAAAAACATCAGAAAAAATCAAATGGAAGGTATGCTGTACAAAATACAGACCGAAAGTGTCATCAAAAACAAAACAAAACAAAATTTGTCTGAAAAACTCTCAGTCTAGAAAATTCTAACAAGACATGATAAATGATAATGTGGCAATACCACTAAAAATAAGGTTATATTTGAGATGGGATTCTGGATTAAGTAAAAACTAAGGAAATCTGAATACAGTATGAATTTTTAGATCATTCAAATTTTTTTTATTAGTAATGCAAGTAACATAGTAATACAAGACATTAGCAATAGAGGAAATGTAGAGGAAACATAATTTTTAGAATCTTTGAAATTTTCTTGTAAAAATGAAACTGTTCTGACATAAAAAGATTATTAATAGCTAAAAATAAACACATTGCAAACAAATCAACTATGTACAATGTGTACACTTATGAATTTGAATTCTGATTCATGAATAAATATATAGATGCATACATTATACATACACATAGATGTATTAATATAAAAAATGAAAAGTATATACATAACAATGTACACACACATACATTATGTTCACATTTTATTTTGTTTGTGTATGCGTACACACATGCTGTCATTTGGTTATTTGTCCCCACAAAATCTCATGTTGAAATTTAATCCCCACTGTAGCAGTATTGAAAAGTAGGGCCTAATGGGAGGTAGTTGGGTCATGGGGGCCAGGGGAAAGTAGATGGCTCATGAATGCCCTCTCAGAGTGGGAGTTGAGTAAGTTCTTACATTATTAGCTCCCAAGAACTGGTTGTTAAAAAGAACCTGGCACTTTCTTCCACTCCTTATTTCCTCTCTCACCTTGTGATCTCTGCACAAAGCAGCTTCCCTCACCAGATTCCAAGTTTTGAACCCTCTAGATAACAGAATCATGAGCCAAATAATCTTTTTTTAATAAATTATTCGCAGCCTCAGAATTTTTTTATAGTTACACAAACAAATTAAGACAACACATATACACAGATATTTACATTAAATATATATAATATACATACAAGGTCTGATAAGTAAGTTCATGTACTCAAGTTTTAAGTACTCCTCTTGTGAAGCTATGCACTGAAGCCAATGCCTAAGTCTACCCCTCAAAGTAATTTTGGAATTCTTTTACTGTAGTAACCATCAGAGCTATCCTCCTACAATATACAAAAATATGCAACACTAATGAACAGCACTCAGCAGGATACCACCACACATCAACAAGAACATAATTGTGAGACAGTGATACCAAGGTTATGAAACCTTGATAAGTCGTTTGTACAGTGCTGCTAATGTAAGCACACTGTGATAAGTTTGTCAACTTTATTGTCAGACTATATATGATGACACCTTTGATGCACATTCCAGAAAAAGAATTCTAAAATTGCTTCGAAGGATGGAATCCTGACAGTAGTGAATAGCCTTGGTACTTTGAAGGTAACCATGGTCATATTCAACAATGAGGTATGTAGCACTTTTTCTAGGATGAGTTTGCAAACTCAATAGACCTTGAATATATGTGCTCAATATACATATATGAAGAGGATATATACATAAAAATGCATATAAGTTTAAAGCATAAAGTATAAATTATATATATGTACACACACATACACATATAAGAAGTATATATGCTTAAATATATCTAGGTTTAATGTTTCTTATCTGAAGTGCTTAGGACCAGAACTATTTTGAATTTTGGATTTTTTTATATTTGGCATATTCAGCCTGTTTGTATTGCTTTTTGTATATACACAAAAAGTTTACACATACATACAAACATCTATATCTGTCTATCCAATTAGGGAAACTTCAACACTGATTCAAGGAGTTATTGTTAATTATTCCGTCTTTGTCTGTTTTTATAAGAATTGTACCATGATTATGAAAAAGAAAAAAACTGATAATTTTTCAGAATATATTTAAAATGATATGACATTTGGGATTTTAAAATAATCCAAAATTGAAACAAAAGTAGGGAAACTTGCTTTACTAAAGATGAACTCTTAATATAATGCTATGATAATTAATCATTAATTTAAAGATAATGAATGTACCAATAGAATAGAATAAGGAGCTCAGAAATAGACTGATTCCTGCATGAACACTTGTTTGACAACAAGAGTATTATTCTAAGCCTAGAAACATACAGAAAGATCAACTCCAGGTGAAGTATAAACATAACTGTGAAAGCCAAAGCAATGAATTGTTACAAGACAATAGAATATTTTTATGACTTCTATAGTAGGGGAAATTCTTTAGCAAGACATAAAAGACACTGACTACAAAGGAAGAGATTTATAAACTGACTATGTTATAATTAAGGATTTCTATTCATTGAGATACTCAGAAGCATTAAAGTTAAGAAAAGAAATTTAAGACACATTTAACTGATAAAGAACTTATATCCACATAATATAAAAAAACAAATTTTTAAAAATTGGAAGAAAGTTAACAGAACCTTCCCAAATTTAAATATCCAAAATAGGCAATAAATGTATGAAATATGCTCAGCCTTAATAACCAGTAAAAAGCAAAATTAAGATCTCAACGTGATAGTACAACATACCTACCATGTTGGTTAAAGGGGAAAAAAAAAAAGAAAAAAACACTGATAGCACCAAATGTTATGAGAATGTGAAACAACAGGAACGCCCACATACTACTTAAAGGATGGAAAACTGGTACTTTGAAAACAATGTAATGTACTGTTCCTTGTAATGACCCAGCCCTTTAAATGACCCAAAGATTTATCCGTAGTCAACAAACTATATCAAATGTGATATATCAAAATAGTGAAATATCAACAGGAATGAAAGAATCATAGCTACCTGCAATTGAGTAAATATCAAAAATATGATTTTGAGCAATTTCTATTTTGAATTTCAATATATTTTAACAGTCAAAACCAGGAAAATTTAAAACATGTTATTTAAGGGAGCATAATTGTGCAGACTACTTTTTTTTAATTTAAATCATAGCTGTGTACATTAATGCAATCATGGGGTACAATGTGCTGGTTTTACGTACAATTTGAAATGTTTTCATCAAACTGGTCAACATAGCCTTCAGGGCATTTTCTTAGTTATTATTTTAAGTCATTTATAAATCTACACCTAGTAAATTTCACATGTACCCTTGTAAGATGCACCGTAGGTGTGGTCCCACCAATTACTCTCCCTCCACCCATCCTCCCTCCACCTCTCCCCTTTCTCTCCCCTTTCCACTTCTTCTTGGGCTATATTGTTTCATAGTAAGACTGTGTACATTGGATACTTTTTCTTCTATTCTTGAATTACTTTGCTAAGAAGAACATGATAGGCAAAGAGATAAAGAGCATAAAATCAGGATACAGGCTGTCCATAGGTGATAGGGAAAGCTTACAAACTAAAGGTACATAGAGGATTCTGGACCACAGGAGATTTTTTTTTTTAATATTTTTTAATTTCAAATTAATATGAGAGTACAATGTTTGGGTTACATTATTTTCAATTCTAAGGTAAAATTCAAGTTGTAGTTGAGCCCTCCATCCAGGAGTCTTACTGAACACCCTCACATTGTCCACATAGGTGGGATCCTACACTCCTTCCTCCCACCAATCATCCTCCTTCTTCACTCCTGCCCCCTCCCCCTCCTTTCCCCTTCCTCTTGCTAGACTATATTTGTGTTTTATTTTTCTTGTAGGAATGTAGTTGTTTATGTATTGGTTTCATATTAGTATTGGGGACATCAGATATTTTTCTTAAACGAGAGGATGTTTAGAGGGATGGTTAATGTTTACTTTACAATAATTATAAATTTATTTGTGTACCTTTATATATACGTGTTTTATAATCATAAAGTGAGAAAAATGAGAATGCATGAAAGGACCTAAAGACAGAGAATGTAAGGGGATTTTCTGTAAAGGAGAATGGAGAAACAAGACACTAACTGGTTAAGTAAAAGGGGCTTAAAAAGAGCTATTTTAGGATGTGAGAAGTTATATCTTGCTTTACATTGATGAGATGGGTTCAGTGCACTATTCTCCTTTATAAATGTATAGCCAGGGAGGTACATCTCTATTATGTCTTCTCCACCAGGTTGCATGAATATGGAAATGATAGGGCACTCTGAAGTTGGTGTTGACATAGTCTTCCAAAACACTGTAACTTTTTAGATGGTATTTGGATATAAATCGTCACTAATATTTTGTTTTTGTTTTTCATATTTCCTCTCCTGAGTATGGGTAATCCAGAAGTGTAGACATTTGATGGTTTATGAAGCAATATATATATAATTCTTTAGTTTAGCTTGATGAGTCCCTTAGCTGAGTAGGGGGATGAGATGCAGGAAATTCACTTCCATGGCAGGAAATGTAACCCCTTTGCCCATTAATGGACCCTCCACTCCCCAAAAAGGAAGTGAGAGCTCTACATGACCTGTTTTTATTTCTATTAGCACGAGACCTAGTAACACCTTTCAAAATGAGGAGAAAAATAAATGATTCCCATACAAAAGCAGCATGTTTGAAAACAGAAGTGTGAGGCTTTCTTTTTTATTCCTATTCTAGTGATGGACAGAGTACATGCTGTTCTTTCATTCTGCGGCAGCACTTCATTCCACATGGATTTTATGGGCTTATGATTCTCTTTTTGCTGACACCACCATAACCTCTTCCCCTACTGTTTTCTCTTTCTTGAACATTCTTCATTCAAGTAGTCCAGATTACTTGACTGGTGTCAGCACGTCCTGTCCTCCTTCACTGCCTTTACTTCATGTGCCTTCAGTCCTCAACAGTCCTTAATATGTATTGGGTAATACTCGAACAGTGCAAAATTACTAACATCTCCCCCGAATTTTTACAATCTGAACCTAACTGCGCATCTGTAATTGGCCTTTTTAAAGTCTGTTCATGAGGGTCTCCGGGTCTCAAAGTGTTTGACTCTCATGCTCACCTCTGTGTTTTATAATGCTGTTTCCTGTATATTAATGTATTCCTCTTGATGTAATACTTAGAGAGATACTACATTCTATTTTTCCCCTCCAGTCCATCCATGGCCCTATTTCCATGTGTTGCTCAGAAGGGTTCTTCCAAGATGCACAACAATGGGATGGCTCTTCTTTGCAAAGAATCTTCATTAAAAAAAAATAATTGACATGGCTTTGATGACCACCTAAGATAGCAAATATTTATCACAGTAGCCCATCATAATCTTAATTACACAAGGAATTTTGAATTCATGAAATATCAGGCTGTTAAAATTTTTTTTTAAGGAAATTTATATTTGCTAAGAATGAAAGAATTACAAAGACATTGAGAATACAAGCTGAGTCCTACGAAGAGCTGAAAGCATTTCCTGTACTCTTGAGTATCCCATATTTGATTGTACTTTGGCAGCTGTGTGTCATTAGCCAGAATGTAAACAAAGCAAAACTTGATATGATAAATAGTAATGATCAATTGATTAAAATACCAACAGTTCCTTTCCTGAAAAGAGACGAGGACTGACAGCAGGTGGATAATATTCCCTGATGGTCGCCAGAGACAAGAGCATACTAGTTTTCTCTCTTTATGTTAATGTTGTCTCTTTTTTAAATAAAACATCTTCAAACAAACACAAATGAGAAAATTTTTTAAAGGATTAGGTCCCTCTACTCCCCTCTTAACTCCTTAAGGAGGTAACTAGTAACAGCTAAGTATTAAAATAAATTCTGATGGGGACAAATTGATCCACTACGGACTGAAACTAAAGTCACTTTCACCACTTCAGTGGATTAAATGACCGTTTATTGAATTTGGGGGCACTTCACACAAGCTGTTTGACCTGAGGTGGTCTCCAACAGCCTGTGTAGCTGGCTGGCTAGAAACCCAGAGAAAACCAGAATGGGGCTTTTACCAGGTGGAGGCTGTTTTTACCTGACAGTATATACTGGATAAATCAAGAGTACAATTTTTTCATAAGCCTACGCTTCAGAATCAGTAAACTAATTTTAAATCCAGGCCAATCATATCCAACAAATATGACATAGAGTAGTGACATAATCTGCCTTAATCTGTTTCATCTATTAAAGTGGAATTTTCTTCAGCCTTGAAGGATCTTTGACCAAATCACACGAAATGCTATATGTAAAGCTTCTAACCCCTGCATGACCCAGTAAGAATATTTGATTTCCATTTTCTTGGGTTCTTTTTTTTTTTTTTGGTCTCATTCATAATACAAAATATATATCCTTCTGTTCCTGGCCTAAATAGTACCCCTTTTGGTAATAAACATAAAGTTTGCTTCTAGTAGTTAGTGCTCTGATCAGTGAGAAACACAAAAGATGGGCTTTCAACATTCAGTCTAAATGTTAGCATCTTGCCTTACGTAGAAAGACTAAAATCAAGTCCAGCTTCTTCTCCCAGCCTCTATGATATCCTAGGGGTTGCTATCTGGTATTTAAGAGGCACAGTAACAAATCCAAATACTCCTCCACAATAGACTTGATGCTTTCCCTAATTATCTCTATGCCCCAAAGGAAAAAGTTATTTTCTCCCTAAGTCTGCCCTATGATTTCATTGGCAATTATTTCCCATTACGCAAGGAGCTTGATCAGCTTCCTGTGGCCCAATCCAGTAATTATTGTTATGGATCAATGCATTAGGAAATTTTCTTACAAGGAACAGCCAGAGAGCTGCTTACAATGGCATGATCTTCAGCCTCAATTTAGTGTGGGTGGAATACTTTCCCATGTCCATTGCAATGTGAAAATTCGTAGCCGTTGATGTGGCCACTACTCTTAAATCCAAAACTATTAATAAAAAACCACTCAATACATTTATTGCATCCTACTAATGTCCGTACATCTTCATATACAAAGTGAAACTACAAATTCCCAAGTGATTAGCATGTACTTCCCTTCTTCCCATTTCTATTGAGCTGGAAATGGAAACTGTTCCAATAATAATCAGCGTCATAAAAGCACAGAGTATATTTCATAGCTACAAATCAAAGTTATCACCCTCTCTTCCTATGTCATTTGACCCAGGCAAATGTGAGTAGGGAATGCTTTGCCAAGTCGTCTTCATTTTAAGTTTCCTACTTCAGGGTAGATTCTACCATTTGTTCTTCTTCCTACTTGAACTCTCTTGAGATGGGTCTCTTTGCGAAGCAAATTGCTCTGTGCCTGCTAGAAATAAATAGTTTTAATTTTACCTCTTAATCTTCATTTTAACTTTCATCTTGAATTTCCCATTTTCAAGTATCTGACTAAATTGATTTGATGCTTAATGCTTGCCAAATAAATAATGAGGCTCTGAATGAGTCCATATGTAATAAGGCAAGGATTTCATTACTCCTAACATCGGTATAATCAGGCAATGATTAAATTATTTCTAACATTCTTAATACCAACGTGAAAATATGCTAAAGACCCAGAACAATTTAAGCCTTCCTGATGTGTTTTGTATCAAGCATTTCTATATCCAGCAGTTTATCACAATGTTGCAGGAATTGGCCTGTAAGGGTTTATGCTAATGACAATGGAAAGAACTCATCCACAGGTGTCCCCTTTTATCTTAGCTACATCTTTAAAATCATTTATAAGTTCCACGGTAACAACCCTAAGGCCCACCAGCAGGAATGCTGATTAACACTTACTGGGGAAAATAAGACTTAAATAATCAAACAATTTGCAAATTTTAGAAACCTAGACAGATGTTCAACTCATGGTTATTTTGTGAGGGTGGGCGGTGCTCTCAACTGAAGAAGCGTCTGCCTACTCTCTTTCATTCGGGATAGAGAGAAACTCAGCCATGTCTTGCAATCAAGGGTACTCAGATCTATCTCTGGCCTAATTGGCATTGCTTCTAGTTTGCAGAAATCAGGATATACCCATTGCATCCAAGGGAGATGCTTAACACAGATCTCTGAGTTATGTTTATAGTACATTTGGATCCTGACAGTAGGAGCACCACCCAAGAAATGATTTGTAGCTTTAATGCACGCCTGCAGGATGGTGATATTGATGAGAAATCTGTATTAGAGCACCGTGAATCATCATTAAAAGGCATTTAAAATTGGCTTGTAAAATACGGCTTTTGTTGCACTCTATGCACTCTCCTGGAAAGATAAAGTAGTGTATTGAAATGATGATATGGATGTTAATAAATATGAAGTCATGGCTACTCTATTAGATTAGAATGTGGCCAAAAAGGAACCCTTGCAGTTTATTTTCCAGGTTAGAGGTTCTGTTTCGATTATTGAATTTACAGATGGCATTTTATAATAGTCTAAAGCCAAAATATAATTTTTCTGGCCACTAAGCTAGCCATCGGTTCAGAATTTTAGCTTCAAAGGACGAACATTCCATTATTGTTTATCATTGTTTCTGTTGCCTGTAAATTCCTTTTGGGGACTTACTATAGGCTACAAGATTGTTGGCTCTGGACATCAAGTAATTTCAGGCTGTCTGATTTGTTAATATGAGGACTTCCTGAACAGCAAACAATCCTGTTTTTCAGCGTAAAGATGGCCCAGAAATGTGGAGTAGGGGTGAGCTGTGGGACGTGATACAAACCGAATGTTATTCTGGGGAATAGATGCAGTGCATTGAGATACACCTAATTTTCATTGCAGTCATTGTACATCAAAATAATTTGTATTTAGCGATCAACCTAGCATTTAGCATGGAGCATTTATCTTATTAGAGCTACCAATTTAATTATATATGAAAACATTCAAATTAGCAAACACATGAAGGAAAGCTACTTGTGCATGGATGAACACAAGCTTATATTATGGTTAATGTATTTACCATTAATACATTATTATGTAATTTAAGATAGGTTCTACCAAAGTATCTTACTAACGTAGGTTTGAATACTTTCATTTTTGGGGACCAGTTTCTGGGCTTATTTCTATTTTTTTTTTTTTTACATAACTTACAGTATACAGTTCTCCTCACTAATGGCTGTTCATTAAACATTTTAAACTTCTTCTAGAGTGTCTACTTTGAAATTATATTTAGCCAGAATATGTTGCCAATTGTCATTAAAATATTAATTTTTTCAAAATCCAATGGTATTTCTAAGGTTTAAAATGGTCTCAAGAGGATGGTAGATGTTTATATCCTAATATAACGTGTCTTCAATAAGCAGCGAAGATTAAATCTATGTGGATTAGACACTGGTCACATAACATTTCACACACCATTTCATACTGTGCTTTCTTCACATTGTTTAGAGAGTGTTTTCCTTACCCTTACAGAGTACAGCCCATTCCCTTTGCCTGTCAATTGGTTACTCTAGTGCTTTTGCTCAACATGCCATTAAAGAATCATTCTTTGACAATGAACTTTATCAAAGCTAAAGTCTTAATGTTCTGCCAGAGTTACTCACTTGTATGCATTTCATATCAATGTTTCCATACATCCTCTTTATAAAGGATCCATTAATTTATTATTCCAAATCTTGAGTATTTACAGGACTATTTATTCTTTGTAGTGTTGTTCCACAAATAACTAAGAACTGAGTTCCACAAGTCTGTCCAGCAGAATAAATTCATGTAATTGAAGCTTTCTTTAGGTATTGATACTGTGGGTTTTCTTATGCTGCTTAGTTTGAAGAACGTGATTCTCTTAGTTGGTTTTCTGTCTCATGGGTGCACCTCTGGGAGCCCCTGCTCTTCCCTTCTAGCCGATGTCCTTGGTCCTGGCCCCTCTCTTCTTACTCTATGTTATCTCCTTACTCATGGGGATAATTGGTGATTCTCTTTTCCTGAAAACAGACTGAATATTTTTTATAATTTTTGATTCATAGTGGTTGTATTTTGCTGTACTTGGAGATCTCTATGGTTCTTGAATTCAACAAATCCTTGACTAAACTGTCTCTCTTCTCCCTAAATGTTTCCTCTTTCATCCTTTATCTTGAAGCAGCCTTGTCATCTGTAATCCCCCCAAATGCCCAAATCTCTCCCATGACAATACCCCATTACTACTGAGTGAGCCCAGATTTCTTCATCTCTTGCTTGCACACATACATCAGTTTGCTAACTGATTTTTTTGAGCTTTATTCTTGACATTTCCTTAGCTAACAGTCATTTCCTTAGCTATCTAAAATGAAATTTTTCAGGCCTTATTTTTGACTGTTTGTGACTCATAATATATTGACTTCTTTCTCTTTCTATTATTCCTGTAGTTAATATAACAGTCTCTTTTGGTTTTTCTTCCTACCTCCCTGCCTTCTATGGCCAGGTCATTATAGGACCCTACATTTTCCACTTCCATAAATGCTGATATTTCCCAGGTTCCGCCTTCATCCCTGTTTTCCTTTAATTCTATTTCCTCTGCCTAGCACAATCTCCCTACATTCCAAAGTCTCCTGTGACTCCCTCTTTGCTGGTACATCCCAAATTTATATTTCCTTTCAAGGAATATCACCTCCTTCCTATGTATCTATCTTGTTTAAATACTCCGTAGGAATGTTTCTTCCAATTTAGCATGTTCAAAACTGAATCTATCATTTTCTTGCAAAGCACAACTATTCTAAATTCCTCATCAAAATAGAGTCAGCCATTGGGCTACCAAGCCAGAAAACTTGATGTTCTATTTGACTTCTCCTCATCTTTTACTTCTCACATTACCAAGTCCAGCCAATTCTACCTCCCAGGATCTCTCCAAACTGTACTCACAACCACTATCTTATTCAAGATATTCATTTTTTTTTTTTTTTTGCCAGAATGATTGCAACACCTTATATCTGATTTCCTCATCTCCAGCTTTACCCCTCAAGCTCTTCTCTACATGTAGCCAGAGTGTTCTTTCTAAGATACAAATAAGATTATGCTACTTCTCTGCACAAACCCTTTTGAGATACCATTGCCTTCAGAATAAGGTCGGAACTCCAAAACATGGCTTAGTGAGTCCTTTACATTCCATTCCATCTCTTTCACTCCCTCTTAAGTCTAGTCTCTTAGCATTTCCAACTTTTCACTGTAAGCATTAGCGTACTGAACTCTTTTTGGTGCTCCGCATTCCCTATGTTCTCTCTTGCCTTGGTGAAACAAGTTTTTACATGCTACTTTCTCTGCCTCGTACATTGTTCTTCTGCCCACACTTCCTTAACATTTTACTGTGCTGATCCTTGTTTAGAAGACACATCTTCTGGAGCTCTTTCCTTGACCTGGCCAACACTTGGTTAAGTGCCTTTTTTTTTTTTTTTTTTTTTTT
>NW_003852398.1:12697293-12711291 GCF_000181295.1 Otolemur garnettii | reverse complement strand
CACAAAAGGTGCTTATAGAACCCGTGAGGGGAGATATGGAATGTTATTTTAACAATTTTCAATTATTTAATACTTTACAATTGCTCCCTATCGTCCTTGAGAAAGGAAACAAAGTCCTTAGGTTGGTTATTGTCAATCTCCACTCCTGCCACACTTCCATGGGGCCCAGTTCTTGCCCATAAAGCAAACATACAATTCTCCCATCATCCTGGGTCCTCTCTTAAACCTTGAACCTTATCTCTCCTTTCTTTCCACTTGCCTTTTACGTTTGATTTCTGATTCACGTTAAAGGCCACTTCCTCTGCTTTTGCAAGGTAAAGTTAATTACTTGCTTCTTAGTATTTCCCCTAATACTCAGCGTAGACTCCTAGTATAAGCTTTATTTTATTTTTAATAATTGGTTTATAAGTCTGCATACTACTACACCATGAATTTTGGGGACAAAGCACAGAATATAGCCCCTTGGAGATGATGAGTATTTAATAAATGCTTTTTGGGTAACTGAATAAGGAGGGCAACATTTTGCTAAGAGAACCAGCTATTCAATCTAAGTCTAATCTCAAATCACAGATCTTATCTTTAAGATGTAAAGTAAAAAAGGTATCTGAGATGCCTCTAAAAGTAATGGAATATCTCCTACTGAGAAAAGAAACTTTCTGAAACTAAAGGCTACTTAATATTTGTATTAATATTTAGCTTTTTAATATTATCATCATGGATATCTTTTTAAAAAAATAATTGTGTGCCAGTTTTAAATAATTTATGTCATTTATTTCTCAAAATTCTAAGACATAGAATCAGGCATTGTTTTTTATTAAAAATAAGGAAAGTTAGATGTCATGAGATTAAAGAGCTTGCCTAAGGGTCATGCCTGCCAGTGGCAGAACTAGGACCCAAATGTAGGTATGGCCATCTCTACCATACATGAAATTTCTTGGCTCATAAAGGGTGTCATGTTTTCTAAGGGACAGGAAAATTTTCTGCCAATAATTTGAAACATGATCTCCTATGAGCTAAGTACCAACTATGGTGGATGGCTACCTTTAAAACAACCAGTGAAAAGAAATTTGTACATGCCCCCAAACCCTGGTAATCGGCAGTTATGGTGGTAAATGTGAGTATAGACCAAGCAAATGCAAATATTCATTTTCCTTTAGAATAGTGTCATTTCCCATAATAAACATTTGTTGAATTAATGAATAAGAGAACAAATATTATATAATATCTCCCAGAAAACTACATTTTAAACAGGGGGAAAATCAAAAGTGGAATAGTGGATAAAATTTAGGTAATTTTTTGCATATCAAGAGGAAGAGAACTAGAAATTCCGCCCACTGTTAATATAGCAGAAAGTCTATGAATTATAGATTCAATTTCTAGAGATCAAAGTTTTCACCAAGTACACCTAGGAGGAGAGAATGGTTAAATCCACTGATGATCCAAGAAAATATCAGGACACAGAAATAAGAAGTGGATAGAAAATCAGTCCTTCTGAGTAATCACTTATATACAGCCTAAGACATTCTTTTGCTGCATAGTTGGAAGGTCCAAATGAACCTTTGCTTAAGGATTGCTTAATTGGGGACTCTAATAGCACACAATTGGGGAATTGGCAGCTATTTTCATTTTTAAGTCATAGTCTGGCAATTGCTCTTTTCAGAAATCACCTCATCTAGTATCACAGAAAGCATTAACACAGCTCCAAATATTGTTAGTGGCATTTGGAGCAGCTAGAAGCTCTGTATTAGAGAAGTCAGGCCATTTCCAGGGGCTGAGAGGAGGAGAAATGAGGAGTTTTGTTTAATGGGTACAAAGTTTCTTTTGGGTGGTGATAAGTTTCAGATATAGGAAGAAGGTTATGATTATACAATATTGTGTTATAATGACGCTGAATTGAATATTTAAAAAATTATTAACAGAGCACAATATGTATTTCACCACAATATAAAAATGTATTATAACATAATATACCCAAACCCATTGAACCCATTAAATGGCAGACTTTTAAAGTGTGATATGGACTATATTTTGATAAACTTGTTTTTTAAAAATAGATAACCCTATATTAGTTTCTGAGGGCTTCTATAGCATATTGCTACAAATTTATTGTTTTGAAGTTCTAGAGGCCAGAGCTAGGATCCCTCTGAGACTTTAGGGGAACATTCTTATTCTAACTTCTGGTGGCTCCTGGCTTTCATTGGCTTGTGGCCACTTCACACCAGTTTCTGATTCCACCTTCACTTTGCCTTTCCCTCTGTGTGCCTTCTCTTCTGTCTTTTAAAAGACGTGTGTTGGATTTAGGGTTTACTTGGATAATCCAGGATGCTCTCAAGTTGAGAGCCAAAATTATATTTGCAAAGACCCTTGTCAAAATTAGGCCATGTTTATAGGATCAGGGACTGAACATCTTTTTGAGGCCACTCTTCAATCCACTATGCTAAGCAAATATCTACATATAAAAAATAGGGCAACTGAGCCTAAAAGAAGTAAAATAATTTGCCCATGGTCACACAATAAGAATGAATGAGTTGTAATAAAATATAGTTGAGATGAAACCAGATGTGACTGTAATACCTATGCTCCTAGGCCAACTGTGCAATTTTTCTTTTACTGAGGGGATCACATTATAGGGGGCCTGATTTCTGTCTTGTTATTTTTTCCCATTTTTAAAATCTCTTTGTAAGATTCTATGGTTATTGTAGCAACATAGCAAGGCCTTCTTTCTCTCTTTTCTGCTAAGGAAAGCCCATTTGCTAGAAATTTTGGTCTTTCACTAAGAGATAATAGTTCAGATTTAGATTTGTCTAACTTTGATCTTAACCTCTCTGTGGAAATCTCTCTCACAAAGAACTTAAATGTCATAAATTGAGATTTAAAGAACTATAGAATATGTGCAAACAGCCCTAATTATACAATTCTGAGGAGGAGGGTCTTTTGTTAAAAAACCCTGGAACAAATAAATGCAACCCTCTCAGTTCTTAATTCAGCTTTAAATGACATAGGGACTCTGCCCTTCTAAAAAGAAGTTCAAAACCAAATATATCTAAGTGAACACTGAAAGGGAAATAGCTAGAGATGGGTAATTTTTTTTCTAAATAACTTTTATTAAGACAGCTTTTGAAAGCCATTTCTGTTAAAATTTACTGCAATGGAGAAACGTGATACAACAATTACGGTATATAGAAGTCATCATCCATCCTGAGGCTAGTGCAGGATATTCAAGGCCTGAGACTATCACAATTTGGTTACTCCAAAGTATCTTGTCAGAAAAGATTAATGATGTCTCTGCTTATCGACAGAGCACTTAGGAGCTCAGTTACAACCATGATAATATCCAAAGGAACATTCTTTCATACCGTGGTTTTGTATTTCCTCTGTACGTTTTATTTCTTTGCCTTTTCAATTTTACCTTCTGACTGTCTGAGTTAATTTTCTTTGCTTCCTTTGGTTTCTTCCAGTTTAAATCTCAATTTTATGATCTGTCTCATGCCATGATCCACTGTACATTGCTTAGTAACCACTTTTACCCCTCTAGTTAATGGCCACAGAAGTAGTGACAAAGTACCCTTATTCCCTTATAGGGTGCCAAATGTTTGCTATATACCACCCTTCATTTTTCTAGTTCTGAAATCCTTCCCTGGATGTTGATTTCTTTCCTTAAACTTAGACGGTCATTATTTATGAAGAAAACAAACAAAAACAGTAAGGAAAAAATTTCCTTCAGAGTAAAGGAGACACAATTAGTATAATGATTAATGTATTGAGGGTTCTCCTATGGCAAACCTACCTGTATAAGAGATTTAAGAGTTCTCTAGAAAATCCCTATGAGATAATTCCAGGTTTTTAGATTTTAAAATTGAAAAATATACCTTCTTTTCTCATGTTTTACAGGGAACACTTACCTGGAGGAAAAATTCTGATTTCAGCCTTAATTGTTAGAATTTTCCAGATCTCCTCTGAAGTATTCCAAACACATTATTTCATTTTATATTCCAAGGTAAGCACTAACAATATTCCCTCTTTATGGGTGAAGAAACTGAGTCCTAATGAAGTTAAGTACGTAATTCCCTTTAAGTTATATACTTACTGCTAGAAGGTAATGGAGTGGAGGTCAGAGCCTTGTTCTGATTGTCAAGACTAGCTTTTTAAGCATTTATAACAGCCCTTCCTTAACAGTTTATGTTTCTCCAGAGGATGAACAAATTATTTGGAGAGCAGCAATTAGTGGGTTGCAGGTAACATTTCTGTTTAGCCTAAAGCTTCATTCTGTCCCTTGATCTCTGAATGTCTCCTTTTTTTATCTCTTTCCAAATTAGACACCCTGACACAGTGTCCTATGACAATTCTGTGATACTATTGTATTTATTACCATGATATCATAGAATAGTATTTACAATTCCATGACTGGAAATCCACTTCCATGAGATAAAATCAATGTATTTCTGCAAGTCCTCTTCTCTCAGCCAGGCCTTGATACTGCAGCCCCTCCTCAGAGTAATCTCCAGTCAAAGGCCCTTGACAACTAAAGTCAAAGGAAACTTCTTTCTGCATAGGAAAGGTAACATGGGGTCTGCTGACAGTAAAGAATTAGTCTTTCATGATTAAAGAATCCTGGATCTTAGTAAGGTTCTTCATGAAGACTTCAAAAGAGAATTGTGCCTCAATTAAATTCTTTTTTCTCCATGTCTCTAAGCTCCAAGAGTTTAGACTTTAGTTCACTGAAATCTTTCCCTAAGTTATTTGATATTCTGGGAGATACAGAAAGATTTATCTTGTTTAATGCTCACATTTGACTGACCTACAAAGTTAAAGCAAAAACTACTTAACAATGGGATCTACTTGGACTAGGAATCAAGATGATGACAAGCAGGTAGAGAGTAAAAACATGATAATCCTATCCAGTTACAAGCAAAGAAAGCGGTTTATTTCTGTACTATGGCTGGAAATGTTCATATTACAGATAATATAACTTAATGGTTAAGAGATATTTATCCCATTATCTCTTTGATTTAATGCCCCAAACATTATAAATACTGAATAAAATTATAATAAATTATTTTACTGAGTTTAGGTTTTAGATATTCGAATATTAAATTTGAATATTTCCTCTTTCGTTAAGGATCAGTGTGAACTTGGGCAGACTAAATTACCTTCTTTGACCTCCAAATCCTAATCCATAAAATAAGAATTAAACACCTTCTTAAAAAGGTAGATGTAACATACTGTAGGATTCAACATCCCTTCATAATAAAAACCCTCAAAAAGCTCAGAATGGAAGGAACATAGCTCAAAGAAATAAAAATCATATATGACAAACCCATAGCCAATATTACACCGAATGGGAAAAAGTTGAAAGCATTCTTACTGAGAACTGGAATAAGGCGAAAGTGCTCATTTTCACCTATTTTACTCAATAGGACTTCGTACTGGAAGTCCTAGCCAGAGCAGTCAGGCAAGAGAAAGAAATAAAGGTCATCCAAATTGGAATAGAAGAAGTCATACTAGCCCTGTTTGCTGATGATATGATCTTGTATTTAGAAAACCCTTAAAACTCCTACCAAAAACTCTCCCAGAGTTGAGAAATAAATTTAGCAAAGCTCTCAGCTTACCCAATCAATGTCCACAAATCAATAGCATATCTATATCCTACTAACCATTAAATCTGGAGTCAAATCAAAGATTTAGTACTATTTTTAATAGCTTGCTAAAATAATAAAATACCTAGGGATAAATTTAACCAAAGAGGTGTAGTACATGAAGAACTACAAAACACTGATGAAAGAAATCTTAGATGATACAAACAATAGGAAAATATCCTATGCTCAAGGATTGGAGGAATCAATATTATTAAAATGATCACACTGCCCAATGCAAGCTACAGATCTGATGCAACTCCTATCAAAATACTAATGTCATTTTTCACAGAATTACAAAAAATTCTAAAATTTATAGAACCAAAAAAGAGCTGAATAGACAAAAAACATTCTGAGGCAAAAAAGAACAAACTGGAAGCATCAAATTATCTGACTTTACATTATATGACAAGGCTATAGTAAATAAAACATCATGGTATTGTTGTAAAAGTAGACACATAGTATTCTCCAAACTTCTTTCCAAATTATTAGGAACCTATTCGATTGCATTCTCAAGAAGTTTGGAGAACACAAGGGATCTAAAAGTAGACCTGCCATTTGATCCTGCAATTCCTCTACTTGGTACATATCCAAAAGACCAAAAATCACTTTACAACAAAGATATTTGCACCAAATTGTTCATTGCAGCTCAATTCATAATAGCCAAGTCATGGAAGAAGACCAAGTGCTCATCAACCCATGAATGGATTAATAAATTGTGGTGTATGTATACTATGGAATATTATACAGACTCAAAAAAAAGATGGAGACTTTACCTCCAAAGATGGAACTGGAACATATCCTACTTAGTAAAGTATCTCAAGAATGGAAGAAAACGTATACAATGTACTCAGTACTATTATGAAATCAATTTCAATTACTCACACTTTCATATGAAAGATAAATCACAACTATAGTCCAGGATGAAGGAGGAAATAGGAGGGGGATGGGAGGGGAGAGGGGAGGGGAGGTTTGATGGAGGGAGGGTAAATGGCGGGACTACACTGATGGTGCATATTGCAGGGGTACATGTCTAGTCTATTAAGTGTAGAGTATAAATGTCTTAACACAATAATTAAGTAAATGAGGTGAAGGATATATTAACTAGATCAATATAAGCATTCCAAATTGTATATAAAATCAGCACATTGTACCCCATAAATGCATTAATGTATACATGATCTATGTGTTTATGACTTAATAAAAAAAAGTAGACACATAGGTCAATGGAACAGAAAAGAGAACCCAGAAATAAAACCATATACCAACAATCAACTGTTCTTTGACAAAGTAGATAAAAATTTACACTGGTGAAAGGACACACTCTTCAATAAATAATTCTAGGAACATTGGCTAGCCCCATATGCTAAAGAATGAAACTGAACCTCCCTCTGTCACGATATACAAAAATTAACTTAAGATTAACTAAGACTTAACAGTAAGACCTGTAATCATGAAAATCCTGGAAGAAATCCTTGGGAAAAACTTTTCTGGACATTGGCCTGGGAAATAAGGCCTTATTTATAAATAAGAGCCCCAACACGAATGCAACAAAAATAAAAATACACAAATACAACTTCATTAAACTAAAAAGCTTATGCACAGCAAAAGACATAATCAAAAGAGCAACTAACCTACAGAATGGGAAAAAATATTTGCAAATTATATAATCAACAAATGACTAATATCAAGAATCTACAAGGATCTCAAACAACTCAGCAAGAAAAACATAATCCTATTAAAAGTGGGAAAATGACACGCACAAGTATTGTTCCAAATGAAGGTGTACAAAGGGCCGACAAACAGATGAAAAAATATTCAACATCAGTAATCAGCACAGAAATGTAAATTAAAGCTACGATGAGATTCCATTTTACTCTTATAGAGTAGATATTGTTAAAAAAAAAAAAAAAAAAAAAAAAAAGATCTCTGCTCAGATTTAGAAGCAGTGAAAAAAGAATGATTATACACTGTCAGTGGCCATGAGTTCCAAGTGATTATAACCTCCATGGAGATCAATATACAGATTTCTCAAAAAGTTAAAAGTAGACCTACCATTCAATCCTATAATCCCACTACTGGTATCTACCCAAAGGAAAAGAAGTTATTATGTCAAAAAGATTTCCACACTCGTATATTTATGGCAGTATAATTCATAACTGCAGAGATGTGGAATCAACCTAAATGCCCATCACATAATGAATGAAGAAAATGTGATATGTATATGCCATAGAGCACTACACAGTCATAGAAAGAAAGATGTATTTTGCAACATCTTGGATGAAACTGGAGGCTATTATCCTACGTGATGTAACTCAGAAAGAGAAAAATAAATGCTGCCTGTTCTCACTTATAAATAGAAGCTAAACTGTGGCTGCACAAGGATATGGTGAGTGGTATAATGGACACTGTAAACTTAAGAGAGGGGAGGGTGGGAAGGAGCAGGGATGAAATATTACCTGTGGGGTGCAATGTACACCATTCAGTTGCTGAGTACAATAAAAGCTGGTCTACAATATATCCATGTAATGGAATTAAGCATATGACCCCTAAATCTGTTAAAATAGAAACATTTTTAGAGGTAGATTAAAATGAATCTGTGCATATTCTTAGCACAAGCTATAAGAAGGTGATCCTATCACTTTCACAGCAGTAAATAACTATCACTATCATTATCATCACCATCGTGCCCATTATTACTATTGACTCTTACATAGCACTACCATGCTTGTCTGCCCCTCCTGCTTTCCAGAAAAAAACTAAGAACAGGGAATATATAACATCAATGCTCTACCATCACTGAACCGAATATCTGGTTTCTTCAGTTAAGGAAAAGGGCTCACTGAGATGTCAACACTTGACACGTTTTCGGTGCTTTCAAGTTTCTAAAGATTGTGAATGTTAATATCCCATCTTTGCTCACACAATGCCCCTTATATAAGGTTTGCAAAACCTCAGTTATAGATTGCTTCACCAGGTATTCACAGATTTTTATAATTCATGATTTTTATTTTAGAGAGAAAGAAGAGGTGGGGATGAAATCAAGAGAATATTCTGAAATGAAATTGATCTGTGGCCTCTCCTGAGAAAGACTTAATTTTCAGGGGTGGGGCCCCACTCCTTAGTTCGGCGTTTCTTAACATCAGCATCACTGACATTTGAAACCAGGTGAATTTTTGTTGAGACAGAGGGCTGTCTTATACATTGCAGGATATTGGCAGCATGCCTGGCCTCTGTGCGTCAGCTGCTACAGCACTCCCGCTTCCAACTGTGACAACCACAATGACTCTAGAAGTTGCCAAAGAGCCCTTGAGGGTCAAAATCACTGTAGTGTTCAAGTGGCATAACTTCCACAAAGTATACTTTTAAGAATGTGTATTTATGAAAGTTGGACTTTTAGGAGCCCAGGCAAAGATCATTTGACTTTCACAATTGGTCATTTTCTTTTGGTTAAGTGTCAGTTGTCCCCAACAGTAAGAGGTAAGTGGAAACTATGTGTGATCATACAGTGCGGCAGCACTGTGAAGTATTATGTTTCAACGACAGCCGTTCTCTTGTCAAACTCTGGCACATAAACAGACATTGTTATAACTAGGTGCATAAACAGTCATAAAACGTGTTTATCATGCTCAGTACTCTACTTTCTATCCCTGTAGATCTTATGAAAATCCCCTGTATGAAAGTTTATTCCATGGGAATGCAACTATAGTCTCACAGAGGAATCAGCAAGACTTCAGGTTGGATCAGGACACACGTTCCTCTATTTTTGAGGAACAGCCGCTCAAGACTTCTAGATTGAAGCTCTGCTCCAAAGGCATTAGAGTATCAAGCTGAACAACAATATTTCAACAATTTTTTTTCTCCACAAAGCCACTTCTGTGACTTTTCAACAAAAACTTACTTCTAATATCCTGTATGCCAACTAATAAGCACTGAGGCAAATTTATGTGATACTTAAAGCCCTAACTACAGCCATCTCTGGAGTATGTATAACCAATTAAGAATCTTTGGGTCTGGAATGGTGTCTTATATCTCATCCCGCCACTTTGGGAGACCAAGGCAGGAGGATCGTTTGAGGTCTAGAGTCTATGACCTGCCCTGGGCCACATAGTGAGATCCTCCATAAAACATTTTTTTTTTTTTTTATTAAACTGACCGGGCATGGTAGTATACACCTATCGTCCTATCCACTTGGGAGACTAAGGAGAAAGGATCACTTGAGCTCAAGTGTTGGAGGCTGCAGTGAGCAATGATTGCACCACTGCACTACAGCCTGGGCAACAGAGAGGACTCAGTCTCAAAAAAGAATCTTTAGATGCTAATCAAAATCAAACCCCTCAAATATGGATTCCTGATTAAGGTACCTCAAATGGCATCCAACTGCCCTTAGAGTGTAAAGGTATAAGTTATTTTCTATAAATTTTCATCATACAGTTGGTACTGCTGCACTGTAAAGAAAATCAAGAATGTTGCATCCAAACTTAAATAAAAGGGGGTCGGGCATATTGGGAAGTTCTCAAGACCAGAGGTCATTTCTTGAAGTTTGTTGGAATAAATAAATCCTGGGATTCAAACATGTTTACATTTCTTCTCAAATCTAATGGGTAGGACAAAAATATAATTTGAATAATCATTTGAATAATTTTGGAAATAATTAAGGAACACAAGGGAAAAAGGTACATTGCTCATCTCTCCAGGGTGGAATAACAAATCTACATTCATTGTTACACGAATCTTCTCCAAGTTTGCTTTTAAGTCCAGCTTCTTGTTGTACCTTGATAGCTTCCAATTTTGTACCTCCTTTCTAAAAGATTATAATCTTTTAGCTGTTTTTTTTAAAATGAAAATTTTAATCCCAGTTGTAACATTGTGTATTCACTGTCATGAATAACTTATAATAAAAGAGAATAGGAAAATTTACCCCCCAAAAGCACAATACAATGTTTGGAATATTTTTGTTTTGTTCTCATGTTAGTATCTGCAGCTGCAACTGTATAAGCCCTCGAAAAACGTTGTATTTTAGGGTTCTTCCACAAAGTATGAAAGATTTACCCTTTTTCAGTAGCAAATAGTTTATGTCTTACCTTCGCAGATATGATGATGTCATAATGCTCATATAATTATCAATCATAATTATCTGTTACAGTAATATTTATTATCTATTGCTCCTATCATAATTTATTGTGATATATATACAGTGTATTATGTATATTATATTTGATATAAGCTGGAGATTTGGGGGCCTGTTGATTATCGTTAATCCAGAGTAATAATTCTGAGCTATATTTTATAATTTTTTAAATCTAAATAGTATTGAAACACAACTTTTGAATTTTGCTTTGTTTATAGAAATATTTACAGATTGGAATGTAGATCCAAGTTCATTACCTAGGCTGCACTCTAGCCACAATAATACTGTTAGGTAGTGAATTAGGAACAGTTCTGGGAAAGAAGATAAGTGGAGCCCCCACCTCTGTGCCAGCTGCAATAATTCTGTGTCCCAAGAGATTGCTCAGACCTGTGGAGGAGGGACCACTGTACAAATCTACTAATCAGAACTTATGATATGGAAGACCCTCTAGCCTAGCAACAGATATAATACTGTCTTGAAGGTGACCTAGAACAGCCTTCAGGCTAATTATCATGTCAGTAGCTTAAGTCTAAATTATGGTCCATGCCAATCCCCCCTCCCCACATGGTCTCTCAGAGAGGCTCAGAGGAGGTCCACATGCACAGTAAGACTTTAGTTCCAAGGTGACCTCTGAACCATGAGATCGATCTGACCCAGGTGGTATAAAACAGAACTGGGGCCGTAACCTTTGCCTCTTTGCTTTTTCTTTGACACAACAATGGGGGCCCTTTTGCTGTCACTTGCTGGTGATAAAGGTGTCTTGTTGTATCCATCTATACCTTGCTCTTACTCTGTAAACCTACCTTCTCTTTCTCCATAAACCTGGTTTCACACTTGCCTTATTTTGGGGAGTGTGGTCATTTTTTGGCGAACACTGCTCCAAGAATAGAGGACCCAGGTAGTTCTCTGAAACCTGGACACTTTAGTAGACAGTTCCCTTGAAACCTGACAAATTATTTTCTGCTCCCCAACGTACCATGCTTCTAAATGTTTTGATTTTTTTTTTTATTTGGTTGTAATGGCTTTCCATCTACTTGAAATAAACTTCTCTTCATCTTTTTTTTTTTTTTATTGTTGTTGTCTTCATCCCTGCAGATCTCATTATCCTGCTGTGCCTTTTCTGTCTTCTCCAGGAGGAGGAGAGCCACCCCGTATTGCCCCACACCCAGATCATTGCCACCCTCACTCTTTTTGCACCCGGCTGTCAGCTTTTTGGAGGAGGAAATGTTCGTTAGTCATCACTGCATTCTTGGAAACCAGCAAAGTCTATGACTTAGGATGAGCATCAGTTACTATATCCTGAAATGACTTGGAATTAAAATTCAAGCTCTCTTATACTTTGCACATTCTGATATTTTAGAATTAGTGCTTTTTAGTTGACAAAGGAAGATATTTGGGGTGGAGAGGAAAGCATTATGAAAAATCAGTTGCAGTAGAGGCTTTAGAATTACCTTTTCCAGCCAGTTCTACGTGACAGGGCATCTGGTGGGACAGCCTTTGGGAATGCTGACACTAGTGGGGTACAACACAGAGCAAAGATGGGGGTGCAATGAAGGGAGACTATGCTAAGCAAAGTTATTAAGCTCGTGCATGCTCACCGTGGTGAAATTCCCTAGGAGAGGACAATGAGGACAGAATTTTGTGCCTGCAGCTGACTCAGTGAGTTCCAGGTTATGCCAATGAAAACAAACGTGTGGAGATAAGGGACAGTGAGAAAGTAAATGGGAAATGTGTAGAAACTCTGCGTGTGTTGATAAATATTGGGAATGCACAAATTTTTCAATTTAGAGCATTCAAGCCACTTGTACTAAAATCCCCAAGGGACAGAAAATCTCCATGGACATCAGGTTTCAGATACTTCATTTCCACAATCCCTTGTGATTCCCGCGTTAACATAATGAAATAGACACAAAGTAGTTATTATTTTCTAGATGAGGAAATGCAATTTCAAGAGGTTAAATCAATTATTTAAGGGGTTAAATTATTAACTTAAATTAGTGACAAGAATAACAGAGGCAGAATTATGTGCCAGGTATTGTACAATTCACTGCATTATCTCACTTAATTCTCTCTAATAAAACAAGAGGTTGCTACTATTTCTAAGTTTTTCAGCTGAGAAAACTGAGAGGCTGAACTACTTCCTCGAGGCCAAGTAGGATTAGAGGAGGGAGTTACTCACTACACAATTTCACCTTTTCTGGTTATGAATCTTAAAAATCTAATCTTCTTCCACATTGCTTTTTTCCTCAGTCCATTATAAAGAATTAAGTAAATCACGAAAAGGAAAGAAAAGAGAATCCAGGAGACGGTTTTAACACACATCGCCTTTAACATTTGCTCATTCATTTTAATTGTGCTCTATTATAACAAAGGAGCGTGGGGGTTCCAAGCACAGCCAGTAATTTCTTCCATCCTCAGAATGGGCCCCTGCATCCCATCAGCTAGCCACCTGCTCTGTTCATTCTGTGTGATCACAGACGCAGCCAGCAACCCTGCTGTTCTCTCACCTCCCCTCTCTTTGCATTTCAAGAGTTTCAGGGTGCCAGGAGACAGGAACTCATCCCTCCCACCTGGTGCTGAGAAGGTCACCAGCCCATCCCTCCCAAATGGTGACAGTGAGGCACAGGGAGGAAGGTGGAACTGGTTTCTAAAGGTCATACTGAGGTGGGAGAGGATCTCAGGGAGCTGGTCCCCCTCCCATCAGGCAGACCTCCCTCGTCCTCAGCTCTCCTACTGATTTTCTAGAAAAGGAGTACAATCCTCAGGGACAGGAACTGTGGGTTGTTAGCATTTGATGATAATAGCACCAGGGGAAACTTGGAAAGGAAAATTTTTATCAGCTAAGCAATTCAGGACTAAAAATATTTCAGAATGATCAGATTTTCTATATTCTGATAGAATTCTCCTCCATGTCCCCGTTTAAAGCTGACCTCTTACAAAAAAGGAACGCTTTAAAGCAGCGGTTCTCAACCTGTGGGTCATGACTGTATTAAAGGGTTGCAGCATTAGGAAGGTTGAGAACCGCTGCTTTAAGGGAATTCCTCAATGTGACAATTTTTAAATAAATAAAAACCCAAATTGCTCATAGCTGGATCTACATTTCAGAAGCTGGTTTTCTGACAGCCATAGCATTAAAACCCTCTTATTTTAAAAGATGGGATAAAAGCTACATTCAACTAATCCATGGTTGCCCAAATTTTATTTTCTGTCTTTCCTGATCTGCCTTATTCAAGT
>NW_003852398.1:12677939-12696736 GCF_000181295.1 Otolemur garnettii | reverse complement strand
GAAGGTTCCACGGAAGAGCTGTGATCTCTGACGGTTGTTAGTTATAAAGTAAATGGATCCATGCACATTTTCTTTGATTTCTGAACTTCAGTTCTGATTGCTTTTTCACAGTCAGATATCTACTTTCACCAAAGCAGCAAGGTGGGTATAGGAATCAATGCCCTTGGGCCCCCCTGAAAGTTTGCCAAAAAATTGCTGATAAAGGCAGATTAATAGGAGAAAGGCATACAGTTTTGTTGACATGTCTACATGGGAACCTTCAGGATGAAGACCCACAGATGCAGGGAAAACTGCCCATTTTAATGTTTAGGTTCAACGAAGTATGGGCAGTCATTAAGAAATGTGGTTGGAGAAAAAGGATATGAGGATATGATCTAATGCTAACGGGCTGTGTGAGGACATCCAGTAAGGAGTGTCTTGATGCTTCCTCTTGACTCCTGTGAGCATACATTCTATTTTGCTGGATGCGGATCTTATGATCTATCGTTAAACAAAGTAAGTCAGATAATTTCCTTATGATGAGTTTTTACACAAAATAATTTTAGGTCTTATGGGTGGTTTTCAGGAAAAGGGTTCTGACTTTTTCTTGCCTTGGAGAACAGGGATTGTACTTCCTATGGCAGGAAACCAGGGAGAATGGGGCCGGGAGGCAGGAGGGCAGGGGAAGATCAGAGAAGAACTTTTGCTTCCAGGGCTGCTTCAGAGGCCCTCCTCTTAGATAGGGGCACTGCTTTCTGAGCCCCAACATGGGTTTAGGAAGTAAATCAGGCTGCAAGTAAAACCCAGTCACTCTCATCCTCCTGGTAGTCTTGAACTGGAAGGAATGTTGTTCATTAGCTCAGATGTGTTTTCCATATAGTTATTAGTTTCATGGGTTCCCATTATTTTATTTCTTGAGGCTTTTACCTTCTGCTCCAAAAAGAGTTGTCTAACATTTTATTCATATTCTGTTTCTCTCCTTTCCATAGGACTCACACATAGAGAAGTAAAAATTAACCTTCCTCAAAGAGGAGTATGGCCTCTGCCCTCAGCTGCTGGGATGTCATCTGTAAACCATTGGACTGTCCTGCCTGATAAGTGCACTTTTGTTTACCTGGGCCTTTGGGTCACGCTGAAGAGTCCAGCTGCGTGATTCATGATAAGGGCTTTGGGCCATGTTATCCACTCTACCTCTGGAGCAGGCAGAGCCTAAAGGTCGTCAACTATGTTTATGTGATTGAATTAAAATAAAAACCCTGGATATCAAGGCCCCATGAGCTTCCCTGATTGGCAGTAATTTTTGTGCACATTGGCATAAATTATTGCTGAGAGGTAACTCTGTCTGTAACTCCACTGGTAGAGGATAATTGGGAGCTCCACATATTGGAAACTTCCTAGATTCCAGGCAACTTATCACTTCACTTGGCTGACTTTAATCTATATATCCCTTCACTGTTGCAAAACATAACCATGAGTAGATATTAATAAAATTATATTCAGTGATCATAGTTGAATCATAGTTGATCTACAGTCCTAGTGGAGCGTTGACCTTAGGTTGGGCACCTCTCCCCCAACTGTGTAGCTGGAATTTCTCCCTCTGCCAGGTCCTTGGTCTTGAAGTCAAAGAAGAACCACTCAAGTAAGCAAAGGACAGATTGTGCTGTCCTTGGTGGAGGGCCATGGATCACAGCTCACAGCAACGTCACACTTTGGGGCTCTAGTGATCCTCTTGGCTCAGCCTCATGAGTAGCTGGGCTTATAGGTGCCCACCATAGCAGTAGGCTATTTTTAGAGATGGATTCTCATTCTAGCTCAGGCTGGTCTGGAACTCCTGAGCTCAAGCAATCTACCTTCCTCAGGCTCGCAGAGTGCTGGGATTATTGGCATGAGCCACTGCAGCTGGCCAAGGACTGATTTTATTGATGGATAGATACATAAAGCAAAAGAGGGGGACAGAACTTCCAGAGATAATAGAAAGAGTGGAATAGAAATTTCTGGAAGTGGATGGGGGGACCCAAGTGGGCAGCCCAGTTGGGCTTTCTGCCTAGGGGTTAATATACTGCCTTTCCTATCATGTGGGCAAGGATTTGGGGCAGATGGAATGTATGCCTAGAATATTTAGAACCAGGGGCCTGTGGGCAGAAGGTAATTTCAAAACAGCCATAGTGCAAAGGATACAGTTGTGCAATCTTTGGTTCAGGTGAGTTCTTCTCTGCTCGGAGAGAGGCAGTAGAGCATGTCACCTGCTCTGGGAGGGGCATCCCAGATGAGATACTGGTCAGGCTGCTTTTTATGAGCGTGTTTGTGTCTACAGAGTGCAGCCTGCAAAGGGGCTGTTTGTGCCTAGAGATGGGGGTCTGTGATGAGATTGATTTTTGAGCTCATGGAGGCCCAGAAAATGGGAGGAGGGGGTGTTCTTGTTCAGCCCTGAGTGGGGGAAGCCTGTATCAACTTCACATCATTATAAACAGTAAGCTTTGTGTGATTGAGGGGCACTGTACCATGATAGTTGAAGACCACTGAAATTGTATATCTTGGTCCTACCATTAACCAACAGTGTGACCTTGGACAAATTAATTAACTTCTCTGAGTTTATGTTCATAAAATGGTCATAATGTTATTAGATATCTTAAAGGGTTATTGTAAGAAAAACAGTAACATTGCTGTCCTGGGCCATATTGGAACCTGAGTCAAAAAATTTAATCTTTAGTTAAAATTTTGATATTTGGTTCACAATGGTTATTATAATAATTTTCCTCGTCAAAAAACAGTGCATTAAAATCTTCATCTTGATTATGAACTTTTTCATCCCCTTTCACACTTTGCACCCAAGGTGAGAGCTTTACTCACCTCACTTTACTCTTGGCCCTGGTGAAGATTAACGGTAATAATGAAAGTAAATTGCCTTGCATGGGGTCAGTACCACAGGGAACATTCAATAAATAACATGTAATTATTGCAGATATGACTGTTGTTGTTCTTTACTGTGGAAATTTAGTGTTATGTAGAAAGGGATTTAAAAAAACTATCATCAGGAACTGGGCAGTACTTTTCGCTTGAAAGGAACATCAGAAGTTTATTCCCAGATGCAGCCTGGAAAGACTGCACAGCGTATGTAAGTGTGAGTGCTGACGTATTCGTTTCCCAGTTTATTACACAAGACATGGCAAATGAGTAGGCTGGAGGCTCCGTATGATCGTTAGTGTTTATAAAGAGATGTTGAATTTGTAAAGATTATCTTGAAACAAACAGCACATTCAACGTGCAATAAATTGGCATGCTCAGGAAGTAGGATATTCTAGTTAAATGGATTTATCCCCAGAATTTCTCTCAGTTTCAGCTTCTGCTATTGAAAAATCTCTCTAAACATCTCTGCTGGCGTCCCTGCCATAGTCACTAGAGAAGATGGAGAGCAGCAAACTTGTGGCTTTGTGGACATTCATGCTCTTTGGTGCAGACTATGTTTTATTTTTATTTGTTTATTTATTTTGAGACAAGAGTCCCATTATGTTGCCCTTTGGTAGAGTGCATGGGGTCACAGCTCACAGCTCAAACACTTGGGCTTAAGCTATTCTCTTGTTTCAACCTCCTAACTAGCTGGGACTACAGGCATCCACCACAACCTCCAGCTAGTTTTTGTTGCAGTTGTCATTGTTTTTTAGCTGGCGCAGGCTGGTTTTGAACTCACCAACTTCGGTGTGTGAGGCTGGCACCATAACCACTGTGCTACAGGTGCCAGACTATGTTTCATAGAAGTTTTTGGAGGCAGAGCCGAGAGTTCTGACACAGAATCTCTCACAAAATAGTTTTTTTTCTCATATGTGACTGCCTGTGGGTGATAAATAAAAATATGTTCCTGCTGTGTCATAAATAAAAATAAATATTTGGTCTTTATCGTCAGTGCCTGAAAAAAGCAAGTGATTAGAAGTTTAGAACCTGACCCCCACTTCCAGGGAAGCTGGAGATTGAGTTTTAGTGTAAGTGGTGAATAATTTAATCAGTCATGTCTATGGAATAAAACTTCAGCAAAATTCCCTAAAATGATGGGGTTTCAGGAGCTCCTGAGTTGGTGACCACACTGCGGTGCTGGGAGAATAAATACCCCCGGAAAGGCCGGGGCAGGGCAGCTCTCCCTCCATCCTTCCCCACACCCTGTCCTGCGCGTCGCTTCCATTTGGCTGTTTCTGTGATGGATCCTTTCAAAGTATTTTCCTGAGTTCTGTGAATCTTTCTAGCAATTAAAGAGCCTGAGGAGAGGACTGTGGGGACCTCAAAACTTGCAGCCAGTCAGCCCTATCACTGTCATTGGAAACAGGGCAGTCTCGTAGGACTATTTCCTAAACCTGTGGGATGTGCACGGACTCTGAACTGGTAATGACAGAATTGAGTTGTTGGATGCCCCGTTGGCATCAGAGAATCGGAGACCTGCTGAAACAGTTACTCAAGTTTACCCTTACAAAAATCTTACTGGGCTTCTTCAAATAATTTGGGTGCGCTCTAGTTTTACAGTTATAATCAACATTGGCTGTGGCCAAGGCTCCTCTGTGTTTTACTATTACTTCTCTTAATTCCCTAAAATGAAGAAGCATTTTAGTCAGGCTTTACCACCAAAATAACTGCTGAAATTCATGGAAAGAAAATAGTCACATCTTTTAATGTTGCATAAATAGCCAGTCTATTGGATACGTTTTCCGTTAGTTATATTGTCATGATTCATTCCTATTGTCATATTTCCACTTCTTAGAGACTTATACAATCTGTTCATGCATAAGTACCCTGAACACTAAATCGGGGAAGGAGGAAACTGGGAAGCAGAAAAGGCATCCGAAACGCACAGCAGTGTTACCACGATGCGGTGCTGAAACCCGCAGTGGCATCTGTCTCACCTGTGAGCTTGTTAGCAACACAGATTCACTGGCCTTGCTTCAATTTCTGGATGTGGGATGAGGCTCGGGACACTGTGTTTTGACAAGCTTTCCAGGTGATCCTTATGTGCAGGAAAGTCTGAGAACCACCGCTCCATATGTAGTTTAGTCAAGGGTAAGCTCAGGTGAGTGAAGTCAGCAGTAATGAGAAGCTCAGATTGAATGGGAGAGGGATCCCAGTCTGTGTAGGACTGAGAAGTGTTCTGGGATGCGGGGACTTCCAGGGCTACAAGCAGGTAAGTCCCAGGCCAACTGGGACAAGTGGATCATTGTGGTTCTCTGTGTACTTTAAAAGGAAGCATGCTTTGCATTTAGTTTTGTCTATTGGATAGCCTTTATTCCCTGAATAATTTCCCCCAGGCTCTGAGCATGACCAAATTAATATGGCTATCTTGTGGGTCACAGATTTGGGGAATTCAATAAGGTAGTTAGAGCTGACATTTTGTTCTTGCTGTGACTGCTGGAGTTTGATTACACGGGAGCGTGTGATCCATAACTTGCTTCTCTGCTTAATTCTTTCTCACATCAATGCTGTGTGCACCATAGGGCTCCAAAATGGGGGAAACTGGGAATCATCTTCAAATTCTTTAAACTCACTTACATTTATTTATTTTTTTCTTTGTTGTCTACTTCTTTGTGTTTTACCTTCAGTTACTGTGAACCTCTCTTTTTGTTCCCTAATTGAGCATAATTTCTCATTAATAGTATAAATGTACACTTATGTCACTGAGTCTCACTTTTCAGGATTTTTGGGGCATTGCTTTCAATGGTAGAGTTTGCAACAGTGCCTAAATGTCGCTGAGAGTTGGTTAATACGATTCAAAGCTACTAGTAATTGTGAGTGCCTTGTTTACTTTAAGTGTGTCTTTATTTCAATATATACTTACCTTGAAAGCTTAAGGAAATAGAGTAGGAATTGTTCCAAAGAAATGAGATTTGTCTTTAGTGAGGCTCAAAGCAAAAACAAAACAATTAACAATTTCTCTATCTCTAATGAAATCTAATGGGTTGATGGGCATGTGTATCTTCAAACATAATAGCTGTACAAATTATTTGTTTTTAATGTCATAAAAGCCCATGTTATATTACTTAGTTTTCTTAAAGCTCTTACAAGGAAGACTCAATTATACCACATTATAAACAATTAGGCTTGACTATTAGGATGAAAACTATTGTTTCCAAAATTTCACAGCATTTTTTATCCAGCAAAAACATTCTGCTTTGTCTATTAAAATATTCATTTTGTAGATTGTTTTTCCCTGTGATTTAGGCTGTAGCACAAATGTCTTTTCTCTCTCTTTGTGGATAATTTCTTCCCTGTTTATCCACACAATTTGCTGGATAAATCCTCTGAGTTATCCTTGAAATATGAGTTTGCTTTTCTGAATCAAGTACTCAATCTGAAGGAACAGAGAACTTTAGAGCCCACATTACTGAAGAAGTCATTTCCCAAGGCTCCCTGAAGCCCATTTGGTGATCCCGGAGGAAATTTAATCTCCAACACGTGGTAGTTTGTCTGTTCCGATCCATGAACATCAATAGTGCAATCTGGCCCAGAAGGCAGGGTTCTATATTACCCTGGGCCAGATTTTAACATCATCACATAGGATGAGAATTAGGTGTAGTAAAAATTAACCACTGAGGGATGTGTTGCTGATCCCTATACTATTGTTTGAAGCACAGCAAAGATGGACTTTCTCCCAAGGATGGACAAGCTGGCTTGATTTTGATTGCACATCAGGTGAAATACTTGGATCATTTTCTCTGATAAGCATGAGCAAAACTGCAGGTGTTAGAATTACCCTCAATGTGGCGAGACCGAGGATCTGAGCAGCATATACTATAGAAGCACCTGTGGAAAGAGATAACAGACCCCCACCTCGCTTCTACTCCATGACTACCTGCGCTGAGGGCCAGGGCAGGTAGACGCGTCTCTTATTTAAATTTTCATTCCTTCCCTCCCCTTTCCTTTGTGCCTTGTTCTCTTTCTCTTAGTTTAATTCTCACCATAGGGCTTTAAGAATTAGGTCTTCTTTTGGTTCCCATTTGACAAAGTCATGTGACTCTCCCATGGTCTCTTAGAAAGCAGGTAGCAGTGACAACATTTAAATCTAGACTCTCTAACAATGAAGATTCTACCTTAGCTCCTGTGTTATGAATCATACTCATGTGCAGCCTGCCATGGCATTGTATGAGGAAAAAGCCCTAAAGTATAAAGTAGCCCAGAAATCTGACAGGTGTGTCTAGTTTGAACATTGTCCCTGACCAGCTTGCAGACATTTGCCTAAGCATGCACTGCTTTTCAGTCTTCTCCCTATAGTGCTGGGACTGGGTTTCCAAGTCCACTCAGGTCACCCCTTTCTGGTTGAGATTAAGGTTTTCATACTGCTATCACTCTGATGTTGGTTGAAAGAAATTCTTCGACAGTCCTTCCTAAGTTCAAAACCCTGATTAAATAAAGGTCTTATCTACGTAGCTCTGTTGAGTGAAAAATACTTCAGTCCACTGGGAGTTTAGAAATAGGAGTGGCCAAACCATGAAACGGCAACAAATTGGACACACCCAAATCCTTTAGTAATGCCTATGTTAGCCACAGTTGTATTTGGGGGCCCTGTAATTTTGTGAGAACCAAACCTGCTCTGATATTTTCTGTGCCACAGTTCTGTACGTGTGTCTACTGTTCCTTATTTGAAGTCTGCTTTCCTAGTTATAATACAAATATATTGGGCTGTGTCTTTGGGGGTTCAAAACGTAGGGGAGATGAATGCAGTGGTCCATGTAATTATGGCAATAGAAGTTTCTAGGGCCCTAATGAGGTCTGAAGGCATTTGCAGTAGCCACACAACTCAGATTCATGACATTAACAGCTTTTTGCTTCATTTCCAAATCACTTTTTTTGAAAACAAATGAAAATTTACTAACCTCTCACTCAACGCAAAATAATGATGGAATTCTGCCTCATCTATATGCAGCCGGGGTAAGGTATTCATTCAGGTGCCAGATGTAGAGTGTTAATGGATTAAAGTATATGGGCAAAGTGGGCAATTGTACTGTAAATGTTACTTAAGTGAATTTGGCCTGCAGGGTATTATTGATTTATTTTATCTAATTTGTTTTGTATTGCAATTCAAGCTCGAGATTGAGGCTTGAAGTCATCTGTCTTCTATAGGTGAAATGACTTCAGGTCACCAGGGAACTGAACTAAGTGAAAAGGCAGTCTCTTCCTTGGAGGAAGCAGAGAGAGTGGAAATATCTTTGGGGGGGGTGGGGATGTGGAGAGGGAAGTGCTCTTCTCCTCCCAAGGATGCTAGGAAATCATATTCCACCAGGAAGAAAACATGTTGATTTCCCTGTCAATATTAAAACAATATCCTCTTAATAGCTGGAGTGGCTCTTTGCAGAGCTAGACGTGGCGCTTGGGGAGGTTGCTTATCATCGATCACTTTGTAAATCAGCAGAACAGGAAGAAAGGCACCTTTTTAGCTGTTTTGTGGAGCACCCAGCTGAGTATTTTGTGCTCCTCTCTCTGTTCTCCAAGGACCCAGGCGTATGCAGAAAACAAAGTGGGTGATGACCGAGGAAGAGCAAGGTTCTCTCTTCATTCTTATTCCCTTAAACTCTTATAAAATGGCTTAATACTAAATTTGGTGTTAAATGATTGAAGATGAATGATGAAAAGCAAACTGTTTAGTGTCATTAAACTATTGTGAGACTATTATATTATGTGGCTTTAATCCCAGAATTATTATAGCCTGATGAGTATAAAGAAAAAGCGAATGAATAATCGGGGCTTTAAAAATAGGATTGTCAGAAAGCAAATGACTTTGGAAGGAAGGATTCATTCCATTCAATCCTCTGATGCATCTCTGTCAAACAAGGAAAGACTCACACCGTCCCTGATTAACATAGGGAAACTGAGGCCTTGAGAGGCCTGTTGACTGTCCTGTGACTATGCCAGTTTTCAAGGTGGAAAAGTGATTGGTACTACGCACCGATGTTAGTCTCCTGGCTCCTCTGCTTCTAGAGTTGCAAAGAGAGCTATTAATTAAACAAAACACTCAGCCAGCTCCCTGGGAGGCTTTGGATACGGAGTCTCTAATGACTCCATGCAAAATGTCCCAGACCTAAAACATCTGTTCTGGAGATACAGTCAAGTTCTACTCCACAGTCTCAAATTAACAACTTATTTTCTTTCCTTTTATTATTTTTTTTAAGTGCATAGCAGCTGTCCATGAATTTCAGAGGACAGACCTTGGTTTTAATCCTCAGCCAGAGACTAGTACATAGAAAACTCTCCATACTTCACTTTATGTGCTAATTAGACCTTCTTACACAAACACATAAATTCATTTATACACTGGTGAATTTTCAGTTGCCAAATAGCTCCAGTATAAAGGCCAGAGAAAGAACAATAGTCCAAGGAATGTAATATTTATTTTTATGTCAGCTTGGACAATTTTTATAATTGTTTTATTTTGGAGAATTGATTTGCATATACAATACATTTTTTGGTTGGGGAGGAGTTGTTTAGGGGTGGGTTTTTTTTTTTTTTTAATTTGAAACATTTTCTAGAAAAGAAAGGCAAATTTTTCTGATAAAGGCACCCAGCCAGATACCCCGAGTTAAACCTAGAAGACCAGGAGGGAAAAAAAGAGAAATAATCCCTAGGTCGGGCATTCAGGAGGCCTGAGGGAAAGATAAAGGTAGCTTACGATTTTACTGCAGCATGGGGTAAATTGGTCTCCCATGTGAGCCCTCTGGTGAACAAAGAGCAGTCACCCAGTTCCCTTGCGGTGGCATTCCGCTCATAATAGACAGCAGCTAAATGTCAGTCTCATCTCTCTTGCAGAAATGCAATTTCATGTGCTGTTTCTTTTTTCAATCTTTCCTATTTTTTTCTCACTTTGTTTTGCAGGGCCCACATTAAACCCACTAACACATCAACATACATGTTAATTCATCCATCCACCCCATGTATATTTGATGCTGCCCTGGGTCTAGCACGGTTTGGGACCCAGGAACAAGATGGGAAAGTCATAACTCTTACCTGCTCCTACGCAGCTTGCAATCTTACAGGGGAACCACATAATTTAAAAAGGAAATAAATCCATAGTTTTGAGCAGAAGGAATTGTTCAAAAGACTACAAAACATAAAATGAAATGGTAAGGAGTTGCTGGGAAAAGGAAAGATCCTTTGAGTAAGAGGTTGCTCGTGGAAAGGCCTCTGCCGTGTGAGAGTTCAATGATCTGAATTATGGGAAGGAATTGACAGTGCAAGGCTTTGAGGAAAGTCCTCTCCAGCAGAGGGGGAGAACAAATGGAACAGGCCTGAGGCCAGGACAACTTTTTTTTTAATGGAAGGAAGGTCACGGAGTTCAGAGCATATTAGACTTCCTGGAATCTGCTACAGGATAAAGCCAGGGAGGTTAACATGGGCTAAATCATGAAAAAATCTTATGGGCCATATAAGGAGGACCTGTATTTCCTTCTTAATTGTGATACAATTTTCTACACAACATCTATATGGTAGACATTATGCCCAATAATTTACCTATGCTATTTCTTTTTCTTTTCTTTCTTTCTTTCTTTTTTTTTTTTTTGAAACAGAGTGTCACTATATTGCCCTTGGTACAGTGCCATGGCATCACAGATCATAGCAATCTCAAACTCTTGGGCTTAACTGATTCTTTTGCCTCAGCTTCCCAAGCAGCTGGGACTACAACTACTCGCCACAACGCCTGACTATTTTTTGTTGTAGTTGTTGTTGTTGTTTAGCTGGTCCAGGCCATGCTCAGACCCAGTACCCTTGGTGTATATGGTTGGTGCTGAGCCTACCTATGCTATTTCATAGTTTCCTTCACACCAATCCTGTTTGTAGAATACAAGAATATTCCCATTTTATAGATGAGAAGGCCAAGACTTGTATGGAAGTTAAATAAATTCCCTAAGGTTACTTCACTAATAGGTGGCAGAGTCAAGATTCCCAGTGGGATCTAACTTCTTAGTCTGAGCCCCTGAGCCCAGATGTTGGTGAAACACACAGAAGCAAATGTCTTCTCAAATAGGAGGGCTGGGATCCTGTTGGCCAGAAGAAACTGAGTATTAAGAAAAGTGATCCTTCCAGATGGCAGCTCACAGTAGCTAGATACTGTGTGTTTTCTGCTAAATTGCTCCCCTTATTAGAGTCTATCTGCGGTTCTCAGCCTGTGGGCCGTGACCCCTGTGGGGGTCTCTTGCATATCAGATATTTACATTATGATTCACAACAGTAGCAAAAGTACAGTTGTGAAGTAGCCACAAAAATAATTTTATGGTTGGGGGTCACCACAACATGAGGAACTGTATTAAAGGGTCGTGGCATTAGGAATGTTGGGAACAACTGGTCTAGATTCTCCGTCACAACTAGATTGCCAAGAAGTCACGTCCTTAAATACAGCTACTGATATGAAGATGTGTATCTGTATATTTACCTATATACTTACCTATGGATTCACGTGAGTTATATGTGAGTGTGTAAATCTTACTTATTTTCATATATGGGTTATATATTGAAGAAGATTGAATTTCAACAAAACCCAAAGGGAAAAAAAAATCTGGGACTGCAAGCTCTTTCACAACGTTGTAATTCCTCATCCAGAGGAATAATCTAGTTTTTTTCCTCTTGAACCTGGTGAGGCCATTGAGATTCTCTCAATGTCTCTCAATGAGTAGAATGCAGCAAAAAAAGCTGCTGTAGGGTTTCTGAAGCTAGGCTATAAAATGCAATCTCCCTCTCCCTCCCCCTTCTCCTCCCTCTGTCCCTTTCTCACTCTCTTCCTCTCTCCCTCTCTCTCCTTCCCTCTAGCCCTCTCTCTCCTTCTCACGCTCTGTCACCTCTACTCCCCACCCTTTCTCCCCACCCTTTCTCCCCACCTTCTCTCCCCACCTTCTCTTCTGCTTGAGCTTGAAATTCAACAATCACCTTGTGAGAAACCCCAGGACACATGGAGAAGCCACGTGTAGTTGTTTCTCCTAACAGCCCCAATTAAAGATTCAGTCCACAGGACACATGGCATAAATATGAGTGAATGAGCCTTCAGATAATTCCAGCCTCCTGCCTTCAACCCCAGGTTGAGTGAAACAGAAATATTAGTAAACTATCTTCATTAAATCTTGCCCCAAATGCAGACTTGTGGGCAAAGTAAATGTTAACTATTGTTTTAAGCCACTAGTTTTTAGGATAACTTTTTATACAACCAAAGCAACACACACACACACACACACACACAAAATAAAGTGGCTTACTAATGAAAATGGACCCTTATTCTAACTAAGTTTCTTTCCTTACTAGTGGTAGCCCTCAGCAGGCTAACTAACTTACTTTCTTGTCTATTAAGTAGAGACAGTAATGTCTCTTATTACATAGAATTTTTGTATAAAATAGAATGATGTTTATATATCTCTTAGCACAGTGCCTGGTTATAAAATAATTACTCAGTAATTAATACCAAAGAGTAAAGTTCTTTATTTTATAAAGTTATTTTAAAAGTGAAGTTCTTTATAAAGTCATTTTATAAAATAATGTTTAAAATTATTATTGTTACTAATCTTCCATTGGGCATGGCACAGGCAACAACTTATTTTTTCCCTAAAAGTTCCCATAAAAAGTTTCAAATATAAATGCCACCCAAGCAGTACTATTATCTAAATAGTTTCTGGAGCCTGTAAGAAAATGAGTGTTGTGGATAATTAGAGGCCAGTGGATGAGACCCAAGAAGAATTGTCTAACCACATCTTAAAAGGGACAGAGACCAAAAGCCTTAGAGCCTAGAAAATGTTCTTGAAGGCAGAATGAATATCTATTTGTCCATGAACTTGATCCAATTGTGGAATTCAATATGAAATCCTAGAAATAAGAATGCTGATGACATTTCCCAATGATTAAATTTCATCCCAGCACAAATCAGATGACATAAATCAAAGACTTTGAGGAAAATAAGGCCATTTTTCCAAGGAAATGCATTTTCCTCCCTCTACACAGTTGCTACTTTGGGGGGTGGTAACTGGATTTATAACAGTGGCGCCCATTCTTGTAATGTGCTGTTGCCTTGCCTTTTTGGCAGAGGACTGTTGCTGAGGCTTCATTATTATTCTTTTCCAGTTGCACAGCTTTCACTTGCAACATGTCATTTCTTGCAAAAATGAAGGTAAATGAGGGAGGTTCTGGAAGTTGTGACGGGTTTACTGGTACCACGTTGGAGTGGGTAGGCTCCTAAGTATGTTAACAGCGTGCTCTTTCCTGTCCCTTACTGAGCGCACTCAATTTCCAACTAAGTGCCCCAACCTCTATCAAGCTGAAATGTTCCCATACCTCTGTCTCACACACTGCACATTTATCTCTGGTTAGTAAAAGAAAAATTCTCCAAGTCTTTTCTTAAAACATTTGTGCCAACCAAATGAGTCAATATTTGGTTCAGACACTCTGATGAGGAACCTCTGCTCACACAAAGGGCAGGAGAAGGGACCACAGGGAACCTGAGGCACTGTCTTCAGCTTGGGCTTGGAATCAGGGGGCTGAGCCTGGCACTCTCAGTTAGCACCCTGCGCAAATCACCATTGTCCACGGAGACACCATCCACGTCGTGAGCACGTAATTCCCTCCTTAGAAATTCCACTGAGCAGCTTGAGGGAAGCTGTTCAAGTTCTCACAAGTAGATGCGGGAAAGTCTGAAATCCAACCAGACGTTGCAGCTTTAGGGAGATTTCTAACCTCTGTGTAGATGACACCTGGTGATGCTTGATATTTTTTATGTGTGCCCTTATTAACTCTTCACTCTCTAGAAAGCTTTTTTGTTCCTCCCTTACTAACCTGCCCCCCACACTTTCTTAACCCTAATCCTCAGCTAGTTTAGATGACTATAGTAGAGGGGACGGAGCCCCCTCTACTTGCCTGTACTATCTCACTGACATGGTTACCGTTACCTTTGTCTGTCTTCCTCACTAAAATTTTTACTCTTCAGTGAGAAAGACTGAGTCATGGTGGCACCCTCAGTATCCCCTAACACACAGCCTGGCAAACAGTATGCATGGAAACAGTGAGAGCCAGAAAGAATAATAAATGAGTAAATGAGGTTCCCAGACAAAAGATCGAAAGTCCTAATAATTGAACTATTTCTATGGCTTTAAAATGAAATAACAATTTAATTGAAGAAGTAGTGTCAATACACAGGTTGGTATTTAACAATGAGACTTTACAGCCCATAAAATAATATCGACTAATGGGTGTACTTTTGGCTTCTTGTCTGCGATCTCTCAGCTTTCTTGTTACCTCTCCAGGCCTGCTGTAAGTCTAGATTCATAGGATTAAAGGAAATAGTGCTGTAATTTGAATTAGGTGAATTCAAAACCTGGGCTTGCTTAGCATTAGCAGTGAGCCTTTGTTTTTCTCACCTCCAAAGCTGTGCTAATAATTTTTACCTTGATAGAAAGGTTAGGAATAATATATCTAAGGCTCCTAGAGCTGGGGTAAGAATGTAGCAGTTATGGATTACACAAAACTTTTCCCAGTAGCAGTACTGTGTTCTCATCTTTACTTCCAGCGACTTCGCATTGCAAACCTGAAGAATATAATGGGATAGCAAGGCATTTGTGAATCACAGCCTCAAACCCACTACGTTTCTCCTAATCCAGTTATCTATTCAATTTGTCTAACTCTGTCTTCTCCAACATGCTTGGAACCTTCAAGACTTTGCATCTTTGACTACGTTATCTTATCAGGATGGACTGTCATTACCTGTTGAAATTCCTCTTGCTGTAAGAGGCCCTATTGGGCAATGTTTAAGAACAAGGACTCTGGTTCCAGTTTATGTAGGTTCAATAAGGAGAGGAAATGCTATCCTCTAGGGTTACAAAAATTAAACAAATTCACCTCTGTAAAGTTGTAAAGTACTTAGAACAGTGCTTGGCACAAAGTGAGGCCTGCATGGGAGGTCACTTGCTATTGTCATCCTCATCAACACCTTCTTTCAAGACTTCTCCATAAAATGCTCTCTCCTGTCATTTGTCACTGTCTGTTCTTAGTGCTCTGCCAATATTTCCCTTGTATCTTTATTGCGGGACTAAAAATTATGTTTCATATTATAGTAAATGGTTTGAATGCTTTGCCACCCCATAAAATTCTATGTTTCTTTAGGGCAAAGGCCACGATGTCCGCTCTCTCATTTCTTTTGTTGTCAAAGGCCCTTCGAACAATGTTTCCTCTGATACTGTGCAGGAAGTGTGAAGTGAACAGGAATGCACGCGTCTAATTCATTTCTTGCGCCCTCATTCATTGTCTTCGTATATGAAAACAAGAACATCGACCTTGTCTGTTGCTGCTGTAGTCCCAGAACTTCAAACAGTGTACCCAGTAACAACACAGGCCTTTAGGCTGAATTAAAGAAGAAGTGAAAAAATAAACCTGTGAATTCATAGAACAATCAATAAATCAAGGCATCCATATTAGAGGCTTCCTGAAACTCTCTTTAGTGAATTAGAAAGTGTGCGCGTTGGCCCGTAGGTTCCCTGCGCATTTCCACACACAAACACTCGTGTGTGTATGCAGAATTGAAATCATTTCCAGAGCAGGATATAAATTGGACATGGGGCAACTGGTTGACTAGATGGCAGGAAGATATTTGAGCAGAAATATCTTGCCCAGAGAAAAGCAGGTTAGAATTTGCCTTTTCAACATTTTTGTGCCAACCTAGATAATTTACTTCTCACCTGGGAACAATTTCCTTCCTGCAGCCATAATGTGAGTTTCACCACAGCTGCAGAGCTAACGTCAAAGTCACAGTAGAGATTGCTGTGTCACTTGCTGGGAAATGACTTTGTAGTTGGGGTCTGTGTCCTTGTCTAGCAGCTTTCTTATTTGAGTTTAAGAAGCTGGACTGTGGAGAGGGAGGTGCATGAGACAGAAACCTCTGTCTCTGGGTGGGTAAGTAGGATATAGCAGGACATGTTTTTACATGGCTTTCAATTCCTGGACTTTTTAGCTGTCCCAGTACATGCATTCTGATTTCTGTTCTTCCAGCAAAGCAGCAGCAGCTGCATCTGCATGTGTGAATTATACATTTGAGTTAACAGTATTTAACGGAAACATACATTTCTTTTTTATCTTCAGTATCCATAATTCTGAAACAAAGGCTTATCATGATGATGGGCTTACGATGCTGGGATCATCTATCTCCTTCATTCTTTCTCTTCTATGAAACAAATTTTCCCTTCTTAGTACCATATACGGAGATTGGAGATTAAAATAGATTATTCTCTGTACTGCCTTTTCATATTGCCATTGTTTTTTTCTTTCTGGTTGTGGCATTTCATGAGAAGAGCTGAGTTTTGTAAGTTGGGATCTTAGTGACAAGGATCAGGGCAGAACTAGATCAGGAGTTGAAGGAGGAACATCAGCTGCTTTTTATGTCATGAAAAGAAACATCAGAGTTTTCCAACTGAGTCAGGCCCAGCCTCCCATTTCTGAAGGCAATGCAGATGGTGGCAGGACAGCATAGGGCACAGCCGGGGAAGGTGCCTTGGGAATTCAGTTATGTTATGCCAGGTACCAAAACTGAAATCAGATAGAAAAGAGGAGAAATATATTTTCAAGCATTACTTGTGAGTAAAGTAGGTCTATAGAGTGTGATGGGTTATGTGTCCTTCTGAAGTCTCTTGTCTGGTGCCCGGCCTGGCGTATTCAATACACAGTTAGAGATGCACTCCTTGCGACGTTTAAAGCATTTTAATCTTGAGTCTCCTTTTGCTAAGAAAATATACTCATGTGTAATATCAAATAAAATCACTTGTTAACTCCTTTATAGAAATGAGTTGACCTAAGGTAAGAACTGAACTAAGGGACCATCAAATAGTTTTGTCTGCAGTTATAGAAACTCTAGGAAGAAAAGTTGCCGAGGCCCTCCAAAATAAATTTTACCTAATCAAAAGAAGGGAGCCTGAACCAAGAGGACAGATAACAATGCTTAGAATTGGGGATTGCCTTTATCGCCCTAGCCTCAAGTGTGAAAGTGAGTGACAAAATATAAGAGACGACACAGGAATATTTGAATTGCTCCTGTTCTCGTCTGACTCTTCAGAAGGGAAGGTAAGTGGAAGCCGTTCAGCACTGCTGTCTTGAACTGAATCTTGGTACATAAGTGTAGCAGAAAGGAAAAAGAAATGAACAAACCAAAATAACAAACATTATCATTTAAGGCAGGGGTCAGCAGTGCTTTGTTTGCGTAAATAGTCTTACTGAAATACAGTCACGCCCACTCATATAAGCGTGACCTGTGCTGTTTCTTGGCTATAATAGCAGAATTGAATAAGTGATCTGTCTCACAAATCTAAAATTCTTATTATCTCGGCCTTTGGAGAAAAGTTTGCAACCCCCACTCTCAATAATCTAGAGCAGCTATAAAGCCTGCTATTCCCATCGGCAAATGGGAACCATAAAAGCTTTCCGGGAATTTGTTTTATGATCATAGGACTTAGGGAATTGCATTTCTGGGGTTCTTCATTGGCAAAGTCACTTATGGTTTTTAGATTTATTTTCTGCCAATAATCACCAAATTAAATATTGGTGGAGTCTTCCAACTCAAGCAATGCTTAATGAGTTGGTTCTTTATGCTTTTACTTCATCAATTCCTGATGCTGATAGTTACCATTTGTTCTTCCACGATCTGCATGAAACTACAAACTTCGCGTTTCAAAATGTAATATCATATTCTGCCTTCTCTATGTGGAGGGGCTACTGGTTCTATCACAATAATCTTGCGAAGTGTTGATGTATGAGTCAAAACTATTCAACAGGGTGTAAAAGTAAAAGACTGCAAGATCGGCTGTCATTGGCCAATGGTAAAAACAGGCTGAAAGCAAGAAAATAATAAACTTTGATGGTGTGTGTTTATGTATGACAGAGAGAGGGGGGAAGAGAGAGGTAAGGAGAAAAGAATTAGAAACAGATTATTTATGTATTCAGGAACCGTCATGTGATAATCAATCACCGACGCATGGGTACTCGATGTCTGGGGGCTGTGGAGAAAAGCAGATTTTGAAAAGTTTTGCTAAAATCAATGAGACTATCTCTTTCTTATTTCTTGAGGGACCACAAGTTTAAATGATTTTTCATTGTTTTGTTTCCTGAGCTGGGTTAATTTGGAATTATGTTCCATATACCAACTAGCGGACAAGTCATCATTCTCCAGGTTGCCTTAGTCCAATGGGGATAAGGTCTATACCTATCGGGGATTTTAGGAGAACCACCTCAGATAAAGTGTATGGGAGCAGTAAGGAAACTGATTCTCCTTCACAGAGTCTATTATTATCAGGACGGTCTTGCCTCTTTTCTCATGGCCAGTGGTCTGAAGGTTCCAGCATAGCCTTGAAATCGACCTGATGTGAGTAGGTCTCATTTCAATCATCTTCTCAAACAAAGGGCTACTGAGAGTGTTTGGATGAAACGTTTTGTCTCCCATAGAACCGAGACTTGAAAATCACATGGTTTAGGCAAATAAAGGGAGAAGAACAGGATTTCCCTTTCTGACATGACTTCACATTGTCTCTTGAAAATTGAAGCCTCGGGATACATTATGTGCTTTCTTCTTTAAACCTGATCATACACCTTTTAGTAAACGCTTGCTGTAAAAATGATAAATGGATGCTATTAAAACACTTTATGTATAGTGCACCAAAAGTGCCTACTTAAAGGCTAGTTTCCCTTCAGAATTTTGAAGAAGATGCCCTCTCAGCTTTTCTTTCTTGGCACAATTCTTAAAGAGAATGGGAAATTGTATGTATATGCCTGTGTTCCTCTCAGGCCACCGGAGATCACTTACATTACTGTAAAAGCTTCAAGTGGCTTTTTCTTGTCCAAAATAT
>NW_003852398.1:12655401-12677492 GCF_000181295.1 Otolemur garnettii | reverse complement strand
ATACTATTCCATAGAGGTTGGACTAATGTTCAGCCCCACCCACAGTGTGTAAGCATTCCTTTCCCTCTTCGTTCGTGTAAGTGTCCGTAGATTGTAGACTTTTTAATGATGGACATTCTAACAGGACTGTGGTGGTATGCCATTGTGGTTTTGATTTGCATTTCTCTGATTTGTCAGGTTGAGCTTTTTTTCATATTTGTTGGTCATTTGTATAACTTCATTTTAAAAACCTCTGTTCATGATGTCCATGTACTTTGTAATGGGGTATTCTGTCTTTTACTTGTTGGTTTATTTGAGTTTCTTGTTCATTCTGGATATTAGCACTTGGTCAGATGTATAATCTGTGAATATTTTCTCCAATTCCATAGGTTGTCTATTTACTCTTTTGATTATTTCCTTTCTTGTGCATAAGCTTTTTAATTTAATGAAACTCTATTTAATTTTTATGGTTGTTAGCACTGAATTTGCCATTGGGGTCACTTACTCATACATCCTTGCCTAGTCCAATGTGGTAAGATTTTTCTAATGTTTTCTTCTAGAATTTTTTTTATGACTTCATGGCCTATGTTTAAGTCTTTCATCCATCTACATTTAGTTTTTGTATATGGCAAAAGATAGAGCTTATATTTCATTCTTCTGCATGTGGTTATCTAATTGTCCCAACACCATTTATTGAGTAAGGATTCATTTCCCCAGTGTGTGTTGTTGCCTGCTTTATTGAAGCTCAGATGGTTAGAGCTCTGTCATTCACTTTTCTGGTTTCTCTATTCTGTTCCATTGGTCTAAGTCTCTATTTTAACATCAGTGTCATCATTTTTGCAGAATAATTTGAACTTAGGAAATGTGATGCCTCCATATTTGTTCTTTTTGCTTAAGATTGCTATGGCTAATGGGGCTCTTTTTTGTTTCCAGATGAATTTAGAATTATTTTTTCTGGCTCTGTTGGGTATGACATTGGTGTTTCGATGGGGATTTCATTGATCTGTAGATTGCTTCGGGCAGTATAGTCATTTTAACAATATTGATTCTTCCAATCTGTAAGCATAAGATGTTTTTCTATTTGTACATGTATCATCGATGATTTCTTTCATTAACACTTTATAGTTTTCCGAGTAGAGATCTTTTATCTCCTTGGTTAAGTTTATCCCTAGGTAATTTTTTTATAGCTATGGTAAATGATATTAAGTTCTTGATTTGACTCTTGCTTTAACTATTATTAGTAAACAGACATGCCACTGATTTCTGTACATTGATTTTGTAACTAAGACTGCTGAATTTATCAATTCTAGGAGTCTATTGTGGAATGTTAAGGTTTTCTAGATACAAGATCATATCATCATCAAACAAATAATTTAGCTTTCTCTTTCCTGCTTTGGATACCTTTTATTTCTTTTTCTTGCCCAATTGCTCTGGCTAGGACTTCCAGTACCATATTGAATAGGTGTGATAACAGCGGGCATCCTAGTCTGTTCAGTTCTTAGAAGGAATGTCTTCAACTTTTCCTCATCCGTGATATTGGCTGTGGGTTTGTCATGTAATTTTGAGGTGTGTTCCTTCTATGCCTAGTTTGTTTGGGGGTTTTATCATGAAAAGGTGCTGGATTTTATCAAATGCATTTCTTCAATTGTTGAGATGAATGAGTTAGGAAGGATTGCCCCTTTCTCCATGTTATGGAATAATTCCTGCCAGATAGGTACCAATTCCTCTTTTAAGTCTGTTAGAATTTGGCTGTGAATCCATCTGGTGTGGGGTTTTTTTATTGTTGTTGTTGTTGTGAGATTTTTCATTACCACTTCAATTTTACTATTAGTTATAAGTTTGTTCTTGATTTCTATTTTTTATTTTTTCAGGTTTGGAAGGTTGTGTTTATTCATTTCCTTTAGGTTTTCTACTGGATGCACAGAGGTTTTTGTAGCATTCATGGATGATCTTTTGTATTTCTCTGGTATTTGCTGTAATGTCTCCTATTTTATTTCTGGTTGAGTTTATTGGTGTCCTTTCTCTTCTATTTCTGGTTAATGTGGCTAGTGGTGGATCAATTTTCTTTATCTTTCCAAAGTACTGGATATTTGTTTTGTTGATCCTTTGTATTTTTCTTTTCCTTTTGGTTTCCATTTTATTTAGTTCTGCTCTGACCTTAGATATTTCTCTTCTCCTGGCTTTGGGGATTTTGTTTTGTTTTATTTGTTTATTTATTTTTTTTAAGTTCCTTTAGATGTAATATTAGGTTGCTAATTTTTTTTTTTTTTTTTTGGCTGGGGCTGGGTTTGAACCAGCCACCTCTGGCATATGGGGCCAACGCCCTACTCCTTTAAGCCACAGGCACCACCTATCTTTCTGTCTTTCTAATGTAGGAGTTTGAGATTATGAACCTTTTCCCTAGTTTTCTATTGGCCACATACCACAGATTATTAAAGCTTTATTCTCCTTTGTCACATGGGAATTTTTTGAGTCTCATCTTAATTTTGTCATCAACCCAAAGATCATTCAGCAGCAAGCTGTTTAATTTCTGTGGCTTTTTTTAGATTTGAGAGTTTCTCTTATAATTGATTTCTAGTTTTATTCCCCTATTATATGAGAAGATGCAGGATATGATTTAATTTTTTTCTCTTAATTTGTTGGGATATGTTTGGAGAATATCCCATGTGCTGATAAGAATAATACATATTTAGTAGTTTTGGGGTAAAATGGTCTGTAAATGTCATTTGGTTCATTTGTTCTAGAGTCGCATTTAATTCTAGTGTTTTAAAATTTATTTATGGCTTCAATGATTTGGCTAGCTCCATCACTGGGGTGGTGGAGGTGCCTGGCAATTATGATGCTGCTGTTTCCCTTTGCTTAGATATAGTAGAATTTGCTTTATCAATACAGGAGCTTCTATGTTAGGTACATAGATATTTAGGATTGTTATCTCTTCTTAAATCACTCACTTTATCACTACATAATACCATCTTTATCTTTCTTTACCACTGTTGATTTAAAGTGAATTTTATCTGATATGGGAATAGCTACACTTACTCTCTTTTGGTTTCTATTTGCATGGAATATTTTTTCTCATCCTTTCTCATTGAGCTTGTGTGCATTATTGTCATTTAAATATGTTTCCTGGAGACAGCAGACATTTGAGTTGTGTTTTTTTATCCATTCAGCCAGCCTATGTCTCTTGCATGATGCATGTATTCATGCCGAGTAATAGAATAGATATGTGGGATGCTGTTCTGTTCGTCATGTTGGGTATACCTTATTGCTTTGTTTTCCTCCTTGTACTATAGATTTATATGAGCTATGAGATTTAGCTTTTGCATGTTTTATAATCTTGGGTATCTATTGTGCTGTTCCATGTATAGTACATTTTTGAACATTTCTTGTAGGGCAGGTTTAGTAGTGACAAATTTCCTTACTGTTTGCTTATCTGCAAAAGTCTTTATTTCTCCAACATTTATGGAACTTAGTTTTTCAGAATAAAAATTTCTTGTCCTGTAGTTGTTCTGTTTAAGAAGACTATAAATGAGGTCCTAATCCCTTCTAGTTTGTATGGTACCTACTGAGAATTTTGCTTTTAGCCTGATGGATTTTCCTTAGTAGATTGGCTATTTCTTTTGTCTTGTAACTTGCAGAGTTTACTTTTTCATTTTGGCCCTGGCTGGGCTGATGACTCTGTGTCTTGGAAATGTCCTTTTTGCTATGAATTTTCTCCATATTTGATGACTGTCTTTTATCTATATGTATCAAACTCCTGAGCTTACAGGAAAGTTATCCTCAGTAATTCCTTTAAATAGATTTTCTGTGATTTTTGCTTTTTCTTCTTCTCCCTCAGAAATACCTATAATTCGCACTGGCTGACATCATATCGTCCTGTATTTCTCCAAGTGTTTATTCTTTTTTATTTTTTCCTGAATTTTAACTGGATTGGTTAGCTCGAGAGCTATGTCTTCAAGCTCTTAAATTCTTTCTTCTGCTTAGTATAGGCTGTTATTAAAGTTTTCTATTGCATGATGAAATTCCCTAAATAACTCTTTAATTTCTTTAAGTTCTGTTATATCATTCTTATATTTTCTATATGTTTGATGATATTTTATTTTTTATATTGATGTCCTGAAAATTTGTTTTTGCTTTTTTTGCTTTTTTTTTTTTGCAGTTTTTGGCCAGGGCTGGGCTTGAACCCACTACCTCCAGCATATGGGGTCAGCGCCCTACTCCTTTGAGCCACAAACGCTGCCCTTTGAATTTGTTTTTAACTTTCTGCTCAGTCCCATTCATGGTATTTCCAATCCATATTTTGAATTACATTCCTAACATTTTGACAATTTCATTTTGGTTGGGGTCCATTGCGCTAGATCTATTGGGATCTTTGGGTGAGGGGAGGAGCAAATTTCTTGTTTTTTATGTTGCCAGAGTTCTTCTGCTGGTTTCTTCTGAGCCCTATTCTCTCAGCTCAGAGCAGATAAGTATGTGGTGGACCTGTTCAGAATGCAATAAACAGGAGCAGAAACCACTAGGTCCCTACTGTGGCTGCTTTCTGGTGTGTGGTTTAGCTACATAATCCCTAAGCAGCTCCCTGATCGGTCTGGGTCTGCGGTGGTGATAGAGATGCCTCACAGCTCAGGGCACAGTGTCTGCAGGAGTGGCATGAGTCCTGGGGTTCTCTCCTGTACTTTCCCACATATGATTTCTTCCTCCACGTACTGTCCCCAAATGATGAATGGATCACCACCTGAGCTTCTCCTTCACTCTGAGTGTCTCCTGTCACTTACATGATGATTTACGATGCTCTCTCCAATAAGGCCCAGGTGTAGCTGGGGATCTACTTTTAACTTTCTATCCTGTCCTTGTAAGCAGCATGTGCGTACTGGTTCTAGTCTGCCATCTTGTTGGAATCCCCTCCAGTAGTTTGATTAGATATTCATAGATGGTAAATAGTTTCCCTTTTCCTCCTTTTGAGAGTTTGGCAGATGATGAAAACACATGAATCATTTGTATCAGAAGCTCCCTAGTTTGACTTTTCCTGCCTTTTGTTTTTAAAGATGAAACACTTCACTGTATATAATTTCTGGGAAACAAATGCATTACTTCACACTTTTAAAACTTTGTTAGAAACAATATAAAAACACATTTTTAGAAAAAGCTAATAAATGAATTGATTAGCTGAAGTTTTTATTATTTTGAAATATACAGTAGCCTAGATCACTGAAATTATATGAGAATAGGGGAATTACAAAGGCATGTATATCTATCTACATGTGTGTTCCTCTTGAAATTATCTTGTCCTTTTGATGCTACATGTGCTTAAATTCATTTATGCCATAAAGTTATCAGCTAATCAAATTTTGGAATTTTATGCAATCATGACTAATTCTGCTTAAAAGGAGATGCCATTTTCATTTAAATAGCAGAGTAATCTTATCAATGCTAACCAAATATAATTTAGAAGGCCCAGATGAAGAAGCCATCATTAGTCAGTAGTATCTTAGCATTATAGCATCCAAAGCCGTAATTTATAAAGTATAACTTTATTCATGGAAACAAAAGTTTCTACTTCATTTCCTTTCCTTTCCATATTGCTCAGGAAATATGTGAATCTACCTAAAAAATGGCAATAATTAGTTTCCACACCAAAGACTGGAACTTAATATTTTTGCCTTCTCTTCAAATTTATACTTTTCAACCTCAGGTTTAATTTGTTATAACAACAAAGGAGCTACTCTTTGTATTTTTAACAAATCTTCTCTCTGTACCTGAATAGGAATGAACTAAAGCAATAACTTTTTACCTTTTTGACAACTCCCATCGTCAAGCATAGTCTAGTTAGAAGTTGGTAACATGAAAAGAAAAATCTGGTTTCCCACAGGAAGTCCTCTGAAATGTTGTCTATCATTTGTAATTTCTCCGATGTTACTTGGTGGTTATGATTTATCACCTTGCCACCACATTAGTCAGCTGTGAAATCTCCATGACTCAATGGCACATAACAAAAGCAATCAGGAAAGTGACATTTGAATGAAGGGTTGGTGAATGAGATTTCATTAACTTACAGAACCAAGGCAGGGTAACTCCCCCAACTTTTTGAAATCTTACAAAGTCAGCATTTCAGCTTTCTCTTCATTAGGTAATACCTCTACACTTGAGAAATAATTACCATCAGTTGGAGACAAACAACAAATACAAATTTATGGAGGGATGATAGTATAGATTTATTCTTATTTTGCATTTACCCTTATATTTTTTCTATTGTGTTTGGAATAGCCTTTTCCTAGTCTTGCAAATGAATTTCCTATTGCTCTTAAATTTCCTTGCTACCCACCTATTTCCCCCCCCCCAGGTGGTAAGTTGGTAGGAGGAATGTATTTATTCTTTCAATATATATCTATGGAGCACGGATTCTGTGTCAGGCATTGTATAAGACAATGGAGTAGAAGTAAGGAGCAAGATAGACCTGACCCTGCCTTCTCAAGGAGATTTTAACCTGGCCAAATGAATCACATTTACTTTTTTAGACCAAGTATTATTAAGCATGCTACACTTAAGTATTTATCTTGAGTCACAGCTATCCTTGTAGGAAAATGTGGAGCAAAGGTTGGCCTGTTGACAGGAATATGACTGGCCATTTAGACACCTTCCCCTTTTAGCTTTATAGACTTTCTAGATTGACAGTTTATATTACATGGTATTTCCTTGTCTTGAAAATAATATGTAATATCCTGTGGGTTAATAAGGGGAGTATTAGGTGAAGTTCATAGAAAGTTTCACCACTGGAGCTCAGTTCATTGGTTACAAGCATCATCCAACAGCATTAGCCGGGAATTGTGATATGCTTGACATTGTATTTGAGAAAGATTAGGAAAGAAAAGAGAGTTTTCAGGTAAACATCATTGTCAATAACAGAGATGTGATTTAAACATAAACTTTAAAGGGAACTGAGCACTCTGAATAAGAATTGCATTATTCACCTTGATATCATCGGCACCTTGGATAGTGTCTGAAAGAGAATGGTAACGTAATACTATCTATCCTTTATTCAAAGTATATTAGGAGTCTGAGCATTGTGCTACATGTTGAGTGAGAACTTGCAGTTTGAGGATTCTCACACAGGAGGAAGAGAGAAGCACAATTGGCTGATGGAATCTGAAGAGGTTAATATAATAATTTTGGAAGAAATTGTGCCAGCCTCTCATTCCCCAGGAGGGGAAGATGACCAACATGAAGAAAATAGAGATGTTACTTTAGCATGATTTGAGTAAGAGTAAGTATATCCAAGAATACAATAGGAAATTTGTAGGAAATTTCCTCCTATAGCTAAGCTAAGTCCATCCACTTCTGGTTGGCCCAAGAATAGGATACTATCTCACAGTACTAATGTTATGTGATATAATGAAGAAAACACAGGCAGGTAATACAAAGAGTAATGTGGGATGTTTTTTTACCTTTAGGAAATGTTTGGAAAAGACTTTGGAAAACAGGATAAGAATGAGGTCATGAAGGAAGATAGGACTTATACAAGTATTAATGTGAGCTTAGATACAGAAGGAATATTCCTGGTACTGATTGATTGCTGTTTTTCCCACTATGCTTGTTGAAGTCAGTAACTGGTATTAAATCACTGCAAATATTTTCCTAAGTTCCCTTACCCAGTCTGCTCTTTGACTGGGGCTTAGGAGGAAACATTAAGAAGCAGAAACTGAAGACTGGGAAAAGTTTGACTTGTTTTCTTTCTTTTTCTGTTGGAACATTTCAAGCAATCTAAGTCTTTTTAGACCCTTTTCCCTGGCATCACATCAAAGGGGCTGTGCTCACCCATCTCAGGTACACTGGCTAGGGAATCAACACTAAGGATTTTGTTTAGTCTTCAAATCAATCCTACAGCATATAGATGAGTTCATCCATCAGTAAAGTTGAAATCATAATAAAGATTAGAAAAGTTAGGTGACTCATTTAGGGTTACAATGATTGTTTTAGTACAATCAACTTCATATATGTTGGACCCTATTTTCAAGTTAACTATGAACTAATGGCCGGAAATAAGCAAATGTCTTCAGGGATGATGCTTAGTTTCTGAAGGAGTCAGATTAATTTTTACCATATGTGAGGTGTTGGAGACACCTGAAAAGAGACACCTTGGTAATAAGGGAATGGGGAATGGATTGGTCTCTCATTAAAGAACATGAGAGCATGTAGTAAGTAAGAGCATGAGAGAACACACATCATTGCTTGGCAATTTCCACACCTGTGGGGTAAAAAGCCACAGAAAAAGCTAGTCGAGGCTCCTACTGGGCTCCTACTAAGACTGAGTGCTGCACCTTTGAGGCACTCTAGCACCTCTGACCTGAGTGAGGCAATGGGCTCCCCGACCTATGGGGAGCATGCCCCAAGCAAGAAGCTTGTATAGTGGTCTGTGTCCTGGCAGTTTCATGGGCCAGGGCCAGTGACCTAGTGTCCCAGCTCTAACAGTAAGAAAAATGTAGGAGAGAAAATTGGGGTACATTACTATATAGCTAAATAGAAATGTTGGCATTAAAGATAAAGTGGTTGAAAATTGAGATGGAAATTCAAGAGAGAAGTTCTTGGCCACACTGGAGAAATAAATTTGCAGGGCAAATGGGAGTCTACTTTTTTTTTTCCCCCGTCAGTTCCAGGCAACTGGCTGGAGAATACAAAGTGATCATACCCATAAAATCTTACATGTCAGCTGTGATCTCATTCAACAGCTTTCACTGTTAACAATGGGCCACTAATGGAAATGGAAATGAGACTGAAGACTTGGTTTTCACGAATCCAGCTCCAGATAAATTAACCTCTCTTCCTGTCCATAGTATGATGTCCTCAGGCCCCAGGGTCCATTAACCGAACACATAAGTGGGGTTTCCCACCTTCAAAATCTGCTCTGCACCCTGTGTACAGGTACACACCATGTTTTTCCCCTGTGTGCACATGGAAAATCCTCCTGGCATTTAAAATCATCATCTTCCGCGAGCCTTCCTGTCAAAAAGAGAATGATTCTACGGGAGATGCTGTAGATCAGTGAGTTGGTAAACCAGCGATGGAAACCATGTGTTACAGTCCATCAGACCTCTGAAAATATCCCACTTTGAAGATGTAAGAATGAGAGAGACATTAGAATTAGGTCCCAGAGAAGCATTTGGTATGTGGGCAAGTTGACATGACCTTTGTAAATGACAAGAAATTTTTACTTCTGTTTCTGACCTCAGAAGCAGCTTTCAAACTGAGTTTTAGTAAAGAGGTTATAGATTATAGTCATACAATATAATACAGTGGACAATTATGGGGTACTTATTATGTGCCTGGCACTGAGCGAAGTGTCTACCATACAAGGTACCATTTAGCCCCTTAAAAGCACCTTAACAGGTTGGAACTATTTTTATCTCATTTTACAGATAAGGAAAGAGTCTCAGATAAGTGAGATGCCCTATTCAAGATTACAGAACAAGTCTTATAGCCAGATTCAATTGCAGATCCTTATGGCTCCAAAATCTTTGTTCTTCAAAGACTAGCCCACATGGCTTCAGAATGAAGGTCAGAGACCATCACAGAGAAAGTGTTTCCAAAAAAAGCAACACTTCTGAGTACCTAATATGTGCCAGGTGCTTCATAAAAGAATTCATAGTCTTAAAGTTATGTTATGTGTCTCTAATGCCCATCTAGGACATGGTTTATGGTGGGACTGAACTCGTGGGAGAGTTTGATGAACTTCTGTCAAGTTAAATAGAGGTCTGGGAGTCAGGATCTGATGCTGATTGTTTAGTAGACCTAATTTTCCAGAGAAAAAGCATTAATCATGAAGGAAGAATGGGAATTGCTCGGTACAAGAAATGACAGCTGCTGCTTATAGGAAGAAAACTGAGGGATTACGTGTAATATCCAGTGGGTTTTCCAGTAAGCTACTGGGCTAAAAGGACACAGGGAATAGATTTGATAAAGGAAAGCATCTTGGCTTTTGGAAACCACATGATAGTGGATGATCGGGATGTGGATTGGTAGGTTTGCTTGTGCCATCTATACATTGAAGTATTTGTATAACAGTAGATTTTTTTGGAGTCTTTTGTTTTGTTTTATTTTTTGTTTGCCTTTTATAAAAGCCCTACTATTGACCTGTGAGAAGTCTGCTGACAGGAAAGCAGGTTTGAACTGATGGTTGGCCTTATCAAGCTTAAATATTTGAAAAGGTGTAATTCATGCAAATGTTGAGGCTTTTGTTTCATTGTGCAAGGGCAAAACCTGCCTTGGCTGGTGTTTACTTTTCTAATTAGAAAAGCTTGAGTGATGTGCACAATTAAGATAATACAATACCTTTACAAGATAATTAATCTTTTCTTTGTGATTCATCCTACCACCTCCCGAGCTGATCATGTTGTTTACCTCCCCGTTAAGGGTGTGTTCGAATGTAATTGGAGCCATTTGCTTTGACTATCCGAGGAGAAAAGATCATGCAATTTGCATCTCATATATCTAGAAATTAAAACTGAAGGACTGACTACTTGACACCACAGAAGTTCCTCAAATGAAGCCTGCTGGGCACAATTTGTTGTGGTGGCTAAATGATTCTTCTCTCTAATTTGAATATGTGATGAAACTCGTATTAGGACATTGCACAGTAATAATTGACAACATAATGAAACTGCCAAAGATGAAGTGCAAATACCTCTTTACTGACCCTTCCGAACTGTTCTTTAAACTTAGAATGAACCGAATGCTTTTGCCAGACAAATAGCACCTCCCTGTATTCTACCTTCTCTCTGTCCATCAGGGGCTGCTGAGACGTTCTTTTGGACAGTCACCCCTTTAGAATCAAAGTTGAGAGTTAGCAGCAACCATAGGTTGGAGATTCGGGGCTAGCCTAATAGGCATATAGATTTAACTAGAAATAATATTTGAAAACTATTCCTATTTTCTAGTAATACCACTTTATTTTTTAAAAATGCATTTTTTTTTCTTTTTTCAGTTTTTGACTGGGGCTGGGTTTGAACCCACCACCTTCAGCATATGAGGCTGGTGCCCTACTCCTTTGAGCCACAGGTGCTGCTCCCCAAAATGCATTTGTAGCTTAACAAATTTTAGAAAAACAATTTCCTAGTGTAATGATTTACCTTCATTGAACAAATGATTTTTTTTTATAGTTTTCTGAGGGTTTCATCTGATTAGGTATCAGCACTGGTTTCTAGAAAACACTAATTTATGTACATTGACTCTATTTATTATTACTGTTTTTAATTCATCTCTCAAGTCATAATAATTTGTCCTCTAATCTTTTTAGGATGCATAACTAGTGTACATCTTAAGTTGCTGAGGCAGTAGTCACTTCCTTCCTTCATTTGGCCGAAACTCTCATTAACATTGGGCACTGGTGGGTACTTTTACTCTCTTGGAATAACCTTCCTACAGTTTCAACTATTCCGTATGCCCGTTCTCATCCTCTTTTGCCATTTTCTCTTTATTGTTGAAGGCTTGGTGTTTTCCAGGATTCTGTCTTAATGCCCCTTCCTTTCTTATTTCACATACTCATCCTGGGTGATCTTTATTTTCATAGCTTTAACCAATCACATATTTTAATCTAAGCCAGATCACCTCTTAGTCTCAGATTAATATCTCCAACCATTAGACCTTTCCACTTAAATACTATAAAAACACTTCAAACAAGCCCCACGCTGAGCCCATCATTTCTGCCTAAGCTTTTGAGATTGCTGACTCTGAAGGCTGAAGAACTATTCCTCCGTTATTCATACCACACAACTACATATCATCTCGACTTAATCATAAAGGCCTATTATTTTTGTTTTCTAATTCAGACCAATATTAGCTCATGCTTGAAGTCTCATAGCTAGCTAATTGGTGTCCCTATTATATTCACCAAATAATTGCCTTTGCTACAACCAGAGTATGTTTTCAAAACACTCATCTGGTTATGTCACTGGTTGATGACATTCCAGTAACTTCCTCATTACTACTGGATAAGATTCCAACTCCATGACACGGCTACTTAAACTCTGTGGCAGTCATGAGCTGTTCCTTACTGATAGCCCTAGACAATTATTTAACTATTCTATCAATTTCTTTTACCCTTTTGCACCTCCATTCAATATCACCTCTTTCTTATTTCATGTACATTTATGATTATAATCAATGAAATAAATTTTACTTCTTAATTTTTAGAGATGAAGCATATATAAAATTAATGAAGCAATTAAATATATTGGTTAAAAGCATGCGTTTTGGAATCACAAGCTTGGTTTCTAGTTTTAGCTTTTATTAATAGTATCTCTTTTGATTTTAATCATCCCAGCAAACTTCCAGCCTCCATTTCTTCAATTGTAAAATGGGAATAATATCATTACTTGCTCACTTGAAGTTGTTATTTGGATTATATGAGATAATGCTAGTTAAGTGTTTAATACAATCTGTTCTTTTTATTTTGTCATTTTTATTATTATGTATATAGTATTTAAACTACTTACCCTAATATTTAATAAACTTTAGATATTGCCCTAATACTTAGTCCTTTCCATAATTTTTCATACTTATCAAATTTATTTTCTTCCTATAAACTAAAGTAAGCCTTGTCTATTATTCTCCATCCTGTCCAATCTCTGCTCTTAAACAGACGATAGGAATTTATTCCTATTGGGACATTCTCCCATCTAGAATGTATTCTTTCCTTACCCTTACTTGCGGATTGAAATTCCGCTTATCTTCTCGTTTAGGTATTTAGTTTAGAGCCCTTCTTAACTCCTTAGTTCTTAAACTCCTTCACGTACATAAAACTTTAAGCCCCTCCACGTCTTTCTCAGCAGAATTGTGTGCTCGGGTATGGCCGAGCACACGTTTGAAGTCGATTTCAGAGTGGTCTGTAACATCATTAGAATTTTTCTACCCCCCTACCATTAGCAGGTATTTTCAAGCACTCTTGCTCAGCCTTTATTTTAAATGTTACTTATTGATGATCTAGGAATCTCCTCCTTTTTATTAAGCACACAAAAAAGAAAAAGTATATTGGCTTTCTTTTGCCTCAAATTGAAAATCCAGGACCTGCATTTAAACCCAAAGACAGAATTGTACACTTTGTCCTGAACCTTACCCTCTTTGGATACTTTCTAGATTTGTGATTGCTTTCTAACTTTCAAAATGTTTTTTTTTATTCTGCCTAGCTCAATTTCACAGGTGTCACTCTTTCTCAGGGAAGGGAGCTTTTCATTATCTTACGAAGATGACAAATGCAAGTCTAGGGTAGAACACGCTATCATCTGATTAAACACGTTAATGCTCAGCATCTCTCTGCTGTGGAGTGGAGGCTGGATGCGTTTACCATGGAAAAAACTTAAGGGAACGCTACAGAGGTGAAAAAATACGAGGGGAAATTGTTTCCACACTATTTTCTGTTAAACTTCTAGCTTTAGACAGTAAATCCCATCTCCACGGTGAAGTGTAAGACTCCTGTCACGTTCTCTCTTTCTAAACGAGTCAGGCATTATAAATTTCTTATTTCTCTTTCTCAATTTCCTTGTCATCTTAGTCACCATTAAAACTTTCTCTGCAGAAAATCGGCTTTCAGGAAGTATTTGTCTTTGTTTCAAAACCTGAAATCTAATCACAGAGAGTCTTAAGAAATCTTGCGAATATTCATTGAATATAGACATTTCTCTCTTGATTTTTGCCCAGATTGTTTAGGGTTGGTTTCAGATAAAGATTTGGGGCTTATCATACCCAAAATTCTGGACTAAAAGCATTTTTTTTTCATTCTCTGCCTCCTTTTATGTGGAAAGAGTTGATGTCTTTAAAAATAAAGAAAGGGGATGGGCCTTTTGGGTGTGGGTTTTATATTATACAGTTCTAGACTTTGCACTGTGTTCAAATTGACAAGGAGTTGTTTTAAAAGTCAGATTCTGTGAAATACCTTGGAGAAAGGTATGCGTGCATGTGTCAAAGGGGTTTGGCATAGAGGCAGAAAACCGATAGGGTCCTATTTTAATTTTTTCCACCTAGCAATAGGCAAAGGAACTTAAGTTTCTTTCTCTTTATTCATTTGTATATTGATTCCCTCACAAGATTGTCAAAGAGCAGAATTCTGCAGCAAACGGTTTGAAAAGCCCCAAATAGGAAGAATAATTTCAATTGATCAAAACAGCATGGGCTGTGTCGTATGTGTGACTGAACATTCTTTTGATATAGGTTTCTTAAAAGGAACTCGCATTTTGAATTTTCCAGACCACGCTGCTTAAAATCTGGACCGAGTCTGTTATTCCTGTGGGCATTTCCTCTGTAGTTGGTTTAGTGATTACTCTGCCACTTCATCTTTAATTTCTGTCTTTTAATGAGGACATGCAAGTATGCCTATGGAATTTTCATATTAACGTCAGAGTGATTTAAGACTGGACCGTAAATGGAAAAGAGGGGGAAAAAATCTCTCTTCTCCACTCAGCCTTTTATTTGATTGTCTGACTGGTGACAAGGCTGAGAGGCATTTGATAGGGAGATTCAGCTTCTGCTTCAGGCGTTTGCTCTGGGGCCTTTGGGAGAGAACCAAGCACAGCCATCTATAAATCAGTGTGGCCATTTCTGGGCCACCCAGAATAATTGGAAGCACTGACTCTAGGTTGTTTCCCCCTTGAGTAGAAATGATGAAGTCAGGGTTTCTGATAATTACATCTGATTATTGCTTCCAGTTTGAAGACAGGGAAAGTAGCAGAATGAGTGAGCGTCTCTATCCCATGTGGGATCATTTGGGGACAGTAATACCAGAAGAAAGGATCTTCAGCTTGGTTTGGAATTCCACTTTAATTCCTTTTAAACAAAGTAGGTAAAATGTTTGATGCAGGAAATCATACTTCACAGTATGATTATTAGAGTGATCTCACGAACAAACAGGGCAATGCATAGAAATTACCTAAATGATGGTCTTCATGCCATCAGACTTCCTTTCTTGGCACAGACAAAATTAACCCTGTCTCATATTGATAAATATCGGGAAGAAAATCTCAGATGAATTGTAGAGCTCAACGCAGGTAACTGCAATGTTGAAGTCAACGTTGTGTTCCATTTGTACTAAATCACTCCTTAGTATGCCAAGAGAAAACGTCAATGAATTTGGGCTTCACTTTAAACCATTTTCGTGGGAGTCTGAACTACGTATTCAGTGGTGATAATTGTATCCTATCAGCAAAGAGTGAATTGTATTTAAACAATAATTGCAGACAAATTACATGTAAATCAATATATGGAAAGGCATCAGGCTGCATGCACTATTGATTTTCCGCCATGTTCTTCTCTAGGTTAATGCTCTGCAAATATGATTTACAGTGTGGTTTTAATGAGTCGCATTCTTTTTGACAATAAAGTTTCATGGAAGTTAAAAAGAAGTTTTAATTCTAGTAGTACTGAACAACTGTAAAACTGACTATGAGATCACTATAAAACTGTGTTTGTTTTACAGAAGTGGTAGAAAATGTAGATGTAAGAAATTTATAAATATCCTCTATTATTTGGGAACAATTATTAATTTGTTAGTAGAAAGTGATAGTGTTTTCTGTGTTTTCTTTTTCTTTTTTTTTCTTTTTTTTTTTTGGAAGTGGGCTCTCACTATATCACCTTGGGTAGAGTGCAGTGGCATCATAGTAGCTCACTACAATCTCAAACTCAAGCCATCCTCCTGCCTCAGCCTCACAAGTAGCCAGGAATACAGGTGCATGCCTGGCTGATTTTTCTATTTTCTGTAGAGATAGGATCTTGCTATTACTCAGGGTGGTCTTTAATTCCCAGACTCCCAAAGTGCTAGGATTATAGGTGTGAGATACCATGCCCAGTCTGTAAGGGATACATTTTTATGTGAGAAGAATGAAGACATTTTTGATGTTTTTAAAGATGGCTTTAAAATATGCAGAAGGGCAGGTGCTAAGACAGAGAAGGGACTAGTTATAGATGCAACAACTCTACAACAGAGGAATAGAAAAAATAATACAGAAATAATTATTTAGTCTGCAAGTCAGTGGAGTTTAGCATGAAATTTGAAGTGATCTGAATTCTTGGTATAATGAATCTTCTTATCCAATCAGTCATAAACACTAAGATTCATACTAATTGTGACAAGGTAGTAGAATATAATATCAAGTACAGATGAAGGAAATGAACCATGCGTTGACACCAGAGATTAGCAGAAAACTTTTCAAGTTCTCAAACTTTAAAAATATGTGTTTGAATTATTCCCACCATGATCTTAAGGTCAAGAAGTGGTATGCTATAATTAATGAAAGATTTTCATGACACAGTAATAGGAAAAATGAATGTCCTTTTAAATCAAGAATAAGACAAAGATATCTTCAAGCCAACATGATACTGGGTATCCTAGAAAATCCAGTAAGAGAGATAAATAAGAGAAAATGAAAAAGAAGAGACAAAACCACTTATTTGAGGATTATACAATAATGTACATGTAGACTCAAGAGAATTTACACATTTATTGAAATTAATAAGTTTAATTTTCAAGATATAAGATACATGCATTAAAATCAAAGTTTCTACATATCAGCAATAATCAATTAAATATATAGGTGAGATTCTAATAGAAAAGTAGGTAAAAATATGAAGAAATATATCTAACAAAACATGAGGTCTGACAATTAAGTCCATCAACTTTGCACTGTGCGCTTACATTGGCAGCACTGTACAAACAACTTGGTAAGGTTTCAAAACCTTGGTATATCAGAGTTGCACAGCTGTGTGTGTGCAATACATGACAATATCTTTCTGATTATTTTTATGTGTTTTTGTGTGCCATCAAGAAAATGTTGAAGCTTGAATTAGAGCAACAAACATAGTTTCTTATTAAACTTGGAAAGAATGGAACTGAAATCAGGAGTTTATGGAGATAATGCCATGAAGAAAACAGCAGTGTACAATGAATTACACATTTTTCTGAGGAGAGAGAAAGCATTACTAATAAAGGGAGGTCACAGCAGCCAGTAACGAGAATAACCGATAAAAAATATTACTAAAATTTGTACAACTGTGTGTCAAAATCATTATCATAGCAGACCAAGTAAACATCAGTAGAGAAACAGAAAAATCATAACTGAAAATCTTATCCATAAACTCATGGCTCCTGCATTATGACACAGCACTAGCTCACACTACACTCTCTGTGAGGGAGTTTTTAGCCAGTAAACAAATAACTACTTATCTGATCTGGCCTTCAATGACTTTTCTTTATCTGAAGATAAAAGAAATATTGAAAGGAAGAGATTTTGAGGACATTCAGGATATCAATGGTAATATCACAATATTACCATTCCAGAAAAAGAGTTCCAACACTGCTTTGCAGTGTGGAGTAGGCTCTGGTGCCAACCCATAGCTTCCCAAGGGGAGTACTTCAAAGGCAACTGCAGTGATGCTCAGCAATGAAGCTTTTCAAGATGTAGCACTTTTTCTAGGACAAGTTCATGAACTTGATTGTCAGACCTTGTATGTACAAGAGCCTTATGAAACAAATTATAATAATCCCCCTAATAAAGTATTTGGGGCTTATAAAACTATTGAAATTGATATTTAATGTGATTTCAGTCAAAATTACAATCTGTTTTTTTCACAAGACAAACTAATGGGCAAGTTCATATGAAAGTACACAAAATGGAGTAAATAAATTTCTCTCTACTTCTACAAATACAGCTACAAACTCTGTAAATTGTATATACATCAAATAGAAGATGACTTTAAAATCTGGAGAAAAGGTAACTGGCTAGTAACGTCAGGATCTGATGAACTACATGGGGATGTGATCCAAGGGTTTTCCTTTGCCTATTTATTTTAGCACTTTTAGTGTGGTTAGTTTTATTAGTATGACTGGACCGTGGGATGCTTGGACATTTGATTATATTATGACTATATTTATTATAATGTGTATAATGACAATAAAAAACAGATCAAACTCGGAAGAATAATTTCCAGCAAAAAAAAAAAAAGAGAAAGAAGCAGAAGAAGAAACTATACTCATAGGAAGAAAGTAACACAATTCATAATGTCTGCCACTTGACGTTCATAATGTCTAGTATTTAAACAAAAATTACCCAACAAACAAAGAACTAAGAAAACTATATTCTCCAGAAAAGGAAATCAACAAAGTTTAACCCTGAGATAAATTAGATATTGAAAAGAATCACAATGATTTTAATGTCCCTTTTTTAATCTATACTAAATGATGTATAGTAAAATATGCACACAATGAAAGACAAGAAAGGCAATTTCAGCAGATAAATCAAAATATTATCTGAAATTTGGAAAGAAGCCATTGGAACTTAATGCCCAAATAATAAAGGAAACATCAAGTATAGTTGAAGATATCATAAAAGAAGTTGTACAAGATGAAGAACAGAAAGCAAAATGCCTGAAAAACATGAACTTGCACTTGAGACCTGTTAGGTACAGCCAGACATTCCTAACAGTGTGTGATTGGAGCATCAGAAGGGAAGGAGAGAAAAACTGAGTAGAGCAGAACAAATATTTGAAGACGAAATAGTTTAATATTTTCAAAAATTGATGGGGAAAGAAATGTACAGATAAATGATACTCAATAAATATCAAAGAAAATTAACACTAAGTGACTTATACTTAAGCAAAATGATAAAACTGCCAAAAGCCAGAATAAAACAGCTAAATTTAACTGTAGTAAAAACCAACAAAATTTAGAACTACCAAAAAATCCCCAACACATTGTATGAGAAGGAAAAACAATCTAATGGCTGATTTCCATCAAAGCCATTGAGGACAGAAGATGGTAGAACAACATTATTAAATTACCAAAAGAAAAAAAAAGTTAATCCAAAGTTCTACAGCCAATAAAAATAAACTTTAAGAATTAAGGTGACATAAATACATTGCAGGTGAAAAAAAAAATAACATAATATGTTGCCTGCAGAGCTATGCTACAGGAAGTCCTAAAGCAGCTTCTGTCACCTGGCAGGGAAGAACTGGAGATGGAAACGCGAATCTTTAGAACTGATAGGTAAAAAATGAAGGAAGGAGCAGATCAGAACACTGGAGACCAAGTTTAACAAAGGTGGCATTGTTTATTTTGACACTTGGGTACAAGTGGACTAAGATCTAAAAGATGTCCGCAGGGGTTTAGGGAGGGTCGGGTCTTATACAGCTGGCTAAAGGGGAACTGGATGAGCTGGTTGCTATCAAGGACCACGGAACTGTTGTTCTCATCAGGACATCAAAGATGTTATCTCATTATCGGACTCTGCTGGCAGGTTCTTTGTATTAGAGTATCAGCATAATTCTCTTGAGTGGGTCTGTAATTGGGCCAGTCTGTAATTGGACTGGATGAGCCTACAGCAAGTCTCTCTATTATCTGAGTTACATCCACCTGTAACAGAGTCTCACAGAATGACTTTTTGAGATGGAGTTAGTTTGGCCAACCTAATACTAAGGCGAGTAAAGAAGGGTATCAGAAATAAGAAATATATGGATGAAGGGTAGTACCTATGGCTCAAGGAGTAGGGCATTGGCCCCATATAGCGGGGGTGGGGGTTCAAGCCCAGTCCTGGCCAAAACTGCAAAACAAACAAACAAAAAATGAATATGTGGATGAATACAAAAGCCTATGTTTTCTTCTTTTTTTTTTTTTAACCATATAATGGACTTAAGGGCAAATTCTATCATTGTCCTTTGGAATTTGTATCATATATTGAACAACAGAATTATAACCTTTCTATATTTTATATGAATTGATACAGTATTAACTGTAGATGAGAATTTAGAAGTTAAATGTTTTATAATCTCTGCAGCAGTACCTTAAAATTGTAAGTAAGCATAACTAAAGGCCAATATAAAATTTTTAATGAAAATTTAAAATATGTTTAAATAATCCTAGAAAGCAGGCAAGAGAAACCAAAGAACAAAGCGACAAGAAAAATAAAGGTGGTAGAAAGAACAAAGAAAAGCAAACGGAACACGTCAATACCTGCTCTAATGGTTAATGCGCTAACAATCTAATCAAAGGCGGAGATTGTCAAAATGACTTCCGAAAGACAGGACCCAACTACTTGCTCTCATAGCTTGCTCTATCTTCTGACCTTTGTTTTATAGCGTGATTGTGAATTCTCTTCCGTTCCCAAATCCTGTTGTATGAATTAGCTCAGTCATGCTATTATCTGAAAATGTGACGGCTTTCATGCTTTTTGATACACATATTCAGCTGGCCTTGTGAGAACCCTGACTCCAAACTTGAATGAATTAAAACCACAAGAAATTCCTGGTCCTCTGTGTGTGTTTGCAGCCCAACCAGGGAACGGGCAACCTACTTCAGGAAGTGCACTTAGAACCCCCAGGATTTAAGACCGCCTTTACATGACCAAATGTGAATTTTTTCCCTCTTATAATCCTGTGGTAACAGTTGGTCATTAAAGGGCTTTGTGCTCTTCCCTTAGTCATCTCAGGCCATTTGCTACAAAACAAAGTTGAGGCATTCAGCAGCATAAGTTGTGATGGAGGAGATATCAGAAGTTTTAAAAAAAGAATGATCAGATAGTGCATTATTTATTATTTTATCAATAAATAGGATCATTCAAAACTATACATATGCATATAAGGAGGTAGATTAAATTTGTGTATTCATGTTATGTATTAGTCTAGTCTTTCAAAGTCTTGTGGATTTTGTCTTTCATTGTATTCACAGAAATATGAAGTAGAGACAGAGTCTGCAGTAGTAACTGAATGAGGGCATAGTAACTACCAATACCTAAAGCAAGGCAAACGTGCAATCCCTATTAAAGGGATAAATAAATGAATGGTTCATTTGTGTGGATTTTGGTATTAAACAAATGTGGGGTTCGAATTTAAGGAACATCATTCACGTGATTTGACGACTGTGATAATCTGGAAGACTGAGGGTAGAAGCCTAGGGTTGGTCAGAAATGAACAAGGAAACATCTGAAAGGGAAAGACAAAATCGAAATGACAATGAGCAACAAGAAAAAAAAATCAGAAAAGAAAAAATTCCATAACTCTTTTTTTCAATGTTCTTTTCCAAGATTCCTCTTGTCTCCTTATAAAATAAATCAAGAGCACTATTTTTCTATCGCCGGCTGACAAATCTTAATGCTAGAAGCTGAAAGAATGAAGAAAAAGGTAAAATAACAAAATGCCGGTAAAAGTGAACAAGCAATCTTGACTACCCTCAGAAAAGCCGTGCTGTTATTTTCACTGTTCAAGGTCATTGTGTAAAGTTAATGAATTACATTCAACTCGGTGTATCATTGCCACAAAATGCTAAATTTGCCCATTTCTACTTCTAAATCATTCATGAGGTCAACCATTTGCTGAGAATATTAAAGGAGAATTTAAACAACCTGTTTTTAGATTTAAAAAAATTCTATTTCTTTGTGGCAGCTATGATTTAAGATTGCACTCTTTTCAATTTCTCGACATTGGAGTGAGTTCACCGACATCCGAGGGAAACTCGCCAACTCTGCAGCCATAAATGTCAAACAGCACAACTCAACTAGTTCCTTTCTCTGTGGAATCACATTTGCTCTTTTCTTTCTTCCAGGTTCAGGCTTTCTATTAATTTATGTGTAAATAAGCTTTGTATGTTACATCCCTCTCTGTTTTCTAAAAGAAAAAATAATTTTTTTGGCAATCTTGGAAGTCACAGAGATGAAATAATTCTTCACCATAGGTGCATGGTGTCCTGTCCACAGAGGGGAATCTGGGAATCTTTCCACAGGTTAAAGAACATAAAATCAAAATGGTAGTAATGGGGAAACACAGCGTTAACTGTAGCCACACTCATTTTTTAGTTACTCTGAACAGCGTTGCTCTTTCCTGTTTCCGCTATTGAAGTTCTTGCCCTCACAGCTCTTCTCCTGGCAGTCCCTCCTGTTCAGCCTTTTCGGATCCAAATTAAATCTTGCCATTTCATAGAAATTTCCTGACCACTATATCTAAGGAAGTTCCCTGTATTTTCTGTTAGCGTCTTTCTCGTTTCTTTTAGAGTATGTTTCTTTCTTGTCTGTCTTCTTTTCTTGATACAAAAAATGTCAGAACCATCCGATTAGGGACTGCACCTGTCATAGTTAGGTTTTTTTTTTTTT
>NW_003852398.1:12644586-12654670 GCF_000181295.1 Otolemur garnettii | reverse complement strand
GTGGTCCCAGCCTAAGTAGCATCATGAGTAACAAGCACAAGAAGGGGCTCTGTGATAGTGACATGTACGTGAGATTCACGCAGAATGGAGTCTCATAGAAAAAAATAGTGAAAGAGATGACCTGTGAACAACAACAACAAATTCCACATAACATGCAAGTCAATTGTATAAATGAGACAAGAGGCATAAATAGTGAAAGGGAAGTTGAGTCTTAGTTGGGTGCCCAGGTAAGATGACATGGTAAAGGGCAGGTTGCCTGCTGGTGGAATTCAGTATCTAAAAGAATAATTGGAATTGTACTTTATAATCAGAGATGAGGAGAAGTCACTAAGGAAAAGTACGGTAAACATCATGCAAAATAGAAAAGTTGAGTAATTTTCCCTAAATAAGTTATCTAGAAAGTAGAAGAGTTGGAATTTTAGTGGGACTAAATGCAAACACCTGTGCTCTGAATACTACATTATATTGTGATGCTGGTTGAAGGAGAAGAAAACTAATGTCTATAGAACATTCTAGACTTTTCATGATAAGAGCACTGGAGCCTGGCTGTAGGAACATAAAGGAAAAGATATCTCAAAGGAATGCACAGTTTGATAATATAGTCAAACATTGCTTAATAAATCTATAAAAGTTAACAAAGTTCTTGTCAGTAAATAAAAATTTAAAGGAATGCCCCCCAATGAATCTGTCATTAACTATAAGTAATGAATAGCTTTAAAAAAAATCCATTCCTGGATACACCCATAGGCATTAAGAACTACCCTATTTAAAATATATATTTGCCTTGGAAAAACTCTCTACTGACTCAATTAAAAACTACCAATGCAATTTCTACTACCACCCGGGGCAGACGCTTTGCAAATTTCCATGGAAGTAGCCCCAAGAAAACAATTTTTTTTTTTGCTCAAGACCCAATTTATCTTAATACTCAAGCAAACAAAGTCTTTCTTTGACTTTACCTTTTTAAACTGTTTTTAGTGTGTGTGTCTTAATATGTATTTTATATGTACAGTCATATAAGTGCATATATATATAAAGGATTTTGCCTTTATGATTTTGCCTAATGATTATAAAGAAAACTAGGTAGTTTTTTTTATTAAATCATAACTGCACATTAATGCATTTATTGGGGTATAATGTGCTGATTTGATATACAATGGGGAATGCTTGCATCAAACTGGTTAACAAAATCTTTACCTCACTTATCTGGTAAGTGGGTAGATATTTTTAAAAAAATTAAATGAGAACCTTTACCTCACTTATCTGGTAAGTGGATAGATATTTTTAAAAAATTAAATGAGAACAGTAGAAGTAGTTTGTTAGTTTTTGAATATTCTAATTCTAAAATTTCACCTTGAATGCTACTTTCTGAAATTATGCGATGAGACTTGGGAGACATGGGCATGCAACTAAAATTTAATTGTCAAATGTCTGATCCAGGATAAGTCATTCTGGGGGCTTTAGCTAAGACCTGGGGAAACCAGTTATTGGCAACTGCCGGAAGAAAGGACAGTTGAAGGTCAGTACTCTTGAACTCTATATTTGAGTCTAGATGGTAAGCAATCATTAAAACATATATCTGCCATGCTATACTAAGTGTTTTATATTAACAGATTCATGTTTTTATAATATATAATAATATAAAATATACATAGAAATTATTATGAATAGAATACATAGAATTATCTTAGTTCAGGCTCAGATAAATGTAGAATGTAGGTCCAAAGATACAGAGTTAGTCCATTTCTATGCTTAGGTTTAATAAAGTATGGACAGCTATATAGAACTCTGACTAGACAAAAGGGATATGAGGTAATATTAATAGACTGAGTGGGGGGCTCACACAAAACATTTAATTTCTCAAAGTTTTAGAAGAAGGAAGTCTGAGATTAGGGTTCCAGCATGCTCTGACAGGGCCCTTCCCACATCATGGATGTTTGCTCACATGGCTTTTCATTGGTGTATGGATGAGGCAGGGAGGAAAGGTGGAGAGAGCAAGTTCTCTGATGTTCCCTTTTGTGTGGGTACTGATTCCACCCTGAGGGCAACACCTTCGTGACTTCATCAAACTCTAATTTCTTCCCCAAAGTCCTACATCCAAACACTATCTCACTGGGGGTTAGGGTTTCAACATGAATTTTGGGAGAACACAATTCAGTCCTTAGCACCTGTGAACTAGATAATGTTATTACACACATTTAAAAATTAGGAAACTGTTGGGGCTCAAAGAGTACCCCAAAATGAAGCCAGCTAAGCAGCAACTTTTACTCAGCAATAAAGATTTTTCTCTGATCTCCTGCCCTCCTGCCTTTCCTTCCCCTTCTCCCCCAAGACTAGCCGTAGAAACTATAATCTTTTTTTCCCCAAGGCAGGTCACAAAACCCCAGAATCTCTTTCTCAATAGCCAGCCATAAAATCTAAAATTATTCCATATAAAAACTATTTGCACCTCCCTCATTCAACAGTCATCACAAGAATTCAGAGAAAGCCTTACACACACAGAAGGAAGGCTGGCATGCTCAGGGAAGCCAAGAATAATCTATGCAGACCTGCTTTGCATTTCCTCACTCAGTCTATTAATTTAGATCATACCCTTTTTGTTCATATTTCTACACAATTCTTCATTCTTTATTAAACCTAAGCATAGAAGTGGGCAATTTCCCCAGTATCTTTGGGTCTTCATCTTAGAGGAACCTCCCATTCCAAAGGTTCTCCAATTAATCTAATCAATGATTTTTCAGCCTACCTTCAGAGGGCCAAGGGGACCAAGTCATGAAGAACTTACATAATATGATTAAGGACTTTTTTTTTTTTTTAAAGGAAAACTTATTTTAAACACTTGGTTTGGACTAGGAAATGGAGTTAAAAATACATTTTGTTGCATTAAAACAGCTCAAAAATCAGAGACAAATATTTTGTCATGCAGGAAGAGCTTGTAATAAGGACATAAATCTTGAAGTATCAGAACTGAATATAGCTAATGGTCTTTTAAAAATTCATATGGTACCTCTATGAACCTACCTAATTTACAAAAGATGTTAATACAAATAATAAAGACTTTAATACAAATAAATACTAGCTCCTTCCCACTCATATACCTTTACTTACATCAGAAAAAAGTAATACTAAAAATTACAATCTGAAAAACATAGACTGATCTTAAAACTAATTTCACGCTGGGTGCGATGGTTCACTTCTATAAGCCTAGCCCTCCAGGAAACCAACGTGGGAGCCTCACTAGAACTCAGGAGTTTGTGACCAGCCTAAGCAAGATCAAGATCCCATCTCTAGTCAAAATAGAAAAATGAGCCCGTCATGATAGCATACAACTGTAGTCCCAACTACTTGAGTGGCTGAGGCAACAGCATCCCTTGAGCCCAGGAGTTTGAGGTTGCTGTGAGTTGGGCTGATCTCATGGCACTCCAGCTAGTGCAGCAGAGTGAGAACCTATCTCAAAAAAAAAAAGAAAGTACTTTTAAATTGAACAGGCACAATCCATGTATTGTGGCTTATGAAATTATTTTAAAATATGAATTTACATTTTTTTAGCTTAACTACTGAAATTCTTAAAAGAAATATCAAAGACTGTAAATAGCACCTTTGACTAAAATGCTATTGCATATTTAAAATAATCAGGACAGTGCAAAGAGTGTTAGATTTTGTTTCTAAAGAGGTCTTGCTTGAGGGTGACTGAAATATCAAGAGTTAGTTAGACAAGAATAGCCAGGTTGAAAGCTGGAGGAACATGATAAGAATGTTTTTGGTACGATGAAAGTGTTCTGTAGTTTGCTGTTTTGTGGAAGCCTCGAAGGGACTAAGGATATATCATGGTGAAATTATTTCCCTGGAGATTATGCTTTGGAATAGTTCTTTGTCTTAGTCTGTTTGAGCTGCACCAGCAAAATGTCATATACCACATGGCTTATAAATAGCCTAAAGTTATTTTTCGGAGTTCCAGAGGCTGACAAGTCCAAGATCAAGGCTCTGTTAGACTCAGTTATCTGGGGAGGAACTTCTTTCTAGTTCCTTGATGTCTTCACATGGCCAAAGGGTAAAAGAAGTTCTCTGGGGAATTAGAATTTAACATATAAATCAGAGCGGGTTGGGGTGGGCACAGCATTCAGTCAATAGCATTCTTTAATTGGTAAAAAAAGAAAAAAAGGTCAAAACTGAGATCTGAAGGCTTTATCAGGCTTTCTTTAATCTGATGTAATTAAGGGGATTCAAGAAGCATCTGAGAATGTTTACCTATACTAATTATGTCAGTGAAAGAGGCATATCAGCTTATGGGATAAGGTTTCACGTGATAAGAAACCCCTAGTACATCTTCCCATTTGGGCTTTTTGTTTGTTTGTATTGGTTACCTGGAGGAAATGTAATTTAACTTGTGACAAAAAGGAGAGCTTCTGCTGATAAATGTCAGAGTGAACACCTTCCCCAGTCAATGAGAACCTACTGGGAAGAGGCAATTTCGTGTTGCCTAATTGATTTCATTGCATCTCTCAAAGTCTTTGTCTTCAACCTCTGCTTCTATTCCCTAATCTTGCGATAGAGTAATAATAAGTAGGCTATTTTAATTTGCCTAACAAGAGTCAAAAATGGTATGAATGTGGAAAATGTCTGTTCACTAGGGCCTGAAAAATACTCTTCTGGAGAAATGTTCATTTGCCAGCCTTGCCAGAAAACAGAAACTAAAATTCCTATTTAAAAAGCATTCAAAATTAAATTAAGCTTCTACACAGGACGGCTAAGTATGGTAGTTTTTCTTGAGTATAATAACTTAATAATTTATAAAAGATTCTTTCAAATGATGATAGAAACAAAGTGTTAGAAATGATCGCCTTACACATTAACATTTTCTTTCTGGTTAGTGTGGCGTGGCGAACATTTAGATGCCTATTTAGAATTTTGTTAAGCATTGTTTGGTGTTGAAAAGTCGTGAGTTATAAGGCCTGGTTATTTTGTGAAATAAATTGGCTAGATAAGTGTATTTAGATTTAGTTCTTCAGATTTATAGAGATACTTGATTTGGTTATAAATTGATTATTTCTGGATAAATATATTCAGAACGTCCAACCGGGTAAGAGTTTCTCTCAGATCTTCTGTTCAGGATAATTCTGTTTGGAAATGCAGTTTCTATCATGGAAAGTCATTTTTAAAGGTACAACTGATGAGCAATCTAGAGAACACAAAATAGAATGTTCCTTTAAGCATCGATGATTAAAGGATTAGACTGAAGGCTTTTACTGTTGTATGTATACTATAAAGACAGAGGGCATTCACTTAATCGTGTACGTGGAGTAAAAAGTAAAATCTTTATAAGAGATCTCAGAGGCAGGCTGGCTGACATTGTATATTTGTGCATTGATTTTCCCTTCAGAAGAAATGAAATGAAAGTAACAAACTTTTGGCAACAGGACAATGCAATGAAAAATATTGGGTATGAATTTGTATTTTTTCAAATACTTGCTATGGCTTATCTGGAAAATATCAAGAATAAAATGTAGTAAACATGTAGTATTTGTCCTGGAGAGCTCTTAGAAAATTATGTGCATGTATTTCAGTCATATCTTTACACAATTATATATTTTTGCATATATAAATTCATAAATTCAATTTGGAAATTCTTCTTTTTTTTTTTTTGAGACAGAGTCTCACTTCGTCGCCCTCAGTAGAGTGCTATGGCCTCATAGCTCAGAGCAATCTCAAACTCTTGGGCTCAAGCCATTCTCTTACCTCAGCCTCCTGAGTAGCTGGGACTACAGGTGCCCACCACAACACCCAGCTCCAACTTGGACCTTCTTATAGAGATTTTTTAGCACACTAGCAAAAGAGACTATAAAACCTGCAGATTATATACCTAAAGTATCTTAAAGAAAGAAAACATTTTGGAAAAGACCTAACTGAATTATTCCTCATGAAAATAATTAATACATTTCCTAACCAAATACCACCAAAATGGATTTGATCCTCTCACTGCCCCCAGTAATCATTTCCTGAGAAACTTTATAAAAGCACTTATTCTTACCAGTTCCTACAAGTACATTTTTTCTTTGCCCAAATAATTTAGTCAGAATAAAGTTGTTAGGAACATAAAATGTTCAAGATAGCAAAGCACCAACGTTCTCCTCCAAATATTGATTATTGGGACTAAGGGCTAAATATTATAAAATGTTTTGGATCCTAAACTTTTACAAATCCGTTTTATGATTTCCAAAGGGAGGGAGATGTTTTCACGGCCAATGAACAGTTTGGAGCCTGTGTGCTTTCAAGTTCTGGGTCTGCTGATTTAGTAGTGTGCTCTCAGGGATCTCAGTGAGTTGTGGAGCCCTGGGGAGCTGTCTCAACCTTGGATGTGTTATTAAACCAGATGGCCATGTGCAAATAGTGCTTGGAGTAAGTACTTATTACTTAGTAATGCAAATGCAGTTCACACAATAAGCTTCACTAAAACTGTTCTTGGAATACATTTTAAATAGCAAATGTATTTACAAACACACCATTCCCCTTCGGAAAGAGCCACAGGGAGAGTTTAGAGGGGAAAAGAGAATGGAAGTTCATGACCCATACAGCAAGTGGGCCAAAAAAATAAATACTATGCTTAAACAAGTTTACCTTTATTAATGTGACTAAAGACTTCTGTTTGTCTTCCAAATAGTTTGAGCATTTTTTTTTTTTTTTAAACAAGCATTAACTCACTGAAACCTTAGGCTTTCTAGCAAGCAGAAACACCGAGCTTATAAAAAAAAATCACGATATATGGAGACAGGAAAAGACTAGATTATTATTATTATTTGCAGTTTTGGCTGGGGCCAGTGCCCTACTCCTTCAGCCACAGGCGCTGCCCCATGACTAGATTATTTCTTTTTTAAAAAAATTGCTTATACGTTAAGAATGGTATGAAATATTCACCAAAGCCTATTTATATTAGTTATTTAGAGGAAAAGCAAGGAAATTGGAAAAGAAAAAAAAAAAGAACAGAGCTAGGAGAAACAATACTTAATGAAATAGGAAAATGCATGTGGTGAAATGTTAAATGTGAAGATAAAGGTATAGATTATGTAAATTATATAATTATAGCTATAAAAGTATTGCCTATATGCTATTAGACCTAAATACATAAGAATAAAGAAAACTGACAAAATATTTGATTAGGTGATTTCATTATAGAAGGTTTTTTTTGCCTTAAATTTTAGGGTTTATTTAAATGTTGCTTTTGCAATAAAATAACACCTAAAAAAGTTAACATGACACGATTTGCCTAGAATCACTTTGGGAAATGAAGCATAATCCCCCGTGTTATCTGGCAAGTTGTGGCAGCAGTCATCTGGCAAAGAAACGCACACATGAAACCTTCCTAACTGATCTCCCGTTTCGCCCCTGTCACTCCACAGTCTAGTTTCCTTGCAGCAGGCAGAGAGATCTTTTTAAAGCACATGTCACAATATGTCACTCCCTTGCTCAAAACACTGCACTGGCTCCCCAGCTGACAGTATAATCCTGAGTCCTCTGTAACCTCTGAGCAGTCTGCTACCTGCCTCCACCTCCGATCTCTCTTGATCTCATCTGCTCCTGACTCCTTCTCCAGCCATGCCAGGCTCCTCTATCGCTGTCCCCCCACACGCAGAGAGCATTACTGCCTCAGTCCTGGCACTGGCTCTTGCCTGAGCCAGGGCCTCCTCCCCCCAGCTGGCCCTATGCCTTGTCTGCCCTTCCATTCAGGTGTCTGCTCAGATCGTGTCGTCAGTGATATCTTCTTCCCTCTCCACTCAGTCCTCATCCCCTTGCTCTCTTATTTTTCTCTTTGCTTCAAAATATTTATCACTAAGTGAAATATTATATTATAGTTTTTATTATCGTTGCCCTCCCACTCTTTCCACAAGGATTTAAGCCCCCGATGGCAGGAGCTTTTGTTGTCACATGTAAGAAATGTTTATATTTTTCCTACACTACATGTTCCCTCCCCTTCGGTGTGGAAGTTGTAGCAGACCAGGCTTTCCCTCCGACTCTTCCTTGAATCAGCCTTTTCCACTTCTCGTATCCTGATCTCGTATCTGGATTAAGGTCAGGATTTCCTCCTCTCCCATTTCCTTCCTTCTTCCCTCCCTATCTTCTTTCTTCTCTTCTTCCCTCATTTTTTCCCAACTATAAAATCTGTCAATTTGCTCTTACCTTATTATTCTCTCCCTTGTCACATACACCAAGATCAGAAAACACTATCCTATCTGGCAGTATTATCTATGTATACAGTTTTTAAAATTTGTAGACAATAAAATCTATTTTTCCCGGGGCATCAGCTTAATAAGAATCTCTGTTTCATGCCATCAAGTATCTGCAGACATTAGTATAGTGTTTTTCAATGTTTTTTCTCTCATAACACACTCGAACCTATGGTTTAACCTCCATGGCACACTTAAATTATGTTGATCATAAAAAGAGTAAAACGCTGGGCACAGCGGCTCACGGCTATAATCCCAGCACTCTGGAGGCAGAGATGGGTGGATTGCCCTGAGCTCACAGGTTCGAGACCAGTCTGAACAAGAGTGAGACCAGCTCTAAAAATTGCTAGGTGTTGGGGCAGGCATCTAGTGTCAGCTACTTGGGAGGTTGAGGCAAAAGAATTGCTTGAGTCCAAGAGTTTCAGGTTGTTGTGAGCTATGATGCCACAGCACTCCACTGAGGGTGACATACTGAGACTGTCTCAAAAAAATAAAAAAAAAGTAAAAAAAAAATAAAAGAATATACTTAATGTGCTTTGAACTTCTTTCAGAAATACTTTCGAGATCTTTAAAAATCTTCATGGCACGCTGGTTGAAAATCACTGCAGTAAGGAGATCATTCCGCTGCCAGCTGATTCCTAGATGCTTCTGCCTCCCTGCGCCAATTATTTGACTTTTTCCTATGACCCCCAGCAAAGAGTAAAAGAAAAAAAGAAAGTAGATTTGTTACTGTCCAACCAGGTTCATTGCCTGCTGCTCACGAGGTCACCCATGTACAAAGACTGCAGATGTTCCAACAGAGTGATTGTTTAGTATCACAGGCACCATGCAAGGAGATGAGGGGAATTTCTCAAATCCAGCTCCCTGAAAATTTGGGATAAAGAGTTTTTGAGGACAGTTTGCCAAGCAAAAACGGCGAGGCAGTTGGGTCTGCTAATTGGCTGAGTTTGGAGTAGAACCATAGATAGGAGTGTAGAAATTGTCTTCCTTGCTGAGTCGGTTCTTGGGGAGGAGGAGTCACAAGTCCTGTTGACCCAGATGGGCCCCTGGTCTGGGTGGGTCAGCTGTTCCCTGGAATGTGAGGTCTTGGAATATACTTCAGAAACTACCTTTAGGTTTCAAAAAGGTGATGTTATATAGAAAGTTGAGAAGCTTTATAAGCACCAGCTATGTGACTCCAGGGGCTGATTATTGTTATGCAAACAAGGGAGGGTGGCTGATTATCACCATTATCATCATTATTTTTAGTTAAGCCTGTCCCTTCACAGAGTTCTCGCCTCCTACCCCTTTACTGATTTGTAAAGGGTGGTTTCAGATTTATTTATCTATAAATAACAGTTTTACCAGAGATGGGTAATGACACCAAATAACTTAGCGAAAATAATTAATTTTCTTTTTATCCCATTACGGCAGATATGGGGCAGGACCTGGTTAGTTGAGAAAGGAAAATTAGACATTTGGAAAATTGTCAATCAAATTTTTTTGTAGGGACGATGAGGCACAACTTTATGAACAACACTGGTCTGCACACTGAGGATTCCTCCCTGATTTGATAGTTTCCGCTTTTGTCTGACTGAGGGGCGGACCGGTAGGTTTACTGATGACAGATACATTTTTCATGCAACACTGCTTCCTTCAGGACTTAAAAGTTCACACCTTAAACTTCTATTCAGAAATTTGTTTCATATACATTATCCTTACTTTTAACTAATTTTATTTTTATTAAAGTGAACAGATACACATTGTTTGAAGTCAAATATTACAGCTTCCACTTCACTGATGACTTTGATCCCCAGACTACCATAGAAGAGTGCTGTGCCTGTGGCTCAGTGGGTAGGGCGCCAGCCCCATATACCGAGGATGGC
>NW_003852398.1:12594042-12643920 GCF_000181295.1 Otolemur garnettii | reverse complement strand
AAGCAATCTTCTTGCCTCAGCCTCATGAGTAGCTAGGGCCACAGGCACTCACCAATAAGCCAGGATACTTTTTTTTGTTCTGTTTTTAGTAGGGACAGGGGTCTTGCTCTTACTCGGGGTGGTCTCATACTCCTGAGCTCAAACAATCCGCCTGCCTTGGCCTCCCAGAGTGTTGGGATTACAGGTATGAGCCACTGTGCTCAGCCCCACACTATTTCTTAAGAATATTAACTAGGTTTAATATGCTTTCCTTTTTCCTCCATCTGCCTGAGCTTACCCAGGCCACATTTTTTACTTTGTGAAATCCTGCAATCTTTCATGTATACTTTTGGCAGATTTTTTCAGGTAACGTGTCTGAAAGTATTTTCTTTCTCTCAGAGATAAATGAAAATCCTCTAATCTTTTCTCCCTGGCATGTAACTCTTAACTTGCCTATACCATTCTAAAATTCATATTCCCTGTGAACCAACCTAACAGGCAGTAATTTCTTCCTTGTTTCTGGGCTTTCTCCTACATGTATGGCATAATGGCTTCTTCAAAATCTAAAAGCACCCCCTTCAGGAGAGTGCCACCCTTTACAGGAAAAGCAGGGTTTTTAGAAGGAGAAACATTTATGTGACTAGCTGAAGCGTAGAGGCATGTTGAGATGGATGGCAAATGCTTATTGGATGCCTTTAAGATTGATGTCACCGTGGAGGAGATTAATATAGATCATATCAGGAACTATAAACTGGAACATTTGCATCTAGTCACAGCAGGGTTTTCTGTGCCTTTTTTTCCATAAATATCTCCTGTTCAGTGAGCTCAGTGGCTTAAGGTGTATCTTTTCACAAACTGAGGTACTATTTATGCTACGCTCCTTTTAACTGACAATAAATTGCCAAAGCTATAGTCTCCCAAAGGAGCTAAATATAGCAGTAGGAAGGATAACTTATCAGAGTGGCTGAACATGAAGTATTCAAATCATTTCCCAATTATAATATATTTAAATGCGATCCTATATCAACCCCAATGATGACAAATCATGGAGCTGTAATTTACGCTCGCTAATTTAGAACCATACATTCAAGCAAATTCATTTACAGTAACAGTTTTACTTAAAATAATCTTCCACGAAAGGATGAGCAACCAAATAGTAATAAGTAGAGGTTACTCCATAGAGGCCTGAGGTATTGGTTGATTACTTATGCAGTTTTGCAGAGATGGAAAAATAATCACTGCTCAACAGAATTTCTTTTTATTTTATTAGTTGAAGGTGCTGTTAAACATTGTAAGTAGTCATTTGCCAGATGCTTTTATTGGAATAGTGACTTATTGCTTATTTTGAACACATTTTATCTACTGGTAAAGATGGGTACAACTTTGAAGTAAGGCATACTGAAGACATTTAAAAACACGTTTGATAATCATATAATTGTTTTAAATTATTTCTGTCTTTTGTGTGCATTTAAAAATGACAGGTTACTGTGGGGGTGATGGATAATTGAAATGCAGCTCAAAACATTAAAATAGGAAGTTAAACCTGTCAATTAGGATTTTCGTACATTTGCAATTCTGTGTCATTTTTCTTTCCAAAGAAGCAGCATTTGTTGTAGAAAATAGTTTTGTCATGTTAGTTTATTGGCCCTAGTATGTAAAATTTCAAAAACTACCCTTTTATTAGAATATTTGTAATAATTTGTATAAAAATGCAAGATTTCTAGTATACTTGCACAATTACTTTATCTTTAAGATAGGAATAAGTCATCCAAACTTCCACACAATGAGTATTTTCCCCACATTCTTGCAGTTCATATATGTATGTATATATATATATACACATATAGTATATATTTTGAAAGTAGGGATTTTTAATATTTTTATTATGAACAAAGCAGAAAGAGGTGAGAGATTTAAAAATAGTCTCATCAGTGGTCTTTGACAGATTGAGAACCGATTAAAAAAACGGGCTGTAATTGAGAACTTAGACTTTTCAACTTTCCTAAAATGAAAAGTTCTTAACCAATGTCCATGGACAAAGCCTTGATGGAGAGCAGACATTCTGAGAAGGTGAAAAAGAACAAACATTTATAAATGTTGGCAGGTGGACTATGTTCACAAGTAGAAAGTGTTAACAAGGGGAAGAATATTCAATGGGGATGGGGCTCTGGAACACACTTGTGAATTGCCTGCTTCTTCCTCTGGACTCTATTTCATGATAAATAAGTTCTCACATATTGGAAGTACAATGAAAACTATGGCTGTGCTTCAGGCAGAAGAGGTAACATATGGTGGATGGTGGATTGGCTGGTCTGTTAGACCATGGTCCTCAACCTTTTCAGCACCAGGGATTCAGAGAAGGCAATTTTTTTTTTTTTTTGGCCCGGGCTGGATTTGAACCTGCCACCTCCAGCATATGGGGCCAGTGCCCTACCCTTTTGAGCCACAGGTGTTGCCTAAGAAGACAATTTTTCTATTGTGGGGAAGGGTGGAGGCAGAGCTCAGGCAGTGATGCAGAGACAGGGAGCAAGGCTGTAAATACACCTGTTGCTCACATCCTGCTGTGCACCCTGTTCCTAAGTTTCTTGGGGATGGAAGAAACTAATTTCTCCATGGATAGGGGTGGGGAGGCGGGAGAGTAGAAGCAGAGCTCTGTGGCCTGGCTTCTAACAGGTTATGACCAGTCCGCACCAATGGGCTGGGGACCTTGGCCTTTGACTACTATTATCAGCCTCAGTGATTCAATAGAAGGAAGAGTCAGAAGAGCTGTTATGTTCACGGTGGTAGGTTATTACAGCAAAAATACACAGATTAAAACCAGGAACAGAGAAAGACCCCTAAGGTAGAGTCCAGAAGAAACCAAGTACAAACTGAAAAACTTCCTGCTAGCAACAATTCCTGACAATATAAATAAAATGTTGCTAACCTGGGGAGCTTGCCTGTGCCTTGGGACCCAGGTGGGGTTTTCTGTTTTGTTTTTTTCCCAGATTGATGCAAGGGTACAAATGATTGCGTTCCATTATTAGCATTCTAGTTGTGGTTGAGCCCTTCGCCCGGGGTGTACCCTTCCTCTGTGCACACTGGGTGAGAGCTTACCTTTCCACCTTTCCCTTTCTTCTCCCCTTTTCTTCCTCCCTCATCCCCCCACTTGAGTTTAACTATATTTTCCTCTAGTGTTATCATGTAGTTGTTTATCTATTGGTTTCGTATTAGCATTAAGTACATTGGATACTTTTTAATCCTCGTGAAACTTAAGAAGAGTATGTTTCAACTCCATTAGGTAAATACAAAAGATGTAAAATCTCCATTTTTTTATGGTTAAATAAATACACCACAGTTTTTTAATCCATTCATGTGTTGATGGGCACTTGGGTTGATTCCCTGTCTTAGCGATTATGGATTGTGTTGCAATAAACATTCTAGTGCAAATGTCCTTGTGGTAAGTGATTTTTTTCTTCTGGGTAATGGGATTGTGGGATCAAGTGGAAGGTCTACTTTGAGTTCTTTGAGGATTCTCTTTACTTCTTTCCACAGAGATTATAATAGTTTGCAATCCCACCAGCAGTATAAAGTGTACCCTTCTCCCCACATCAACTTCAGCTTCCGCAGCTTGGGGATTTTGTGATGTGGGCTATTCTCACTGCCTTTAAGTGCTATTTCAAGGTGGTTTTGATTTGAGTTTCTCTGATGATTAGAAATAATCCGTGTTTTTTCATGTGTGTGTTGGCCATTTGTCTATCTTCACAGATGGTTCTGTTCAAGTCTTTTCTTCTCTTAAAAATGAGATCGTTTCCTCTTTTCCTGTTGGTCAGTCTGAGTTCTCTATAGATTCTAGTTATCAGCCCTATGTCAGATTTGTAGCATGCATATATCTTATCCCATCCAGTCAGTTTGCTTTAGTTGTTGTACCTTTAGATGTGCAGAAGCTTTTAGTTTGCCTGTGTTCCATTTATTTATTTTTGGTCTTTAATTGCTTTAATAAAATCGTTTCCAGCTTGGAGCCTGTAGCTCAGTGGCTAGGGTGCTGGCCATATACACCAGAGCTGGTGAGTTTGAATCCAGCCCGGGCCTGCCAAGCACAATGACAACTGCAACCAAAAAATAGCCAGTCATGTGGCGAGTGCCTATAGTCCCAGCTACTTGGGAGGCTGAGGCAAGAGAATCACTTGAGCCCAAGAGTTTGAGGTTGCTGTGAGCTGTAATGCTATGGTACTCTACCAAGGGCAACATAGTGAGACTCTGTCTCAAAAACAACAACAAAAAAAAATTCTATTCCCAGGCCAATATTGTCAAAAGTTTTTCTCCCTTTTTGTCTGAAATTTTTATTGTTTCGTGTTTTAAATTTAAATCTTTTGTCCTGCCAGAGTTGACTTTTGTAAGTGGTGAGAGGTGCGGGGACCCAGTGTTTTTAATGGGATCAGTCATGCAGGCAAGCAGCCCCTATCTGATTCCTGTTACCTATTCAGCTTCCAGCCCCAGAGGTTAAACTAATAACAAAGCCTTAAACATATAATAACACTCTTATAACACAGTGTATTCCAAAGGCTTGGAGGTTATTTCCTGGGAGCTGGTCAAATGCCAGTCCTTTCTCTGGAACAAGCAGGGTTTGAGTAACCTGGGCTGCTTAGTTAACATTTCACTGCATTAATGGTATTGTCCCAAGAGGATAATCAAGTACTAATCAGGCCTGCCAGGCTTTAACAGACATACTGAACATCCCACAGTTACTGTTCATGTGGCAGTGACGGGTAAGGCTACTGGCCAGTGAGCCAACATGTATATCTCCTGCTTCTGAATCATTGGGAGGAAAATATTTGAAAATTGAAGTTTCATAAAGGTCTCTTCATGGTATTTTGTGTTTGGAAAAAGGAAAACTACGTGATAATCTCATGAGACTAACAGTATTATGAAAAACATTTCATTTTCAGGATGCCTTAACATTCTACATTGGTGAGTTCTGACATAAAACTGAAGGTATTTCAGGCTGAATGAATATTTATGATAGGAGACCAAAAGTTAGCTCAAAAGGACTTTCAAATGACAATAGGTGACTATGTTGTACACAGAAGTAAACTAAATAGTCCTCCCTCCAATATCTGCCTGGCTAACCCTTTATCACCTTCAAGTCTTTTCTCAAATTCCATCCTCTCAGTGAAGTTGTATTGACCACATATGGGCTGAATACAATGAAATCCTTGTTTTCACAAGTCAAAAGTAATTTCATATGGCTCAGCCTAAAACATGACTACAATTCCCCTCCAGAACCTTGTTCACTGGGATTCGCATTTCCCACTTATCTATAAAAATTTTGTATTATTTTTCCCATAGTATTTAACCCCATCTGACATACCATAAAATTAGAAATCATCATATTTATTATTTACCATCAGTATCATTTCTGCTGCAGAGATACATGGGCATAGAAATCTTTTATTCCTCCCTATAATTTATAGATGTATTCTAAATGCTTAGAACAGCATCTGGTACAAAGTTACTAAATTACTATTGTTGAAAGGATGAATGGACAGATACTATGATGAAGTAATGAAGGAAGCATTCAGTCATCTGCTTATGGTGGGACACAGTTTGGGAATAGTTCTTAGATATTCTACATCAGACTTATCTAATTTCTGAGAGCAAAACTTCATAGTAGCATAAAGGTTTTGGATTCCATCTCTGCTTCTAACTATCTCTGTAAATGTTGCCCGTGTTTGTTGCTATTTTTAATTTCTCTAAACCACAGTTTCCTCATCTTTACAGTGGGAACAATAATAGTTATCTACAGTGCTGTTGTACAAAATAAATGTTTTTCTCTTCTACCTTATAGACTGCATGAAAAATGACTTTATGTAAACGAAGAGCTTTTTCTTTTTCTTTTTTTTTTTTTTAGAAAATAACAATAAAAGTCAACAGGTTGTGTGTGGGTTTAAAGCAGAAATACAGCAATAGGAAGTTAAATAATTGTCCACAAATGGTAAGTGATAAGGTCAGTGAATATAGAATATATCAAGAAGGAGGAATCTGAGTATTGCAAATGATGAGTCTGCTGAGAGTCTAAATGCTTCTTGCAATTGGCAGAATTGCAATTAAGAAAAAAATCTATGAAAATGTTTGTAGCAGGAATATAACAGAAAATGTTTGAATAACAGAAACTCACCCCATGTAAGATGAAAGTGACCTGATATAAGAGTAATTCTGGTGAGAAAGTGTCTATGGCTGTATGACTTGAAAGATCTAAGCCAATTTTCGATGGCATCATGTTTTCAACCAGTCTACTGCGTCTGCTACAGTAAGATTACTTTTTGTTTTGTGTAATTTCATTGTATCGCATCTCCCTTTTACAGAAGCTCTTTTTGTACCTTAGTGAAAGTTAAGTTCACTTCTAGGACTCAGATAAGAAGTGAAGAACATACTCAGGATTGATCCTAGGGGGAATTTTTAATCTTGAACTAGGGTGCAGAGTACGGTTTTTTTTGTCCTCCATCTTTTAGGCCTGGCTATCAGTCTTTCCATCTTATTGAATGCTGATTCTCGGACACCCCAATATTCCTTTTGTGTTTAAAGTCACAAGCCAATGGGAGAGGGTGTGTCAGGTACATGTGACAACAAAGTGTCCTTTACCATCCCCCATTGGTGCATGACTGTTAAGACAGTTAATTTGTGTCACCAACAACAACCTTGACTATGTGATGTGACTAGTTTTGGATGTAGGATCCTGGGCTGAGTAGTTACAAGGACATGAGGCAAACCAATATATATTAATCTGGATGCTATGTTTTTAGGACAACATTGGTTCCTAAAATAAGTTACTGATTACTCTGGACTTGAGTTTCTATCAATATGATTTAGTAATAGAAAACCCTCCCACTATAAAATATAGAGATAAAATATAACAACTAAAAAAAAATAACAATGTCCTCTCAAACACTGAGCTTGTAAGAATATAAGTGCTATGGTCTGAAAGTTTAAGTCCTTCTCAAAATTCATATGTTGAAATCTTACCCCTCAAAGTGATGGTATTAAGAGGTGGAGTTTTTGGAGAGGTAATTTATCTATGAGGCCAGAGTCCTCATGAATGGGATTCGTATTCTTATGAAGGAGGCCCCAGAGAGCTGTCTTCCCCTGTCCACCATGTGAGGACACAAAAGTTGGCAGTCTGAAACCCAGAAGAAGGCCCATTCACAGGAAATGAGAAGGGGGCACTCTGATGTTGGATGTTCAGCTTTCAGAACTGTGAGAAATAAATTTCTATTTTTCTTAGTTTACCCAGGTTATAGTGTTTTATTCTAGCAGCTGGACTAGACTAAGAAGTGGGGGAAACCTATAGTGACTCAAAAGACATAACTTGAAAGTCTGGAGTAGTCAACTGTACTTCAGTTGTGATTTACTTGATGGTGTTTTTATTCTTACCATGTTTCCCTGAAAATAAGGCACTGTCTTATATTTATTTTTTCTCAAGAAGATACACTACGGCTTATTTTCAGGCGATGTCTTAGTTTTATTTAGTATAATACAACAATATACATTTATTCAAATATGGTTAAGTCGTCTTCTTCTGGAACATCGTTATAACTCTCCAGACCCGGAATTCCATCCTGAATTTCTTGTGACTCCATTTCCTTTAGAACCATCAGCCTCAATCTTTCATGTTGAGCAACAGAGCTCTCATTAAATGAGGAGCTCTTATCCTTGTAACCTGCTCAGAGTACATTGGCAACAACACTGTCAGTGATTGTTATTCCATGAATTCTTCACCCAAGTCACAACCTCTTGTAGGCTAGGGTTCACAAAGTTTCCACGCTGATTTCTTGTCATCCTATTTTCAATGTAGTCGTTAATTTCCATATGCAGATGGTCTTTGAACGGCTTGTTTGTTGCAATATCAAGAGTCTGCAGATAGGCAGTCATTCCTGCAGGAATCATTATTTAATCTATTTTTCTCTCTGCAAGGAAGTTCTTTGTGTCTTTAGCACGGTGAATGCTGGCTGAATCCCAGACTAGCAGACCTCTTTGGCCACCTCGCAAAACAAGTGGCAGCATTAAATCAAGCCACTTCCTTATAACTGCTTATGTGTACCAGGCTTTTTCTCTTTCAAGAACATAAATGCCAAACACACATTCAATCTTATCTTTCTTGCCCATAGTGATGCTAAGAGGTGTAGCTTTCTTTCCATCCAGATGAATGGCCAAAATACAGGTAACACGTGAACTTTTGTGACCAGTGGAGGGAATGTAGACTGAGGAGGCACCCCTCTGTTCAAATGTTGTGTGGGCTCCTTGACCCACAAACACTGCAGTTTCATCCATAGCAATCATGTTGCAAGGTTGGTATTTAGAAAAGTCGATGCCATCAACAAAGGACTTGAGTGCAAGTGCTGGTTTAATAGCTTCTGCATCTTCCAACTTAGATAGTATTGTTGATTTTCTTAGAGACAGTTCATATCACTGAAGGAAGCCATCTAGCCAGTGTTGTGATGCTTTGAATTCTGGGGATATTTTGAACTGTGGTGCAAAGGCAAGGGCAAATGCTTGAATGTCAGCCCTGTGCACAACCGAAGCCTTTGCTCTCCTGTCAGCAATCCATTCATAGATTATGTTTTCCAGCTCAGGAAATAAAGGTTGCAGACCTGAACCACACTTGCGCTTCTTAGCACTTCCTCTGTCCATGTGTAGACTGAGGTTATTGTATTCTGCCCGCCATTCTCGGACCATTCGGATATCCAACTTCTTTGCAGAAAGCCGTAAGATTCTTGCCCTGGGAGTCCTCAACAATTCCTTTCTTGTACTCAACAGAATAGCTCTTTCTTTTTGCACTCATCTTATCTGGGGGTACAGATACTCAGGAAAAGCAGAGATATAGGCCAGCAAAGCTGATGTGTAAGGGCGGAATTATTTACCATATTTGGGATCCAGCGAACACTGGGTCCAATCTGCACAGTAGAGCTGAGATGATCTGTCTGGGCTCAGTAGCAGACTGCTTGCTGAAGCTTTTCCCCTATCCCTGTGTCTGTGGGGTGGGGTGGGGGGCGAGCGCGGCCCACAGACTGTTGCTGGTTGGTGCTGAGGAGCAGCAGCTTTACTGGTGTTTCTGTGGGGTGAGAGAGGCTCACAGACAGTTGCTGGACTGGTGCTGGGTAAAATAGCAGCCACAACTTTCCTTCTTCCCCCTGGGGACACAGTATGAAAGTGGAGCGTCCTGCTCCTCATTTCACTAAGGAGACTTTCACTGTGGGGACCTCCAGTCTCTGTCTCCATCTCCACCTGAAGCCTCAGCGTGCATAGGATGGTCAGAACTTGACAGGGGGAGCTGACCTTGTTGGTGGGGCTGGCACTAGTGATGCATAAACTCCTTTCCTCTAGCTGTTCACACCTGCGCAATAGGATGCCTGTGACCACAAGTGCAAACAGCTCAGAGAAAGGAGCTGTGGCAGATAAAAGGTATTCCACTCTTCCTTACCGCTCTGCACTGAAATGTAGGGTATGGCTATGCAGATACGCTGCATAGCCACACCCATCACTAGGTCTTATTACTGGGGTAGGGCTTATATTTAACAAATGCTTAGACATCCTGCTAGCACTTATTTTTTGGATAGGTCTTATTTTCAGGGAAACACAGTAGTAATCAAAGGGCTTTTATTTTAATGAGCTCTTATTTAAGGGGAATGGGGAGTGAGATTCCATGTAGGAACTGGAACTGACATATTTAGGACTATTAAATGAGTACAACCTCACAAAAGGGCAGAAAGAAGAAGAAGAAGAAGGAGGAGGAGGAGGAGGAGGAGGAGGAGGAGGAGGAGGAGGAGAAGAAGATGATCTACCAAACTTCAAAAAGAGATAAGATAACTTAGCTGTTCTGGCCTGACCTTTGGATAGGAAAAAAGAAAGTCCTCTCCTAAAGATTTCTAACCACAGATATGCCCTTCATGCTAGCTGTGTGGTTCAAATTTATACTTTCTTTGTAGTCCTAAAATGTCTAAATTAGTTATTAATGTAAAGGGGTCTCAGGCTGGTTAACATGAGGCTATTTGGCAGAAACAAAAAGAAATTCATTTTCAAGAAATTCTCTCTCAATGCAGGATTCATAGAATTCCCAAGGATTAAGTCTGGGCACTCCAGAATTAAAAACAACATTATCACATCTCCTTGATCTTCAGATAATGGAATTGTACAATAAGGATATAAGTAAGGATATAAAATAAATACTCTTAACATGTTAAAATTTAAAATATGAGAATGCACACTACCACTATTTTAAAAAAGAAAGCAGACATATTTGAAGGGGGAAAATGTCTTGTAAAATTATGATAATTTGAATGAAAAATGCAATGGATAGATTTAATAGCAGATTGGACAAAGTTAAAGATATATTTGGCAGACTGAAAGAAGAACTGAAGTAATCACTAACATAGAGAGTCAATACAAATGAAAAATATGAAAGTGAGGAGCAAAGAGGGACAAGAACTCACCTGTGCTTAGTCAGAAGTTAATGTGAACCCAAAGGGGGAGAGTGAGAAGGGGGTGACATCTCATGACATAACAACTGATTATTTTCCAGATTTGTTCAAAGCTAAGAATCCTCTGATTTAAAGTTACAGTAAGTCCTGAGTAGACAAAAAAATAAATAAATGCTCAGTGAACTAACTCTCTTCTCCGTCTGCTTCAAAGCTTCTTTATGGTCTGTCTTCACCATACCTAGTCATGTTTCCCACAAGTAATAGCAGCCATTTCCGACAAGTAACAACACACACACTGTGAAAATCTGCTTATTTTTCAACATATATGTGTACCATTGTCAGTCTTTGCTATATATTTACTTTTTCTAATTAGTATGAAATTTCCTTTCTCCTTTCCTTCTACATATGAAATCCTACTTATTCATCTCACCTTTCCCACAGACCCTCCTCTGATTATTCTAATCTCACTGACCCTTTATTCTGGACCTCTGTTACATTTAATCTTTTGCAGCATATTCGCTTGTTCATGATATTGATTGGGAGTCTGTTATGTGCTAGCTAGATATTAGGTCCAGAAATAAATTAGATAGAAACAACCCCTGCTCTTAGGAGCACTAATATTCAGCCAAAATGACCTTAAAAAAAAAATTAAAATATAGTGATAAACAACAGGGTGTGAAATGAACACATATTGGGATAGAGAAAGAGAATCAAATAGAGTCAGTGAAGGTTTCTTATACATGAAGATCAGGTAGAAATTACACAGGCTCAAATGTAAGAGTAGGGCAGAAAATAATAAAAGATTCAGGCAGTGGAACTCACACCTTTCTAAACTTATAGGCTTATGAGTATCTAGAGTTCTCAGGACTAAAGTGGTTATACATGTGATGGTACGGTTATAGTGCAGAGAATAAGACAGGGAATGAAGAGAGGGAAGTCTGGAGAGATGGGCTGGGCAGGGTGCAGATCTAGATGGGCCCCATAAGCCACCTTAAGAAATTTGAAATCTGTCATAAAGGCACTAGAGAGTCATCAAAGAATACAATAAATGATGGCTACATTATTGGATTAGAATGATCAGTTTCATTACCACCAGGAAGCCAGACCTGTTCAGAGTTAATGACAATGTTTCAAATGCTAGTGGGGGCTGCCAGGGCCCTGGTAGTGATGAGGATAGCAAATACTGAACAAGTTCATCAGACATTTGAAGGAGTTGATCACTGTCCTCTCATGGTTAGCTATGCATTTGTTTTGTGCTTCCAGTGAAATGATAAACTATTTAATAGCAGAGACAATGTCTTATCTTTTCTTTTCTATCTGCTCAAACTTCCAAATCATCAGTAGCAGGGACTCATAAATATTTGAAGACTGATTGAGGCTTTAGATGGAATTATTCAATCATTGAGAATTTATAAAGCTAGCCATTAGAAGATCTAGTACCAAATTCTTCATAGTCTAATTTTCCAAGTGGTACTAAAATGGTACTCTGATGCAGAGTTATTACCTCCTAGACTGGCCAGAGTGAGCTATAAACCTGGTGGTGAAGAATGAACCAGTAGTTACAGCAGTGGTATCTACTCTGGGGCAGGAAGTCAATGCCACTGACAAATTGCCCATACATGATGATTTAAAATCCAATAGGTGAAGTTAACAAAGTTGCCTTATAGCTGGGTAGACTCAGGGGCAGGGCTGGAAGCCATTTTCATCCTGTGTCATCAGGTTGGCCATCTTGTGTGCTATATAAATAGCAACCTGACAAGGAATCCGGATATCCCTTTTGAAAATAAATGATAAGAGTATATCCAGGCTATGTCTGTATATTCAATGGAGCAAAAATTAGAAATGAGTAAATCTGATCAAGGCTTTGAAGGGAAACACAGCAGAGACTGAATGATATTGAATACTTTTTATAAGGATGAGGAATCTATTTCATCATCTAAATGATTCCTCTTGTCAATTACGTGAAGTGGTAAACATTATTCCTTCTGAAATCTAACAACCATGTTATGTCTTTACTTTTTTCTTGAATGATTGCTCATCATGAAACTAAACACAAACTAAACACAAAGTATACTTTATTGTATGTGAAATATAAGTTCAAAATATTTTCCTATTAAAACTAATTGCCAGTTTTCTTAAATATATGTAAACTGAAGTGTGGGGTTTTTTCGACATTAGAAGTGCTTTATTTAACGTATGTTCAGTATTTAAAAATACTTTTTCTGGTATTATGTGTTGATAAAGCAAGATGGAGCCGAAATGTATTTTATATAGCGATGACAAATTATATAGTGGCATGCCAATTCATTTCCCAAAAAAACTTATCACAGATGTATTTCATAAAAATAATATTGATTCAGTACATACACATTCAAGTAAGTTTTATGAAACATGTTAATTATTTGGTACTCACAACAAAATCAGGTAAGAGGCACTTTAGTTACTCACATTTTATTGGTAAGAAATCAATGCACAGAAGGTCCAGAAACAGAGAATTTCAATCCAGCGCTTAGAATCTAGAACTGTTCCATATCTGTGTTTCATAAAAACGGTGAGCAGAATGGTCATTATCAAGGGGTTGGACCAGTGGAGAGGAATAGAATTTGAGAAAATGTTGATCAAAGGATATAAAATGTTGGTTGAGGGAAATAAGCTCAAAAGATCTATTTTACAACATGGAGATAATAGCTGTGGATTGTATGCTTAAAAATTGTGAGGAGAGAAGATTTTAAATGTTCTTGTTAAAAATAAGTATGCAAGGTAACATATATGCTAATGAGCTTGTTTAGCTATGCCATAATATATACATATTTCAAAATACACTGTACATCATAAATAAATGCAATTTTTATTTAGTTAAAAATAATAAAGTAAAATATAGAACTAATACTTTTAAATACCCTACTTAATGATAATAATTAATGCCTCTAAAGAAAGGAATTCCAGTTACATTTTCCAACAAGTTTGGTAGCAAATGCTATACTCCTCATTTTCCACCACAGAGGGAGGAGATGAATGAACACTGTCATGAAATCTGTTATCATAGACAAAATTATTTGTGTCCAGCCCTTAGAAATGTTGGCTGTAAAGCTCATACTTACCCTGATGTGCTGTGTGAAATTATTTAGCTCTAATATTTTTTTTCGGTTCCATTGGCTTGCCCATCCCCCAGCAGCTGTAGATCTTTCCACCTTGAGCCTCTCTGAGCCAATCCCTTGAGCACTTATCATCAAAATGTCTCCCTGATACTCAAACTGTGGAATTTTTTACTTTCTAAAAATCCTTTCCTGCCTTCAGCCTCTTTTATTCCATAATTGTTTTTCTAACTCTCTGTCTCCAAATAGATCCAGAATCTTTGTTATTGTAAAGTTGTTGCTCTTAATTTTGCAAGTTATCTCTCTCTAAATATGTTCTACTTTTACATTTCTCTCACCCTCTTCCCCAATGAGGGACTGAACTTGATGGTAAAGACTTCCTTCTCCCTCCAAGGTCAGTGAGAGTACAGTATGTGTAGGCAAAACTACAGTATTTTCAATGTATTAATAATGTTGCTACATTCATTATATGATTGAAATTTTTGTGATTTTTGGAATAAGATGAAGTTTTGTGAATGTAGTCTTCCTTTATGTTAGTATTTTATGAATAGCCAACTAATATTGCTAACAATTCCTAAAAATATCATCCAGGTTGATGAGGCATTCTTGTCTTATGTCTTTGATGACAGTGTTTCCTAATGACTGTGACGTGTACATTTATGTGATTAGTTTTAGCATCTGATTCCTATTTTACTATAAATTTTATCAGAATGAATGTTAAATTTATAAAATACCATTTTAAATTATGGTGGAGATAAACCCATGACATTAAACTCTGATTGTAAACATTTTTTTCAGTATTGATCCATCTCATCAGCTCACTGAATCCTATTTATATTTCTCTTTAAAAGCTCCCAGAATTAACTTGACTCATATTTTACTCAGAGTTTTTATCTTGATATTAACAAATGAGCTTTTTTCTTATGTGGAAGGTAAAGAAGTTGCTTTTACAGAAGTAGAGACTAAAATAGTAGTTAGTTGAGGCTGGGTGAAGGAGAGAAGAAGGTGAGAGGGCAGGGATTGGTCAGTAAGTACAAAGTCGCATTTTGATAGGAGGAATAAATTCCATTTGTACAGCACCACTGGGTGATGGTAGTTAATAAAAATTGATTGCATGTTTTTAAATAGCTAGAAGAGAGGATTTTGAATGTTCTAAGCTCAATGAAAGGATACATGTTTGAGGTAGTGGATATGCTAATTATCCTGATCTGATCATTACACATTGTATACATGTATCGAAACATCATACTGTACCCCATAAATAACTGTACCCCGTACAATAATTATGTATCCATTAAAAGTACTCTAATGGTAAAAATTTGAGCTTTGCTTTTATTTTCTTTCCTTTTTTTCTCTTTTTCTTAGCTCGTGTTTATTATAGTCTAGCATCACAGTTACATTGGCTTTGTAAAAAGATCAGGGAAAGCTCTCCTTTTAAACTATTATTTAAAAAAGATTAATGATGTAGTTTAGTTTAAATAACAGAGCCATAGCCACTATCTGGTTCCTATAGGTTTGACACATTTTACTTGTAAATACTCATGGCCTTATAACTTTGAGAGAGGCAACTCTTTGACCAAAATTTCAATTACTTTCTTGGTGACTGTATAATCTTGTGCTATGTTCTGAAATAAATCCAACAATCGGCATGTTCCTTTCAAATAATCAATTTCCTCTAAGCGTCATGTATTGCAACTTAGCATTTATTTGTTTTTGTGCCTCTGGCTGTAATCACTATGTACAACATTTACTATTATCTTTTATCACGCTGCTGACCCACTACCTGTGAGGATCCATTCGAATCTTCCTTCAACACTGTATTCAAACATCATAACGGGGAATGAAGTCCAGGCAGATGGTGCTTACATCCTCAATCAGAAATCAGAACTCTCCTGTTCCAGCAAGGGATTGTTTGTTTGGTCTTTTCAGTCTGTGCCTTATATAGTGGCATCCTCTACTGTTTAAAAGTTCTATTTTTCCCTCTCCATTATCTCCCTTGATTTGGTTCAGATTTTACTCTCATCTTCATTATTTGTAGGATTGGAGTTATGGGTTTTTTTTTTTTTTTTATTTCCTTCACTGGTTTTACTACTTTCATTTTAATTTTATTTAGGGAGTGGGAGCTGAAATAGAAATGTCTTTCCTTGTTGATTTTTAAAGAAATCCACACTATATTTTCTTTATAGCACCTACGCAAAATATTAACTGCTTCCTAGCTCTTCCATCTTCATATTGAATCAAAATGAGATAATAATCACTGACAGTTTTCTCTTTGGGCATCAAGTTTAATTTATCCTTCCGTCCTTCATGGCCCAAGTCTCCTCCTTTTATCATCAGGAAGTTTATCTTGTAGATTTATCTACCTTGGCACAAATTATGACATAAGGTGACCAAGCAGATAGACGAGCAATGTGCAGAAAGCTTGGGGTATGGGGCAGTGAAAGAGCTAGTGCACGAATGAGCTATTCTTTAAAGGATAGGCCATTTCAACAGGGTAAGGACGTGCTTGTGGATAGAAAGGGTTGGCACAAAGTTTGGGAAAAGAAGAACATAACTGGACATAGAGCAACATAGGGAAGGGAGAGATGAGGCAAGTATGGCGACTTAAGGAGTTGTAAAAAAAATAATCTTAATACAGTCTGTTTCCTCAAGAAACTGGGTAGTTGCTTGAAGAGACTAAAATTTTACATCATATCAGCTTCTTTTCACCTCATCTCCCCTTAAAATATCAAAGCTGGTTCTTCCTTTTCCTCTCCATAGTTACTATCACCAACAAAAAATAATAAAAATCACACCAGCGTATTTCTTGACGTCTCATTATATGCCAGGCACTGAGTATGTATTCTATCCTCAGCATCTTGTTGATGGCTCATTTTAGGTCTCATAACAAGAATGTTTCATGATCCCACCATCACCCTCCCTCTGAATCGCTCTTAGTGTAGAATGTAAATGTCTTAACACAATAACTAAGAAAATGACATGAAGGCTATGTTAACCAGTTGGATGAAAGTATTTCAAACTATATAGAAACAGTACACTGTACCCCATGATAGTATTAATGTACACAGTTATGATTCCATTACAAAAAAAAAGAAACACAATGTTACACAGGGGGTACTTTTACACAGTTTTTGCATTTGAGGAATTTGAGCCACAGAAAGGTGAAAGAACTTGTTTGCAGGTGAAGTATTTAAACTCGCTGTGATGTGAATCTGAATAGACTGTCTATAAGGAATGAGTATTTCTTGACTGAACAGTTATAACTCCACCTTGATCCAAGATGACATTTTTAAAAAAATATTATTTTCTGATTATAATGCAACTGAATTGTGAATTACCCATTTGGGAAAATTTAGGGAAAACAAATAAGTGCACACACTTTTACAAAACCAACACTCTACTCATTTCTTAAAGACTTAAGTAAAAATGCCCCTTCTTTCCTCCGATCAGCATTTCAGGGCCATTACAAGTATTTATGAGCCATCTATTGCTTCAGCTTGAGAAAAAGATGTACACGCATGAATACATCCAGCTATTTTATTGACCAATAATGTGCTATTGATATATTTTCAAGTCAGTAGATTTAATTCACTATTTTAAACATTTCTAAACTACTTAGTTTTGGATCTGCAGTTCCTCACGGATAGATATTTAGACTTCCTCAATTTTTTGCTCTTGTGTTATTGCTATCATTAGCCTTCCTGTGAATATATCTAAATTGTTTATTTCTAATTGTATGCATTTATAATTCTACATAAGATTTAGTGTTAATGGTTTTAATGTCAGTGAGTTTGCTGGGCTGTAAGCTGTACACATTTGTCACCTGGATAAATGGTATCATATTTGATTACAGAACAGTTGTACCAGTTCGTCTCTAACTAGATGTCAGAGTCCATATTTTCATATACCACCACCCACACTGAATGCTCTGATCTTTTCCTCTTTTTTCAACTTATAGGCAGAGAAAGTCATTTCATGTTTTCAAAAAGTTAATATTTTTATATTATCCACTGATTATTTGTAATGTTTACCTGAAAATTTATTGTTTACATATTTTGTCCATTTTTTCTTTTGGACTATTGGACTTTTAAGAAGTTGATTTGTAAAAGTTCTTTGTGATCTATAAATATTAACCTTGGTCTTTGAATATGTCAAAAATGCTTGTTTTAATTTTGTTTATTGTTATTTCATAGTAGAGAATTAGTGCTATTTTTTCTTTTACAGATTGAGGTTTTTTTTTTTAATCATTCTCTCCAACATTTAGCTAGTACATTTTTATATCTAGAACTTTATTCTATTTAGTGAGGATGTTTCCATGTGGCTGGTATAGAATTAAAAGTCAAATTCTCCTTCACTTTAAAGATCACTCACCCTTTCTAAAACCATTTATTTATCATTTTTTCCCCATTGACTGGAAACTTCCATCTCCATCATCATAAACCTAAACTATGTGACTCTTGTTCTGATATTTATTTCACCATTGCTGGTGAACACCAGCATACCTTTTAATCACCCCAACATACCTTTTAAATCATGGCACCCTTTTAAAATAATATTTTAATATTTAAAGGTTCATGATTCTTCTAAACATTTTCTTCTGCCCTACAGCCTCCTGAGTTTTGCATTTGGCTTTGCATTTTCTTTCATTTTCTAAAAAACTATAAGTCAATGCCTTACGTCTTGTCATGTCTTCTCTGCCTCCACTCTCTGTATATGAAATTTCATCTACTGAGTTTAGAAGGAAAATCCACTAAAGAAACTTACAAAGCTGCTGCAAATCTTTCCTTAGTATTGGTAAAGTTTAAATATTTTCATATAATCCTGTATCATCTTATCTGCTTTCTTGATCTTTCCAACCTGAAGCCCCACTAGCATGTCAAACTCAATGTGTTTAAAGCCAAACTCAACAATCCCAAATCTCCTCTTCACTTGTAAGGACTCGTGCACAATAATATCCTGTTGTTACAATGTAGGTGTGAAGTTTTTAGGACCTAGGTTACTCATTTTATTTGGAAGTATCAGCACCATTTATTTGTATGATGATGAGAAGCAACTGTGCACGGTGCAAGGTTCTGGAATAAATGTTCAACTGTCTCTCCCGTACCCTTCACTCTTCCCTATAGGTTTTGTTGTATCATCTTCTTTTTATAAACATCTTAATTGAAGAAGAGAGAGGTTAGAAAATGCCTTGCTAAAAATCATATCTAGTAAGTGGCCAAGCGAGACATTTATGGTAACTCCATATACCCCTCTAACAGTTACTTGCTACATGAATTTGCCTCATTGGTGATGGTGGCCAGGCTTCCAGGACTTTGGATCAAGATGGGATGTGATTAGGTGGGAGAGTCATGGTTTATTATATAGAATAGCCTAGTGGGCTTAAAAAATTATCCATGCTCCTCAGATTTGTAAGATTCACTAAACAAATGTGCGCTACACAGATGTTCTAAAATATGTACTATGTTTATATCATTTGAAAATATTGTCAAATCTAATCCTTAATAATTAAATACTGAGCAAAATGCCTGAGTGAAATGGCCTTCTCTTATTTAACTTCTAGTAACTACAGATAACTTCAATCATTGCATTTCTTCACATAATGGCATGCCTTTGTCAAGTTTTAATATATATAAGATATGTATCAAGGACATAATATATTAGACAAGGACAACTCTTCAATTTCTTAACTTTTAAGATACATAATTGCTCCACTATGAAGACTTAAATGGGGATTGTCACTTTTGTAATTAATTCTTTTTGTTTCATCCTTCTTACTAATTGAAAATAGGCTTTCAATATAGAATGCTTTGAAATTGGATGAAGAGACAGAATTGGAAATGAACTTAATTAACTACAAACTGTCCAAATCAATCAGAGTTTGACAGTGTCTCAGTAACACACAGAGTTTATAATTTATTGGAGATCTGCTGTAATGCATATGCCATAAATTGCACAGAAGCCATGCACACTGTGCACAGAATTTAGTGCCAGGCTATGAAGTGGCACGGGGAGAAAATTGTTCTTTCAACACATAGAATATTTTGGAAAGATACGGTTTTATGTTTTCATTTAGGCAACTAATAAACTTCTGAAAATAAGTGCCTTATTTGTAGCCCCAACAGAATTTGACAGAGAAATTTTTAAAAGATAGTTAAATGTGATTCCAAGAATTTAAACATGGTCGGGTACACAGGTGTGCATGTTTTGTTATACACTGTCTCATAAAGTACTGTCAGAACATTTCTGACTAAGAAACTCTATTATCTCCCTCTTTATATTATGAAAATAATTTTTGAGAAATTAAGAAAATTTACTTATTAAATTGGCTGATATCAGTATCCTACAGATTCTTTTACATGTATGGTTTTTAAAGAAATGTATGTATTTCCTTAGCTAAGAAAAATTTTACCTACATCTCTATCAACTTTTGCTTTGTTGAGAATAGTTGATGAAGGCTGTGACATATGCATAGCATTTGGCTAGGCAACATTATAGAAATTTTTTTTTTTCAAATAGGTCTGTAATTCATACTCAATAATAATTTTTCACATGCAGACTTCCTACACATACATTGTTCCCTATATTTCCCAAGTACTTAAGAAATATAAATAGCTACCATATTACACCAACTTGCTTCAATTCCTGAAAACATAAATGCCTACAAAAGGAAGGAACGTAATATTTATTATGTGCCTCCAATATGCAAGCCATAAAACCCCACAAGGTTTTTTATTATTGCTTTATATTTCTATGCGAGAAATGCTACCAGCATTTGATGAATTATGGGAAAAATTCCAAAAGAGGCAAATTGGTCCTGTTATATAAATGCATAGTTCCTACCACTACACATACAATGTATGCTTTCTAAAAAAATAATAGTTGTTTAAAATAATTTATTTATCACAAGGTGTACCCAAAAATATAATATGGATGCAATTTATCTCCAATCAAATGACTTCTCAAGCTGGGGCAAGAAATGGGGGTGGCATTATCACTGAACTATTTTTAATCATATGAAAATATGGACAGTTTGGGGTAGGAGTGAGGGGGGGTTTGAGAGAGTAGGGATTAACTTAGAAAAGTCATGAGAAAAAATGGCAAAGCCGAAGGAGCATACCATGGTGGCGGTGGGAGAGGGAACACAAAAGCTCATCAGGCCTTTCACAAGTGAAAAAAATGCTGTTCTACTTAAAATACTATTTCCTTATTTTTAAAAATATAAATCTTTCTGAATGAAACTACAATTTATAATAATCACTACAAAGGCAAAACACACCAAATACATGTTTGTTTCTTTTGTTTTGTTTTTAATAGGAGGATTTGGATCAAGTCAAAATTGTTCTACTGTTGAATGGAATGAAATTTTCTGGCTGATGGAGAGAAAGAAAAGACATTATAATTTGTATTTCTTTTCATAATCTTTTGACAAAATGTATAACACTGAATTCTGCTTGAACTGGACTGACTTTTAGGTCACAAGTTTGGGCCTGATAAACAGGGAAAATAATGGTGATATATCATCTGTGATTCCAGAGATATAATGGTGATATATCATCTATGATTCATGACATAAGATACTACTGAATTTGGGAAGGGTGCAACAAATGTTAGCAACGTATTTCCTTACAGACTACAGTTTATAAAGAACAGAAGGGAAATTATAAACCTAGTAAGCAACTTCAGTTAGATACTAGAAAGGAAGTAATTGGCCAGCAAATTAAATAATGAATGGTCATTATCATATAGAATATAGTTTTAAACTAAAATAATTTATATAATATCTGTATTTTCCTGTTCCTCCAATCATTCACATAACTATAATGGGACACCTGGTTCTACAGAGGCACATAACTTCTTTTGGAGATAATATATTAGACAATAAAACTAAGGCACTGTAAAATACACAGATAATGTGAAGAGTTGGAAATAGATTATAACTAGAAAAGCAAGAAGCTTTTTGGTTGCAATTAATATTTTAGTCATGGATTAGGCCTCCCATAAAACAATTTGTGACTTCATGTAACTAAATAAATTTTGGGGGTTAGATACACTTTCTGGGGTAGGTTATATGAGGCCATCCTGATGTCACTAAGACACAGCTTCTGGTTTCTCTGTCCGCAGCATTCTTAAATGTTTTATTGTCATGGGAAGACCATACATGGCGAGAGAATAGAGGCAGCATTTCTACCTTCAATGTTATCAAGTTCAACATTTGGGGGAATAATTTCTAGCAGTGCATTTGTTAGAAAACCATGACCTGATTTTAGCTGTGATTGGATCTCATTTCATTCCTGACCTGGAGGGTCTCTGTGTGCTAAGGGCTTAGGTAAAGCCAGGCCTAAGACTAGACCTGGGTGTCGTTAGCCCCAGCTAACTACAGAAGTACAGAGGGGAGGAGGTTGGTTTCTCAAGGAAAGTCCATGGCACTTTTTTTCCTATCTGAGGGATAAATAGATGCTGATTACCAAAACTAACAGCTACCCACCTTATGATTCCACAAAAACACAAGTGTAGTCTATCCCCACTTCAAGTGCAGCAAAGGTATTTATTTTACTTGGGGAGGATATCTTATGCCTATTCATTACACAAATATTTCTGGAGTACAGATACAGCCTTAACTTCTGAAAGGGGTCTGGTGGGGTCAGAACCATACAGCTCCCTTCCACCTCCATTTTACTCTCTTGTCATTTGTACTCTACTTTTACAAAAGATTTCATATTCCACTGTGTCTTCCCGCAGCACAAATCAAGCAACATGCAAATAATAAACCAATGTTCTGGGTATGAGGCAACTAATTTGTATGTGTATTTTCTGCAGTGTTTACAAAACTAATGCATGTGTATTATGATAGATTAAAGGAATGTCACATATAGAAGAGGGAAAAAGCACAACCCTGTTCCCTACATTCTCATGTATAACTTTCCTGCTTAGGTGAGAGGTGAGCTACATGTTAGCAGTTCAGTATATTTTACTGAATTACTGAATCCTTTCTGCTCTTAGGATGTTCTAACCACTAAAGCATCAAGTCTGAACATATTATTGTACAGCCAACCACATGGAGCTGCCTTTTCTGGCCGCTCTTACAGTTTCCTAAGGTTGTATTTTTCTAGCTACACCTGACTCCTTGCTCTTTCCACAATATCTCCCACTTTATCTCTTTGGGCCCTTCACTGATACTAGTTCTATTATCTAGAGGTCCCAGCCACCCCAATAGTCACTGGAAAATTGTAATCATCCTTCAAGAACCAAAACACTTGCTACTATCTTCTGTGCTCTGTGCAGTGCTTGCTGTAACTTTATTATATCATTTCATATTTCCCCAAGTTCAAGTGCATAAGACTATCTCTCTTCCTGAACTTGGAGCCATTAATTACGTTTGTCATACATTTATCTTTCTGTGCTTCCAAGGTATATGGCAGGGGTCAGCAAAACTGTGGTTTGCTACCCACATGAGGCCTGTCACCTGTCTTCAGAGACAGTTTCATTGTAAATCAGTCATTGCAGGCCTTATGTATCGTTCATGGCTGCCTCTGTGCTGCAACAGCATGTGACGCGTAGCTGTGAGCACAGTCACGTGGCTCACAAACCAAATTCCTCTCTGGCTCTTTACAGGAAAAGTTTGCTGACCTGTGGTACAAAATTTTGCATATAATAGGCGTCCAAAGAATACATGATGAAATTTGCTCATGGGTACTATTTGGCTGCTACCACTCCGGAGTACAGCCCTAAATTTTAATGACCCAACTGTTTTATCACCACAATGCCCAAACCCTACTGGACTGATGTCTGCCCTATTTGGCTGTTTTATTTTATTTTGTGTGGGAACTTTGAGCCCGGGTGGTAGAGGAGAAATGGCAGTAAAATAGAGGACAGAATCATTTTTCATCAGGTCGGTTTATACTGGCATCAAGTTACCTTTCTCTCCACAATCAAGTGTTTTTAAGGGAAAGTTTTATAGACCATTTTACACAGATGCATCAAGAATATTTTACAGGTTGCTGTTAAAACTAAAAATATGCTTTGAAAAAGCATTGCTCATGCTGACAGGAAATATTTCCAGAATGAAAATCTTGGTTAGGATCATTTGGGTGACAGGAAGCATTTTGTTTATATCCGATGTACAACACAGAGTTTCTCAAAATCTAGCATAGCTTTCATTGACGAGAACACTTCCTCTTTGAAAGAGATGCAAAAACTACTCATATAATATTTCAAGTGCCAAGAGGTGTTTAGAGTTTCGGAACTTTGCTTTGCAAATTCAACCTTAAAGACATGTTTAAGAAAAGTTCCTAGCACCTGAACAAGATAAATTGCCTCAGCTGAAGAGGATTCTAATGAGATGAGTTTTTACAGTTGAAGGAGAAGGTTGCAATTTGTCTTCAGAATTTTCTGTTGCAGATAAACCTTACCAAAAATCTGGTCCCAGCACATTTGATTATTCAGAAAATATACAACTAGAGAATAACGAAAAGTGCAAAAGTTTTGAAGACTGATCACAGAATCATGTCACATCTAACATTTATTTGTATTTGGTGATTGTTGGCTGATTTTGCCAAGCCACAACCACTCATAAACTCAGCAAAAAGTTAAACAGATAATACTTATTTCATGCCTAGGTTGAGGAGATTAAATGAAATAACATAAATAAAAGTGGCTAATGGAACTTGACTATAATAATAATCCATAAATATTGACAGAATAAAGAATCAGAATCTAGTTTAATGGTCTAATAGAAGCATTCCATTTTTATATCTCCTCACATAAAATCCCATTAATAACCAAGCAGACAAACCATGGTATCTCCTTTTTTATTTGCAGAATTCAAAGTCCCAGAGAGCATGAAACCTTCGGCAATCACCTACTGCCACCAAAATCATCATCAAGTCTAGCCTTTGTGAATAACTGATAGCCATTGCAATAGAGACTCCCAAGTTAAGTTTTGATGATAGTTGAACACTGGAAAATAGAGAATCTTCATCAATTTATTCTCCTAAAATTGCCCTGCCAGTCTTCAAAAGTTGACAACTTCCAAACTGAATCATGGTTATAAATTCAAGTAGAAAGAGCTTCTCCATTACTAACCTCTTGAGTTAGTGAAGTTCTGTACCCTCATTTTTTCTATATACAGTTCATAATAGTCCTTGGTTACAATTGAACTAGCTGGAAAAAGCCCTTTGGTTCTTAATCATTCTGTTTGAAAATAGTAGGTTTGCTGGCCAAGCAGGTTTTCCAGAATTTTCCCTTGATACCATAAACTAATTAGATGTTTTAAATTTAAAATGAGAAATCATTAGAATTGCAATAAGGTAAAATTATGAGTAGATCATACCAATACAAGGACCTGAATGTGTCATGCTTCTGGGAAGGACTTGACCAGATTAAGATTTAAACCTTGACTCTAAAGGGAAAATTTAGATTTCAGCACTGTGCTTCAGAAATGTTAAAACATTAAAAAAAAAAAAAAAGTTGGTGGAAAGACTGTCCATGAAATGAGAGACTTTTCACATATCTTTGTAAGAGGTCAAACATGCCACTATTTTTAGGTAGTAAATTTGCCATGTTTGGCTAGGTAAGGGAAATAAGTTATAAATCTCTATTGAGTTCAGTTGAGTAATTTCAGTGGGAAACACATGAATTTCACAGAGGTGAAAACTAAATTGCCTTTCCCTCTTAATCAACGTGGACAACCAATTGGAAATGTGTAGCCTCAAAGTTTCTCTTTTTTTTGTACTCGATAATATATTAGTGCTTGAATTACCTAGGTAAATGACTTTGTTTCTTTAAATCATGAAAATTCTTAGAAGAAATATCCTTGTGTCAAGGTAAAGAAACATTTGTATTTTTTTATATTTCTTTTTTGTATTTGTACTGGTATTTGTGATTTTCTTTAAAGTATAATTTAGGCAACTTTGAAGTTAATCCATCAATAAATTTTAAATGACAACTTCATAATCAATATTATCCTAGTTTATTGTGATTTGTGTTTATGCAAGCCAAGATTTTGGATAAGTAAGTGAACTTGAAAAATAGAGAAAAGTAAATGAGAGTATCCCATAAATTGTTCAAACTTCTGGAATAATCTCTGTGACAAAAATAGGTGCTAGTGATTAGGAGATACAGATATGAACAGAGATTCCTAGACATAAGATTTAAAATATGATAGGTGGATTTTTTTCTTTTTAAGACAGAGTAGGTATGTGAGTAGGGAAACCAGATTTGAAGTATGACCAAAGGAAAGAGACAGTTTTGGGAAATGGGAGAAAAGTATGGAGTCAAGTTGGCAGGCAGGGAAGTAGGAAAAGAAAGTTGTCCAGGAAGATGGGGACATAATAAGAAAGAACTGGAAAAAGAGGTAAAACCCTACCATTGTGGGAATAGGGAGCTGCTCTTGCTTATTAATCAAGGGAGTGGCATGGTAAACTCTGTCTCAGTTTTGGAGTGGCATTTTAGAGGAGTGATCAGGAGTATACTTTCTGAAATCAGACCTTTTGGGTTTAAAACAAACATGCCCCTCCTATTATGTGGTTTCTTTGGTTGTGTGTGGGGGAATGTGTGTGTTTACCTTGATGTTCGCATATATAAAAATAATAATGGTTTCTACCTTCTAGGGTTGTGGTGAAGACTAAATCAGTTAATGCACTTAATGCACTCAGAGACTGGGATATAGTTAGCACTTAATAAAAGTGGGCTACCAGTTTTATGGAAAGGGAGAATTCATCTTTTAGTGACATGAAGGATGGCTTGGAAGGAGAACTCAGGACAAATATACCATTGGGTCTGGTTCAGTAGTCAGCAAACTGTGGTCTCCTTAAAGCCACAAATTCTATTAAATTTAATTTTCTATTTCCAATATCTAGGAGAGTGCCTGGTACATAAATGATAGCAACACATAGAGAATACTATCATAGGATGAGGTAAAGCAGACATGTGCCTTTTATAGTAATATAAAAAGTAAAGCATATGTGGGAGATATTTAATCGGAATGATTTATAGTCCAATTCCAGTTTCATGACTCAATGGCACTTTAATCTTTAATATTAAGTCATTGTAATGCTTCTGAGATTTTGTTTCTTCCAATGAGGGCAATAATATTGAGAAGATTATTATAATTACTATAGCAATGCTTGTGAAATTGTTTTGTAAACTGTAAAGTGTCCTACAAGTATAAGTGTTAATATAAGAACAAGAAGAAAGTTCTCTTAGTTAAGTCTGCTATGACAAGAATACCATAGATTGGGTAGTTCAAATAACAAACATTTGTTTTTCAAAATTCTGGAAGCTGACATGTCTTCGATTAGTGTGCTAGCATGGTCAGGTTCTGAGAGGGCCCTCTTCCTGGTTTCTTCACATAGTGGGGAGAGAGACAACACTCATGCCATCAAGTTCTCTCCTATCCTTTCTTTCAAAGCCACTAACTTTATCATAGGGGCCCCATCCTCATGACCTGATTGCCTGTCAAAGACCTTGTCTCTGAATAAGTATCACATTGGAATTTAGAGTTTCAACAGATGTATTTGGTGAAGACAGAGATATTCATTGCATTGCATTACAAAAGTTAAAAAAAAATGATTCTGAAGTCTATGAAAGGGATCTCACTTAGAAATTTTTGCTCAAAATTTTCATAAGTTTCAAGTAATTTTTCAAATCTCTAACATTGCATTGTATTACAAAAGTTAAAAAAAAATGATTCTAAAGTCTATGAAAGGGATCTCACTTAGAAATTTTTGCTCAAAATTTTCATAAGTTTCAAGTAATATTTCAAATCTCTATGCCTCAAGACGCCATTTCAAATAAAAAATAAAGGATTTGGGGGTTATTTCTTGAACAAGCAATGTACTACCACATAGACTGACAATATTCTTAAATTAATGGAAAAGCAGTAGTACTTTTGATGAAGTTACTCAGAAGGTAATGTCTGGTTTGCATAAAAAGAAGGATATATTCTTATGCATATAAATGTTTACATATACATATATAAACTCATACATATATAAACTCATGCTCATATATAAACTCATGCCAAAAACATGCATATATACATAGATATGCACACACACACGTATTTATATACAGATGTACATACAAACATATTTGAAAAAGTCACAGGATTTCTGAGGTCCACAGGCCATGCTAAGAGACCTGGTGCTCTATTTTTATTTATACAAATAAAATGACATAATCAGAATCAAAATAGTTGGGAATAATACCCTGAGTTGCTCTAGTCCTAGACTCTATTCAGCACTGATATCCAGATTGGCTTTGCTCTAGACCTGACCTTGGATGAGTGAGTTATATTTTCTGGATCTACTTATTATTTATAAAGTAACCAGGAAAATTTTGATGACAGAGCAATCTTAGCATTAGTAATTTTGCCTTCATGGCTTAATTTTCTAGATTTCTTGATCACCATGTACTCCTCTCTGAAATTTAAGCATTTTTTCTGTGAAGTCGCCCTGACAGCTAAAAGCTGGTTATCAGCCTCCACATTAACTAAAAGCCTGCAAGGAAAAGATGGGGCCTCCGTCCTCAGGAGTGGCTCTGATATTGAACTATATGCATTTCAAGTGTTAATGAAATATAACTTCACTAGTTATCACCAGTTTGGAGGATATTTTCCATAAAAAGGCCTTAAGTGTAATTTTTCAAGTGATACACAAAATAAGAAATCTTCAGAGAAAACCAGGATTTACTTGAACAGTGGATGAAGTTAGATAACATGTTTTACAGGCTTTATCACCTTAAGAGGTCTAGTGTACTAACAGCAATGCACTCAGTAATTTAGGTGACATGTGTCCCTACTAGGGTTCTTAATGTGGTGAACAGGACTACAGTAATATTTTTCTAATATACATACTCTTTCTAATGCAGCTATTCTCTTTCTTCTGTCAATAAGTAAAATCTATGTCCCTGCCTTCCAACATGGGCAGATCCTGTGACTTGCTTTGAGCAATAGAGTGGCACTGAAGTGCTGCTGAGGGGACTTCAAGGTTAGGCATTAAGTAGCCTGAAAGCTTCTGTTTTTATCATCTTGAATCCCTAAGAATAAATCCCCATTGTCTTAAGGCACTATGTTTTAGAATGATTTGTTATACAGTAAGAGAAAACTATGCACTCTAACACATATGTGAGGAAAGTATACAAACATATGGACTGATTTATCAATAAAAATACACTCAAGTCTTGAAGGATTCCCATGCAATTTTTCCTTATGAAAAACATTTATTTTCTCAACAAACTCATCTCTTCCTAGGTTTATATCTATAAAGATTTTCCAATTAGAGTTACTAGCATGCTACATTTCATGGGGAAAATACTGTATATATCATCGACCATTTTGCCTTTGTCCAATAACATTAATGAATGAGTTTTTTCAAGATTTTTTAATATTATTATGACTATGTTTATATTTCTTGCATTTATATCTAGATTTTAGAACCTCAAGGAAAATATTTTTTCACCTAAATTTCTCTGCAGAAAGAAAGCAGATTTCCCCTTCGAGGAAAATCTTTGGATCCTTCTTGGACAGGCTCCTTTGTTACAAGAGATGGCTTGAGTTCCTTGGTCCATATGTGAGGCAACTGTAGAAAACATGAATGGGTCATGAATCAGTGACGGGGTGAGTACTGGGTGAACAAAGGGTTATATACATGCAGTATCACAATGGTTAATGGCACACAATTCCTTTCTTGCTGCTTGGTTACATAGATATAGGTTAAATGACTGGGACGTAAGAAGAGAGTATGATGTGATGCAGGAAAACAGTGTCTCCTTCCTTGGAAGTTCATTTTTCTTTCTAGTTAGATCTTTCATGTCATACCTAGCCCAATGCAAATTCACATGGCTGCACGGGATTTTCATGTGGGTATTTTTGTGTGTTCTGTTTCTCCTATTTGATTACAATGGTATGAATTTTATATTTCTCATATAATTCTGTACATTGCATGACATACAATATTCAGTATTCATCTAATAAGTGCTTCTGACTCATGAGCAGCTCTGTGTTAGCAACTGTGATACAATGATGTGTTTGGGAACAAAATCCAAAATTCTAAACCCTAATTTTGAAAGAATAAAAATAGTCTTTACATGTTTTCAGTACAGCATACCATATCTATTGTTTTTGCCTGTTTCCTAAGCCAAAATAATTTAGATGTGTGATAGCCCATTGAAACTCTTCTTTGAGGCATTTAAGAACAATAATACTTTCCAACATGGATAGAAAGTGATCAGTTTTAAAATCTTTAAGAAAGTATATTTAGGTAAAATTACAATTGTTGTTTTCTCAGCTAGCACATACTAGGTACTATGGTAGAATATATGCAAATCTATTAATTTAAAATGGAATTATGGAGGGGAATAACTATAAGTGAAGGCAAAATATGTCTGGCAAGGATTATACAAGCTATGATGAGATAAAAGTAAAATTACTTTTGTCATTACTGCTTTCTATTATGTAAGAGTTCACTTCAGAGAAGCTCTGTGATTTTTATCCAATCCCCCTCAAGAGAACATTTTATGCTTAATCTACCTACTGAGAGCATACACACTTGCTTTATTATATAAGCCCTGGGGTAAAAATAAAATGTGTTCTTCATCTCAATATAGCTAAAATGGGGATGGGGAGGCATTTTATGACTAGATTTTATCATACACATTTTTTATCATAACTGATTCATTTCAGCATGTAGAAAACACCAGAAGTCATCATGTGGTATACAAATGCCAGCACCTCTTTTATGTGGGAGGAAGGCAGGTGCTAGTATGTATTCCATATTGTCTTGGTAAGGCTATCACTTACTGTGCCTAACTCACCTATCTACAACTACAGGGTAAGAATGTAGTTTGTACCCAAATTGCAAGTATATATATATTTCATTTCTATGATTGCAAATATTGGGCCTATGATAAGTCCATGAAATGAGGAGAGTCAGTAAAATCTTCCTGAGATTTGCAGAATACAAAGAAAGAGGGGTTCTTTTTCCTTTATTATTTATTCATTTGTTTTTTGAGATTACTAGTTACAGCTACTACTGATCATCTTTCATGGCATATGAGAAATTGGTCTAGAAGGAAGTCCCTATGTATTAGGGAATCATCCAACAGAGGAAGGAATAGTCCAAATGGCATTACTTGAGGCATTTAATATTCCTTGTGTAAAGCCAGATCCATCTACCCATGGGCTTCCCATACATTGAATGCAGTATGTTCTTTTTGTGCTTAAAAAGTTTGACTAATCTTATGTCCTTTAAAATTGAGTCCTTGTATTACAATGTTCAACTCATCAAGGCAACAGGTTAGTAAAGATCAACTACCTTGAAAAAGTCTCATTCTTTATCTCTTATTTGTGGTCAGAGAGAAAAGATTCTAAAATACTTATCTTGTTTAAGTTTCTAGGGATCAGACCTTGGTAGACATGGCTTGTAAAATTTCTGGGAAGAAGTCAGCTACTAGTAATAAAGCTTAATAAACTAATAATAATTAGGTAGATATTTCTATTCCACAACTATGCAAGTATTAGATATTATAAACCCTGCAATGAAATCAGTAGATTCACCTGTTGAGATGAAAAAAACATCTCTGTATGATTTCTTTAGCTTGTAAGTCCATAGGGCATCTTTATAAGCAGTATCTTTAAGATTTATGTTTGGACACTTAATTACATGGCACTATTCTATAACAAGGAACATCTGAAATGTTTATAATTAAATCTCTTAGAAAAGATAACTAAAAATTTTTTTTTTCAATAGGAAAATTTGAAAGTACCAGGATTATTGTTTAGAATCCATTATATAAAAGAGAAAAATGGAACTATTTTAAAAGATTTGTTGGCGTTAACCTGTATTATGAAATATACCACATATCTTCTTGGAGTGGCTTTGAAAATTAGATAAACCTTCAAAATGAGTGTTTTGAAAAGGTTTGAGAATATTTGGTAAACATACATACAGGGTGGCCATAAAATCACACAAACTTTATGGCCACCCTGTATTTTATGTGACTCCAATAATATGCTAGACAATCTGATCAATGAAGACAATTTATTCAATAGTCTGCTATAATTGTTTCACAGAAAGAATTCTTTATATAATTCTTTCTTTCACAGAATTATAGGAATTATTTTCATAAGACACACTAATGATACGATTTTGCTGTCATCAGTTTTATCTTTGAAGGCTTAATTTCTATATACCACCTATGCTTTAAATATTTGTCTATTTTCATAGTTCATTAACTCTTCACATTCTAAAGTACCAACTACAGAATTTGAGAAGTTATAATTCTCTAGTGCATGTTGGAGACTTGTCAACTTATATTAACTTTAGATAAATGGTATCCCTGTTTTATTTTTCCACATTAGATGGTAGCAAGTTCTAAGCACCACGTGTCACCCACAGTGGATGACAGTAGGGTGGTACCTCGATGCAGAAGCACAAACATGAATAATGGAACTGAAGACTCTATAATAAGTTACTGCAGGTGGTGACTCGAGAGGAAGACAGTTCTATGTAAAAACAGCACCAATTAATAATAGCAGAAAAAGCTGTAGAGAAAACATTTTATTTGGCACATCTAACAACCTAAGTCACTAGGGTTATGAAAATCTTGAGTATTTTAATATGCATTATGAATTTTAATTATTTCTAATACCCTTAGAATACTCTAAGCCAACTTCTTCAGAATAGTTTACAGGAGATGCAAAGTACCCTTTCATACTTTGAAGGTTAATTCGTTTTGATCCAGGATCTTATCCTGGGGCAACATTCAGTGCCATGGAGTGAGACCCAAAGATAAATTTAAATTAAACCTACCGTGTAGAAGAAGAAAGCGTCAGGAGTGGTCAAGTTCATCTATTTGATAACATGTAGTTACTATGTGTATTGTATGGTTAATAGCTGCCTCTGTGAAAAGTGTGTAAGTTTACAATATCCTACAACAACACAGTTAGTGTCTCCCTGGGTAGAACTCATGGGCATTGCTTATCCTTCAGAACTGAACCCCCTCTGAGCAAACTGCATATCACAGAGGCAAGTAAATTATGGATTTATGGTGATAGGAAGCAAAAAAATCTCACTGTAGAAAAGAGACTCTTGGATTACTAACTCTCTGACTCGTATTCTATATTGCTTTAATGATTCAGATGAGCTAAACATTATCTTTGCCATCTATGAGGTTGTATATTTCAAAGTAACTAAAAGAATGGAGTAAGAATGTTTTAACACACCCAAAGGATAAATGCTTGAGATGATGGACATCCTGATTACCCTGATTTTATCATTACACATCATGTATTTTGTTCAAAATGTCATAGGTACTCTGTAAACATGTATGATTATTATGAATCTATGGTAATTTAAAAATTTAAAAATTACTTCACATGAGATAAATTCTTTAAGCTTAATCTTTACAAATAGACACTGAATAGTTATGAAGAATTGTCTAGCAGAATTCATGGCAGAATGATGTCTTTGAATGGTAATTACAAACTTTGCGAAATTCAACATAATCTTCCTCTGTCTTTGAATCAAACCCATTATGTTTAAAAGGTTGTACTCAAAGTAGAATAAGACAAGATAAAAAGTAACAACAAATATCAATGTTTTTCTCCCTTCTCATGCTACCTTTGGCCCAGATATGGCACACATCGCTTCTGGTCATATTTTGTTATTGGGAACTACTCACAGGTTCCTAACTTAGTCAAGAAGGAAACTAGGAAATGCACTCAGTCTTCCCCTTGTATCCAGAAAGAGGATATGGAATGACACAGGTGTGATCAGATTCTTCACTGTCTTCTAGAGAATGCTCCCCATCATCCAAGTACACTAATAGTCTCAGAGATAATATTTCTATTCTCTACAATTCAGATGGAACCCGTCCTGTTTTTAAGAAATTGAATGTTTATGAAGCTCATTAATGGGTTGGTAATTTCACTTGGAATTTTGGTTGTTTCTGTTTACACTTAGTTGGATATGATTACACAGTCTCAAACTAAGCCTTGTTCTCCACATCATTCCCCACACACTTGTGCTGTAGTTGACTCCAATACCTCAATGTCTTGTGATAGTTTTCTTGGAATCCTTACAGTTGATCTCTATGTCAAAGTTCAAACCTTCCAGACTGTAATATTCAAAATACATGGCAAATATTTCTAAGCAGTCATAAGCCTGTGTTTTGTTCTCCAACATTTTCAGTAAGCTAGCTCTCCTCCAGAACTCTCAAAGTATATTGTGACTCTTTACTGACAGTTTTCTGTAAAGGGATGGTTGTAGAAATTTTGCTTATTGCTTTACATGGAAATCATCCTAAAACTGTGTTTTGGTCCCCTCCTTCTTTCTCTACTTTAACTCATAACACACACAGGAAAGTCTGCTCTCCGCGTCTTCAGTCTCTTAACCACCGTGGCTGTCTCCATTTTCACTTTCCCTCCTCCCGGCCATTTTTCCAACAATACCCAACACCTGTGTCTCTGAGAGGCGAACCACCCCCACATTTTTCCTTTATCATTAAACAACATTTAATTGACTGATTTTACAGCTATTTGACAAGCTATTACAGAAAAAAATATACTGTATCTTCACTAAAATAAATTGCTTTTGCAAGTAAAATTTCACCGAGCAAGGTGTTAAATGTATTATACGCCACACACACTATGTGTAAAATTTGTTTCATTTATTTTCTTACAACACTACCTTGCAAAAAATATTAGCCAATATTTTTCTATGAGGATTTCCACCACTCTTTATGGCAATTCTTATTTTAGTCAGTATAATTGCTTTATGCTATTGACCTTTCAGCATTGCCTGCTAGAGGGTTTTTTTTTTTTTCTAAAATTCATTTTTAAGAAGTTGTGTTTAAATAACCACCTGTTATGATGTGGGCTTGTTCACTAAAGATGCATATAAGCTAAGTAGTTTTATTTTGTTTGCTTTTATTGTTGTAATCTTTTAGATGACTGCCCCTACTTTACAGACTAGAAAAGTAGTCTTGTTAATTTCTCAATATTTAAAATTGTTGCCTTTCACTGATGATTTGTAACATATTTGAAAAATATGTTCAGTTGTTTTGTTTTTAAATTTTTTTTACAGGTTTATGAGGTTTTTTTTGCTTGTTTGTTTGTTTTTGCAGCTTTTGTCTGGGGCTGGGTTTGAACTTACCACCTCTGGCATATGGGTCTGGTGCCCTACTCCTTTGAGCCACAGGCACTGCCCCACTTTATGAGATTTTTCTTTGAACCTTTATATGTTAGTACACTAACTCTTTTTAAATAACCAAATGATTAGAACTATTACATTCTTCTTGAGCTTATAGAATTTATCAGTGATGTGTGTATGATATTCTAAATAGTAGACATAACATAAAATAAGAAAAAAATAATAAGAAGAAGATATACCATGGGCTAAAATTTGTTTGCTTTTTATATCCTTGAACTGGACAATAAGAACAGACCCCTGAAAAATGTGCTGTGAGTCACCCGGAGTTCAAAACATTTGATGACAGCACAGTGTTTCTACTTGTGGGTTCAATAAAAGGTATTTATAGTCATTCTTTTTTTTTTTTATTTCTTGAGACAGAGTCTCACTCTGTTGCCCTGAGTGGAGGAGTGCTGTGGCATCATAGTTCATAACAACTTCAAACTCTTGGGTTCAAATGATCCTCTTGCATCAGCCTTCAAGTAGCTGGGACTATAGATGCCTACCAAAATGCCTGGCTAGTTTTTTCTATTTTTAGTAGAGACGAGGTCCTGCTTTTGCTCAGGCTGGTCCCCAACCTTTTAGCTCAAGCAATCTACTCTCCTTAGCCTCTCAACGTGCTAAGATTACAGGCACGCGTCACATTCATTGCTTTTCCTTATCCTCCTGAGGTATAATTATATTCTGCTATTTGTGAGGCCAATAGTGAGACAGGGACTGGTTAGTGTCAGTAGGAATGGAATGGTTGTGGGTAGCTCACTCATCGTGATCTCTGGTATGAAAAGCTGATTTCTACAAAGATTTTCAAAAATACATCCCTATATAATATTTTAAACAAATATTGTAGCTATTATAAAAACATCAGTTATGAACATTGACATTCAAAATGCCAAGTCTTTGGCCTTGTTATATAATAGAGTAAAAGTGGCCTCTTTTATTGTTTTAACTCTTATGTTGTTATAATGCTGCTTTCTTTCTTGACTTTCTATGATTATGAACTGTCTATGGCAACCGAGGAGGATGAAATTAAAAAAAAAAAATCCTTTATGTCCAATTCACCAGCTCTCAACTCAACATCTTGAAAACATCTCTTTCACAGTGAAGGATTAATTCTAGCAATCAAAACCCACCAGTGAGTGTGCCAAACACAATCAAGTCTGGCATTTGCTTTATTACAACATCAATATGATACTTCTGTTGTCCTGGAAGACTTAAACCATCAGCGGGATTATCGATACTGGTATTTTTGCTTTATTTAAGAAATTGATTACTTTAACATTGCAGAATGGAAAAATAAACCTCTTGCAGATCAATAGAACACTCTCCTGTGCACTCCCCTTTCCTCCCTGATAAATGGTTTTGATAAGCACTAGTTTTGACTGCTTGCCTGGCTAACAGATCCTCCTATTAGGCTTGAGCAGCTGTTGCTGACACACACTGTTCCTTCCCAAATGTCCTGTTTCCTATTCTGCAGTTTCACAACAGTCTGGATGCCCAGTCTTCTGCTGCAGACATAAAATTATTTTAATAGGGATTAATAGAGAACACAGCCAGTAGATGATATAAGGCTCTCTGAATCATGCTCACCCTTTGAACACAAGCAAGAACTCTTGATGGGAATAGTTACTAAAGGCAGGGAAACTGAGCAGTGAGGATTGTCCCAAGTTCTTCATATGGCCTGAAGACAACGTGGTGAAAAGTAAAACTTCTAAATTGCCAAAGCACTGAGTCATCAATTCTTAACTCTGAATGATATAAGCTTACTATTCTTCGTAGTTCTATCCCTTATACATGAATATGTGAAGTTCACATGTATATATGAATACATAGTCTACTGATGGTGTGAAATCAATATTTGCTTGCTTTGCTTTTAATTAGTTAATGGTTTAGACTCTTTCTAACATTATGCCTGCTTTTTCCAATCAAGCTCTCAAACTTAGGAAAGCAAAGATATAATATAGATGGTCTTAATGCAATCAATCTGATACTACATATTTGCTGAATGTATGAATGAGTGACTAAGTAAATAATGAAGGAAAATCACCATGGTAGACATTCTAAGTAGGGGAAACAAAATGTGATTTTTTTTTTTTTTTGTCTCTGCTAAAATTTGACAGCCATGTTTGGAGAACAAAAGTTAATAATGCATGGTTAAATTATTTGACTTTTTTGTCTTTGTATATATTTAATTATTAAGTTACTTTATTATTTAATAAGGAAAAGTAATTCAAGACAGTGACAATGTTGTAATAAGGCAAAAATTCTGTGTCACGGGACTGGCAGAAATCATTTTTAAAATAAAAATTGAACCACCAAGGCCTAGGCTGATGGAGCAAAGATTCTCAAAGAACATAGAACTTGAATTTAATCATTCAGAAAATACCTTTTGAATGTCTACCATGTGCCATGCTCTGGACTAAATATTGGTGATGCATTATCTCATTTAATTATCACATGTCCAGGAAGTAGCTATTATCATTATCTCGTTTGACCTATAGGGAGACTGAGGCTTAGAGAGTTGAACTACTACTGAATTAGGACCCATAATAAGGGAGTCAGATAGAAGGGCCCTTTGTCCCTGTCTCCTACCCTGCATACACTTCCTCAGACTCAAAAAAAAAAACAACCCCAAAACATATTATATATGGTGAAAGGGAGTACAATATAATTAGAAGTACAGCAATGGCAATTCACAGGATGTCAAATGATTTAAGAAACTGAGTCTCTAAGCCTGATTCTCCTAAGGCCACCTAATAATGAAGTAATGGAAGAGTGAGATAATGACTACGATATCTTTCCTGAGCTCTTTCAACCTGTCACACGCTGTGCGAAGCACTTTTGGTGCAAAGTCTCATTGACGTCCCGCCTCAGCTCTGTGATCTGGTTAACAGCCTGTGTTACAGCAGGTGGTGAGGCTGCTTAGGGTGGGGTTCAGTCTAAATGAAGAAATGAAGAGACACTTCATAAGGCTTTGAAGTAATGCAATAATATGCCAATACTAATCAATATTTTTATGTCAATATCTCATTATATATTTTCTTGGTGACTATTAGTAAAATTTTATAAAAATGCTACTTTAGTAAAATTACTACGATTTGAAATTATGGATTTTTCATGTCTGAGAGTGAGTGTGTGTATATATGTGTGTGTTGGTGACAGAGAGAGAGAGAGAGAGAGACTGACCACAGTCTCTGAGAATTTAAGGGCAGAGACTAATTCGAAGACCAGAGCCATAATGTAAGTGTTAGGATGAAAATGGCCTGAAAACCTTGGCAATACTGGGGACAGAGAAGGGAGCAGATTAGACACGGGGAAGGAACGCTGCAGAAAAATGGAAACCTGAATAGAACCTGAGCACCAGAACAGAAGCAGAATCTTCGTGTAGTTTCTATCTGGAAAGAGAAAGAGCTCAAATACTTTACTAAGGAAGTGGAGCTATGCCTCTAGGCGTCCTGCTAGACGCCATTAGCAAACTTCCCCTATGCTTCCTAAGGCTTGTACCTGGGCACTGGTCGTATGTAGCCTTCCAGTTTCATGAGGTAGTGTCTATAGCCCAGCGCCTGATGCAGGACCCACATAAACCCTAGCTGTCAGAAAGATTTCTATTTGTTTGTTTGCTTGTTTGAAACAATTGCCTTATTGGAACTAACTGAGTGAATGAGAAGAATGCAGATCTGTTTTCTTGAGGCTTCTCGGGATGCACTGTGGCCTCCAGAGCAGCTGGCAGGGGGGAATGAAGCTGCTTATATTCTAATATGGTTAACTTATTCTAATGAGCTGCATTCTCTAAAATCAGACTTGCTGATGTTGGCAGGAAATAAATTTAACTCCCCTGCACAAATAGATGCAAAGCTGAATTCTCTGATACATTTTATTTTGCACAAGGTAATCAAGATCCATAAAACTCCGATTTAGGATCAAGGCGCCAGGGAGTCAACGTCCTTGAGGGCAACACAATCTTGTAATGAGAATTGTATTTCAATGGTGTTAATCTCATGGGATCTGATAACGGGAAATACTGCAGTTGGATCTTACTCTTATTTGGCTTCATTGTTCATGCTGCCGTATATTTCACTCAACACCAACGTAATGAAACATACAAAGAAGTCTGCACTTTTTGCTTCTGCATCGTTAATCAAAAGAACAGAAGATGATGTTGATGACACATTGTTTTTTAAGATTATCATTGTCTTCAAAATAATGCTAAATTCTTAAACCTCCCCGTGATGGCCAAAGTTCAATTAACACCTCGCTTTTCTTCAGTTTCCCCAGAAGTTATTAACTTTGAGGAGAAAGTTGATTTGAGGATCCACCACCTATCCTCACTTTTCCAACCCCACCAGCCTCCAATGCGTCAACTTCAATAACTCTCCAAATAACAACCCATTAAGGGATGATTTTGCAGCAAAATGAAAGCTCATAGAGAGAGGGCTAGGATGTATGATCACATATAATTTTTAAACTTGCTTATTTTAAACACATGACACACTTGGTACAGTTCTAATGTAACTCAGAAAAAGCCCCAAGTGCAGGTCTGGATAACAAGGAGCACTCAGAACATCTGAGGCCAGCATTTTGAGTTCAAAGTAATGATTGATGATACGAGTATTATATTGTATGTCTGATACTTGAAGTCTACTGAAGAAAAGTTTGCATCACTAAACTAATAATAATCAATGACACACTTACATTTTTGCCATCCTGTGTGGAAAAGAAAAGGTTTCTGCTCAAGGAGTGAACTCACCTTCATGGGTTTGTAACAGTGTGTACTTGGAAGAATCTGTTGCTTATAACTTTGAAATCTATAGTGCCTATGTTTGTGATCAGGAAAACATAAGGTGATGGAGAAAATGACCTCTTAGAAGGTAGAAGGGATAGTCATAGTTTGATTGAGACATAGGGAATGTGGATGTATATTATGAAAGGTCGAATGTATTGATAAAGTCTTTTGTTACAGGAAATGTAGTTTCCTAAATCGTTGTAAAGAGTTGATCTGAAGAGATAATGGTGTTTGTCAATGAGTGTAGTGAGAGTTTTATCCTCTACTCTTGGATATGACAGTAGAAGATACCCGAGGAGAGATGCATTGCCATTATACTTAGAATAAAATGAATGTACCCCTTTGAGTGATTCTTTATTCAAGAGATTCCCACCTGATGCACTGGGAACATGCACAGGGATTCTGTTTGAATTGGTTTCAGCTGCAGCCTTAGGCAAGCCTTGCAGTGGTTCCCCAGGTAATTCAAATATACAGCAAAGGTTATCTTCTGATTAAAGAAATTTTGATTGACTTTTGTAATAGAAAATAGTTTTGGTCATTGGCACATAGTCTACAGTCCAACATCTAGTGACTTCCACAATGGAACTCTTGGTTCTCTCTAATCTCATATTCATCCACTGGTGTCACCTTCGTCCTAACCCCCACAATATTTCACCTCTCACTATTCTACCCACTATTACAGTGGTTTTCAACCTGTGGGTTGTGACCCACGGGAACTATATTAAAGGGCCACAGCATTAGGAAGGTTGAGAACCACTACACTATTAGAATAAGCCAAGCTCACTTATACTTAAAGACTTTGTATGTGTTGTTTTTGCTTGTAATAGTCTTTTTTTTTTTTTTTAGACAGTCTCATGCTGTCTTAGTCTCACTCTGGCTATAGTGTCATTGTGTCATCATCGCTCACAGCAACCTCTAATTCTTGGGTTTAAGTAATCATCTTGCTTCAGCCTCCTGAGTAGCTGGGATGGCATGCACCACCATAACCTGGATAATTTTTCTATTTTATTTTATTCTTTTTTTTTTTTTAAATAGAAACAAGGTCTTGCTTTTACTCAGGCTGGTCTCAAACTCAGGAGCTCAAGCAATCCACCCAAGTTGGGCTCCTAGAGTGCTAGGATTATAGGCATGAGCTGCTATACCCTGCCTTGCTTATAATATTCTAACACTGACCATGCCTTCCTTTCACCATTCTCATCTTGAGATGCCAGCTCACTCAAACATCACTGTCTCAAACAGGCCATTTTGACCTATATCTAATGTAAGAAGACTCTCCAACCCGGTTGCTTTTCATTACTTCAAAATCTATTTTATTTGCTTAACGGCATTAATGACTATTAGAAACCCTCACTCAGCAACTCCATTCCTCGTTTATTGGCTGACAGCCCTCGTTGCATACTAGACAGCATTATCCTTCCCCTACTGTTTACTTATGTGCCCTTCATGCCTAAAACCATGCCTGGCCCATGGAAATATCTGCTACATGTTCATAGAGTGACTCAACAAATGAATGAATGAAATGTCTACTGAAAAAGACAATGTGTAGGAAAGTCTTTCTTGACCATGAATTACTGGTCGCTAAATCCCAATGCCTACCTTATATTATAGAATAGATTTAATGTCCTCTGTATTTATCAGCATTTTATTTCCCAAGGTCTTTCTTTTAAATTTCTCAAAGCAGTAAGTGAAAGAGACTTTGGATCAAACACTATGCGGCACATGTGCCAATGACCGAAACTATTTTCTACCCCAAATTCAATCAAAGTTTCTTTAATCAGAACATAAATCTTTCAGACACACATCACAGACTATATGTGCACCACATCAGACCACAACTGCTATTTTTCTTTTTCTTTTTTTTTTTTTTTTGGCTTTTTTCTCCATTCATTTTGCAATTACAACCTATCAGTGGAAGAGGAACAGCACCAAAGCCGCAGAGAGAAAGAAATACCTTGGAAAAGCAGTTTTAAACATGATGAACCTGGTGCTTCAGTTTGTCTCAGTCTGCAATTTCAGCTCTCCGGGGATTCAATGAAATGGAATCAGGCAATGACGATCAATAATCTGAAATTCTGTTACCAAGGGTATAGTATAAAATAAACATTAAGATCTAGAGACTGTCTTCTCCTTCTGCAAGCAATCCCCTCATTTCTCTCAAGCCTATGGAATTTTAAGAAAAAGGGTAAGAACGTTTCGCATGTAAACAACACCATATACATTCCCATTTTTGTGCAACCCAGGGAGAACATCTGAGGCAAAGAGATTGAGTTTATTCTGATTCATCTTGTCAGCAATTTCATGTACTTGTCATAAAGAGTGGCCATTTGGGTGTTGGCTCTTATTTGGTAACAGATTCATTCAAAACAATGAAACACTAAAAGAAAGAAAAACCTTATCAGACAGTATTTCTTTTTTTCTTTTTTGAGACAGAGTCTCACTATGTTGCCCTCAGTAGAGGCCATGGTGTCACAGCTCATAGCAACCTCCAACTCTTGGACTTAAGCGATTCTCTTGCCTGGGCCTCCCAAGTAACTGGGACTACAGGTGCTCACCACAATGCCCAGCTATTTTTTGCTTGCAGTTGTCATTGTTAGCAGGCCAGGGCCAGGCTCGAACCTGTCAGCCTGGTGCCCTTCTCACTGACCTACAGGTGCCAAGCCATCAGACAGTATTTTTAAGAAGAAATAAAAATCTTATTTTCAGGAAGATTTTAATTGAAATATAAAGTTAGTTCACTTAAACTCTTAAAGAGTTAAAGATAGGCAAGTTCATTTTGGATTACATTTTGAAATTCGAAGAGTCTGGGATATGTGGTAAAAGTCATGCAAGTGGAAATGGATGGTGGAAGGAAGACATGCCATATTCCCTGTGAGTTCCAGGATATGGCTCGAAAGATCTTTTTCTTTTAGAGATCGGGTCTCACTATGTTGCCCTGGCTGACCTGAAACTCCTAGGTTCAAGTGATCCTCCACCTCAGCCTCCCATAGTACCGAGATTATAGGCACGAGCCACCACACCCGGTCAAGATCTCTTACTAGTACCCAAGAGCCATGCATAGTTTTCTACAATGTAGTTAAACGATGGAATTTATTAGCAGAAATATAATATGTCCAAATTAGAAAGCACGCATTAATTTCTGAATGGGAAAACACAGAACATTTTATAAAAGCATTGTTCTGTCAAATATAAAAAGAAACGACATGTTTTAGTTCTGTGTACACATTGTTACAAATTGGAATTCTATACGTCCTGTTATATAGGTGGCTTTGTGGGTATTTTTAATTTGAAATTTAGTTTTTCAATTGTGTTTCCAATATTCAGAGATCCAAATATTCATCATCCAAATTTGACAGATGTTGTCATTTCCCTATATTTTCTTCAAAAGCATCACTCATTTTTCAAAGAAATGAAAAGTTATATAATCATTCAATCCCCATTCTCAGTAACTCTCTGCCACTTCTCAAAGTGGCAGGTGGGAAATCTGGGAATGATACTCTAACTTCAGTTAATTTATCTTCTCGATCGTCTTCATGTCTCTTTTGCACTTTTTAATCTCTTTGTGTAAGAATTGATGTGGGTGAGATCTTTACTGACTATGAGTTTTTGAGTGAATTATTTCACCTTGATATCTCAGCTTCCCCCTTTGTAAAATGCCGACAATAATAGGGTGATTAGAAGTTTAAGTCAGTCGTTTTTGAAGCACTTAGAAAAGAACCTAAGTTCTTTTCATTCATGCATTCAGTAAGCATATGCAGATGTTTGGTAAATTTAATTCCTCAATGATTTGCTTCAATTCATTGTCTCTTTGTCTCCACACCAGAGCGTATCACATCCTTTGTGATTTCCGTTATCATTTCAATATTACTTTCTTCATTGCTACTATTTCTAATTGGTTCTTTCTTAACTCTCTTAATCTTGTTTCACAAATCCTTTTAAAGTAGATATCATCCTTTCATTTACTTATTTTACAGATTTTCTAAAAGAAGGTTCTGTGAAATTTATTTATTGAAAAAATTCCTACTCATATTTTTATGTGATGGCTATCATTTTTGTTGACTCTTTCATTTTACTTGTTACTTCCTTGTTTTCTGTGGCTTTTTACTCATCTTCACCCACAGTGCTGGTACCTTCCTACAAAACGTATATTGACAATCTGCTTGTCCCTTCCATGTTTCGCTTCACACAGACACAGATTTGGGGTCATATTTTTATAAAATGGCATGTATCAAAGTATGTTTCTAAAACATATGTGGAAAACATTATAAGATGTTCTGAGAGAAAAGTATCCTGTAACCAAATGGTTTGGGGAAACATTGGATCAAAGAAAATTGAATAGGTTTCTCTACAGTATAAAAATACTTCTCAGTATTTTATCTTAGAAATCTTATTTTTATCTTAGAATCTTATTTTTATCTTACACTATCTATTCCCCCAAATCATTTGATAATAGGATACTGTTTAACAGGTAAATTCATGTATCAGTATCATGAGAAACGGACTTTGGGAAGGACTATTTAGCCTTTGCAGTGAGAACCATCTGCTTTAACTGTAAGTTTAGCTTTGACTCATTTGGACATTAGACATTTTCTAAATCCAGGGACCAAGAAGCCAGTCTAGTGACTTTACTCCAGCTTCTTATTTTGCATACAGAACTTAGATTCCTGTTCCCTTGCCTGAGGATCAGGCCCTGCCTGTTATGTAAGAATCAGAAACCAGGTATCTGTCTTGGTTTCCTGCCCAGCCAAGACCTGGGATCCCGACCTAAACCCAAATACTCCACTGTCTTTCTACAAATCACCTTTCCTGTCATCGGTGACTCAGCACAACACATCCCTATAGCATCCAGTTCTTTACTCTTGATTCATTTTTTTAATCAAATTCAGAAGGGAGTATGAAATAGATTATAGAAAACAAAAAGGGATACGAAAGGAATGATCATGAAGAGAGTGTTTTGACTTGGTTGAGTATTGAAATAGGGATATAGCATGAATTAAGAGCTTTTTTTTTTTTTTTTTTGAGACAAAATGCAGTGGCATCGTCATAGCTCACTACAACCTCAAACTCCTAGACTCAAGCGATCTTCCTGGCTCAGCCTCCTGAGTAGCTGGGACTACAGCCATGTGTCACTATGCTCAACTAATTTTTCTTTTTCTTTTCTTTCTTTCGTTTGTTTGTTCGTTCGTTCATTTGTTCATTCGTTCAGTATGGGCTCAAACTGCTAGCCTCAAGCAATCCTTCTGCTTTGGCCTTCCAGAGAGCTGGGCTGACAGGTGTAATCCACCACACCCAGCCAAAGTCATCTTTAGTTTACTTCATATATTTATCACCAAATTAAACGAGTTGAGATATAAACACACATAGCATTCTGCTGGTATAGGGTAGGCAATAAATATTAGTTCTCATTCCCCTTCCATTGTTCCCCTGAGCTCACGGAGCTAGAATTTCATTAAAATATGAAGCATATTTAAGAAAGATAAAGATGTGATAGTTTTATGGATCAATTTATGTCTTGGAAAACATAGTTTTATTTAAAAATGACCTAATATACTCCCCAAAGCGTGAAAACTATAGTGGTCTAGTTTCAAGTCTTAAAGATCTTGTTCTGCATGTCACATATCCCTGGGAACTTTACACGCCTGTGCTATTTAGAAGTCACAGAAGTCACATGAAGTCGCTCAGGGTCTCATAGCTGGTACGTGCAGCTGGATTCAAACTGTGGTGCTTGATAAATGGGCTCCTCTTCTGTTTCGTCTGCTATACTTACTCTCTATCAGTTTTTTATTAGTATGGAATATATACTTAACCTAAGAAGTCTACTTTAATAAAAAACAAAAGAGGAAAGTGGACATGTCATTCTAATCTTGTAGACTGCGTCGCTCATCTCATGTTGTCTCCAATCTGTACAGAAGTGGCATCAGACATCGAGATATAATTCATTTCCTTTCCTTCAGAAAAATATCAATTCTGAATATTTTAATTTTGGCACTTTATATGATCAACAATTTTTTTGATAATTGCTTCTTAAAGAAAAGAATAGATGGAGATGTTGAAAAGGTTATGGGCCTTAAAAAAGTAGTTGTTTAAAACAGGGAGAGAGAATGACAAATTCAGTAAATTCCAAGAAATAAAGGTTGATTAAAGAATGGAAGAAAAAAAATGCTGTGAAGGCTCTGTTAACCAGTTTGATGAAAATATTTCAAATGGTATATAAAACCATTGTACCCCACAATTGCATTAATGTACACAGCTATGATTTAATAAAAAAAAGGTTGATTAAATGAAAAATGTGTTCCTCTGCCCAGAATAGCATTTTTCTGACTTCTAAATGTGACTCTTTTTTTTTTCAATTACAAAAAAAAAATATTTGGAGAATAGTAGTTATAATATACTTGTTCTCTATGATGCAGAAACTGTTTCCAAAATAAAGACACAAAATACTCTTCATTGCAGTTTGAACCATGTTACTTCCATATAAACACAATGACACAGTGTAGCCCTAGAACTATTGGAGGGCGGGGTCATTTTTTCTCTACAGTCTACATTTTTGGGCAGTTTTATATGCTTTCAACTTTGCAAATAATTTAAGCTAGCAATGTGTAAATATTAAAGCTAAAAAATTATTTCTAAAAAATGTGATGTAAAAGTATATGAGTGCCTTTATATGGCTTTGATAAATTATATGTTTGCATAAATGTATGCAGTTATTTTTTAAATGCTCCAGAAATAATGAACAGTAAAAGTATATTTTGGGAAATCATTTTCAACAGGTGCATACCCATGGGGGAAGTTTACAGATCGTAATTGGTATGCAGTGTGTAATACGGAGTGTAAGAATTACATGAGTGGTTATGAACTTGAGCTTGAGCTTTAGAGTCAAAGTGATGCATATTCAAATTCTGGCTGCAGTCACCTGTGTGACCTTCAGCAGATTGAGGAAACTCTTTGAGTCTCAGTTTTTGCATCTGCACAGTGGGGAAAGGCACAGTTTGTCTAAAATAAAATATTACACACGAACCAATTTATGTAATGTCTGATGTCCCAACAGTGATTATTAAGTATGTACTCCATGTTGTTCATATTTTAATCATGATAAACATAAAATCATAACTGTAAAATCATGGTAAAAATAAATTTCTCTTTAATAAGTAAATATGAGACTCAGTGCCTACAGGAAAGCAAGAATATTCAAAAGATAATTAACTGGTAGTGAAAATGACTCATTTTTACAGTAGTTTACGTGCCAAAGAGATCAGTACACGTTTTGCCACAGTTGGCGAGTGAAAGATGATTCCTGATACAACCTAAGGATGCAGCATTAAGTTTTTGTCACTGATTTTGAAAAGTCGGAACATGAGACAAGGAGGGAAATTGGAACACGCAAGCCTTGCCTTCTGCATCATGGCAGAAAGTCATGTATTTCACAGGGCTGTTACTCCCACAAGATTAGATCCACACACAAACCTAGTTGAGTTGTCTTCAAAATGATCAATAAATCTTACAGAGATGCATTTGCCAATTATTCCCAATCAATACAGGAAAGAAAATGCGTGAGAGCAGAGCAAGCAGTCAAAATTGGCTTCTTTTCTGAACACTACCATTATCTCTTACTTTTCAAAACAATTCCTAAACCTTTACCAGTTTCTAACAAATACCTTTCATTTTGCTGGTCATTAGTAAAAAATAATATCTGTTAAAATTATTGGCATTTCATCAAGAAATGCTCTAGACTCTACATTTTAGACTAACATCTCTCTGGAGAAATTGAGGTCCCTTCAGCCTGGGAAGCCCATGACATTGGTTCTTTACGATGGCCCCAGGCAATAGTTTCTTATATTAGTTGCAGCCAGTCCATCCTCTCTTTTTCTCTTCCTCCCTCACTCTTACTCTCTCTGTTTTTCTCTCTTGCTCCTAATCTCAAAATGAAGTCGAGTGAATAGAATTCTTCAAATGCTTTTTTTAAAACCTTTGTATGTATGCACATTTATTGTAGGCCCAGTCTATTAGACATCTCTTGAACTAAATTCATGTTAAAATAATGCAGACATAAAATATAATTATACTAATAGCTATTTACAGTTAATGAGACACCTGCTTACTGCTACATCTAAGGTATGTATGCCTAGATGTAGCCTAGTATCTGCTTACGGTTTAGATATCTTCAAAGTGAATCCTGGTTTTACATCATGTAAAGTAACCTTAAAGATGGACAAAAGAGAAAAGGAGTATTATAATGCCATAGAAAATAAATTTAGTCAAAACATTTCGTTAGACTTAAATATTTCTTCTTAACATACTGATTTATACAATACTAGTTTAAATCCAAGGCAGAAAAAATTAGAATGTGGGCACAATTTTACCAAATAACTCTCACCTTGGAAGTCAGTTAAGGTTTAACATATGGAATTTGGAGAGATTTGATGGTTTATGTGCGAAAGTTCAAAGTCAGTGAGTCCTTGGCCCTCCCGATTTATCTCATTCAGCTTTGTTTAACAGTAATTGTAATTTCCTGGCAGTGTTTGACTTGGACCTTTTGACCTATCTTGAATTCTATGTCAGTGTGAATATCACTTGATCACTTTTTCTCTTTGCCTTGATTTAGCAGCTAATGCAATCTAAACTCAGTTTGTAGGAAAAGCTATTTTATACACAAATTTCTTTGGCTTTAATTGTCTTATAGTGTAGGAGTTTTCACATTACTATTTTCTCTTTGCTGTTTGAATATCCAGTCTATCGTTCTGTGAGTATTAAAAAAAGGCTTCATTCTATTCACATGTCTTGCTTATGTTTTGGAAAGAATTAGACATGTAGGTATTTTGTGTCTATTTGTTGTGTACCAAGACATAGAAAATTAACAGCATTTTGCTCTTTTGCAAAATTGTATAAATTGCTGGTTTGGCAACCCTGTAAAAATTTAAAACATAAAGTTTCAATTGTTTGATTCTTTTTCTTTCCAGCGTTCAATATCATAAACAAAACAAAAACTCAATAGACAGAAATGCTTTGTTGAGATAATAGTGGGGTTATTTCATTGCTATTGTTACCTGCAATTTCAGCTGTGTCATTCTTTCCTAAGGGGAAGCAGACTGCGTTTTCTGCAAGTACCACATTTTTGCAGATTTTTTTTTTTTTTTTTTTTTTTACCTAATTTTGAACTCAGCTGGGGGAAAACAGTCATTTTCTAAATTATTTTTTCTATAAACACGTAATAAAAATGGGTGAAATGCATATGAATAGTGATTTTTTTGTAGAAATAAAGTTAATTGAGAGAGTTGTTATCGTTGCCTAATAAATGTTAATAAGAAACACACCTTTTTCTTCTTATGAGTGAATATCATTTAAGCATTGCATAGACTCAGTGACCTGAAGAGTGAGGTTTTTGATATCAGTAACTAACACAGAAGACAGCATGAGGGTTTCTAAAGAAATTAAAAATACTACTATCTGACCCAGCAATTCCTCTGGTGGGCACATAACCAAAGGAAATTAAACCACTATCTCATAAAGACATCTGCACTCCTGTGTTCGTTACAGCATTATTCATGAGAGTTAAGAGATGGAAACAACTTGTCTGTCAAAGAATGACCAGATAAAGAAGCTCCGGTACATGTATGCAATGGAATATTATTCAACCCTGAAGGGAATGGCATCTGGCCATTTGCCACAATGTGAATGAGCCCAGAGGGCATAATGTGACGTGAAATAAGCCAGAAATAAACAAAAATATTGTGTGATCTCACTCATGTGTGGAATCTAAAAGTAAACCCCAAAGAATCCAAATATATAGAGATAGAGAACAAAACAGTGGTTATCCTGGGTAAGAGTGTTTGGCTAGGGAAGGAATAAAAAAACAGTAGGTCAGAGGATACAAAGTAACAGATACATGGGATGAACAAGTCTAGAGAATTAATTTACAACATGAGGACTACACTAAAAAAAATTGTTTGGGATTCATGTTAGTAGGTTTTAGTTGTGCTTGCCACAAAAAAAGAAAAAAACTACGTGAGATGATGGAAATATTCATTTGCTGAACTATCAATAACCATTTTGCTATCTATATGTATTCCATAAAATCATGTTGTATACCTTAAATATACACAGTAAAATTTATTTATTTAAAACAAATAACCACCACAATGCAGTTTTGCTAAATTATCATGACACTAGGACGCAAGTCAATATTTTCAAATAGAGAATGAATGTTCTTACTTTGTCCTGAATAGTATCAAACTCCAGCTGCCGCTTGTTTCTTGTCATTGCTAAGCAACCCTCTTATTTATCTCCTGCTGGTTCCTCAGTGTGTGCCCAGCCTCAGTGGTTTCAGACCTTTTCTACTCTCGCCTTGGTTCTAGTATTCCCCTGCCCTTCTCAGCAGGTGACCCTGT
>NW_003852398.1:12589332-12593457 GCF_000181295.1 Otolemur garnettii | reverse complement strand
TGAATAGGCAATTTATTTTTTTATGTGGTATTAACATTATAATTTTCATATGCTATGGACGAGTGAGCCTTGATTTCTCCCAGGGTTTTGAACTTCTAGGATTTCCCTAAGTATAAATAATTGCCTATACAAGATGATAGAATTTTATGTTTGGTATTTTTACACTTATTTTGAAAACAAGAAAATGTTGGACATGATGAGGTTTCATATTTCCGTAGCCATATCACTCAATGAGCCTATATTTCTCAGCACTGTATACTTAGGTCTGAATTTATACTGATTAGGTTCATGTGAAGAAAAAGGGCAGGTTATTTCATAATTCTTAAATTAGGATTATATAACTCTTCATAATACAGTATAATCTCTGTAAGTGACCATTCAAGGAACTGTAATAAACTTGTCAACATACACACAGAGGTGGTCAACATAAAGAACTAGGCCTCCTGTACTGACGTGTACATGTGGTGCATGTCCAGTCTTTGAAAATTAGGCCCACTTAAGAAGATGGCCAATGTGGGAAGGTGACCAACTATGGAGGTTCTACTGTATATAAAAAAATGGAGAAGGTGTATTCTAGTAAGCTAATAAATATGTCAGTTCTGTTATGTTTTGAGAAACTACACTAATATAAGAAAATAAATAGTTTGAGCATAACACTTAGAATTGAATGTTTATTAATAAAATGAAGAAGACTTTCCATTGATGATTTCTAATAGACATACAGTTATGCACTATACTTTTCTATAACTTTATTCATTTAATACAAACAACATCTTTTCAGTAAGGTGATGCATGAGTCCTAATTGGATCCCAAAGTTCACTGCCTTTGATTTCCTCAGACTGAGGGTCTCCCTATTTGCTTCTATTTATAATTTTATTTGAAAAGTTTTCAAAAAGAGTAGGGGGCAGTGGCTCACACCTATAATCCTAGCCCTTTGAGAGGCAGAGATGGGTGGAATGCTTTAGTTCAAGAGTTCAAGGCCAGCCTGGGCAAGAGCAAGACCCCATCTCTCCTAAAAACAGAAAATCTAGCCCAGCATTGTGGCAGGTGCCTGTAGTCCCAGCTACTTAGGAAGCTGAAGCAAGAGGAACTCTTGAGCCCAGGAGTTTGAGGTTATTGTGAGCTATGATGCCGTGGCATTCTATACTTCAAGGCAAAGAGTAGACACTGTTTTTTCTATTCTTTTTTTTTTTTTTTTCTTTTTTGGAGACAAGAATCCCACTATGTTACCCTTGGTAGAGTGCTGTGGCATCACAGCTGACAGCAACCTCAAACTCTTGGGCTTAAGAGATTCTTTTGCCTCAGCCTCCCAAGTAGCTGGGACTACAGGTGTCCTCCGCAATGCCCAGTTGTTTTGGTTTTTTTTTGTTTTGTTTTGTTTTTTGAGGGTTTTTTGGTTGTAATTGTCATTGTTGTTTTTAGCAGGCCTGGGCCAGGTTTGAAACCATCAGTCCCCATGTATGATGTGGCTGGTGCCGTAGCCACTGAGCTACAGGTGCTGTGCCTTTAAATTTTTTTTTTTTAAGACAAAGATATAAAAAGGAATGCACCTGATTCCTGAGTTCATGAAGCTGCATCTCAAAGGCTCTAGATAAGTACATCTTTATCATGTAGGGAAGGGAGTCCTAATGCTACCATTGTCTACTCACATTTTTTTGCCTCCCCAGCCAGTAGAGGTCCCTAAAAGGTGAGGAGACATCTCAAAACACGTTATGCCAAAAAGGTTCACATGTATTTTTGCCAGCTATCATTATCTTCATTGCTACATACACAAAATGCATAAATTAATATGTTGGCACAGAGATGCAGAATTCTTCTTTCATAAAAAAGATTCTTTTACAAATTTAAATGCTGACGTATAACTTAACTTTTATCAGTTATTGCTTAATCTAATCCTGTTTCTCAGCAGGTTGGAATGTGGAACATTTTTTTAAACTTTAATCATTATGTCTAGAATAACATTGAAATGGAATTTTGGATAAAACAGATATGGAAAGCATTTTCATCTCAGTGGGTAAACTGTCCTCCTCATCCACTTTTATCATTTTTCTCTCTTTAGTCCCTTCCAAGAACTGAGTCTTCATTCTTTGCCATTTTATTGTACTTCATAATCTTTTCTTCACAAGGATGACTAAAAAAATGTAGTCTTACATTGACAATAGTTATTTCATAGCTTAGTAGATTTTACAGGTAGAACTAATATCTAATTTAGAATGGAGTTTACCTTGTGTTTTGATGCCCCTCTAAGAGTGTGTACATAATGGAGTTCACATAAGACACTTAAAACAGGTATAAAGTGTCTGCAATTGGAGGTAACTATAAATTATGAGCGAGTTGCCCACTTGTCCTCCATGGATGTCACACATTTCAGTGGTATGTGCCTCAGGGTTAGGCAAAAAAAAAAAAAAGTGCAGACATTTGGATAGTGTAAAATAAGACTTTCATTTGGCAGAAAATGGGGATTTTCTTTTCCTGTTTACTTTACAAAGCCGAAAGAAAAATATTTTGAGTTTATGACCAAGAAAGAATGCAAGTTTCTTCTTACTTTGAATAAGTAGTATGGGTTCAAGACTGGCATCGTCTTGTTGGGAGTCCCTGATCCTGTCCCGACTCAGGAGGGCTCTGAACACTGATCTGTTCTTTCAGGTCAGTGTGGGAGGGGTGGGGGGACACACCTGCTGAAAGGAAGCAAAAAGGAAATGGACCAGATGGCAGGAGGAATGAAGGAGAAGAGCAGAAAGGAAAATTCCCCAAACACCTGTCTGTGGTATTCTTACATCTGCTGAAATAAAAGACTAAACAGGGAGGGAATCAGCATGGCATCTAGACCTCTGGATGAGCTGACTCAGTCAGGGGCTGCTCTGAGGCTCTGAAGGGTCACATGTAGAGTTCGTTAGGAAATGGAATGGATAAAATAGGAAGAAAAAGATGGACTTGTTGCCTGATTTCCTTTGTGAGAATATTTCTCTGTCTTTGGAAACCATAACTGTTTTCCAAGAATTAATATGCTTCTGGTTCTAATCACCCTGAATTTTGTAAAAGAGTAATTTTCTTTAATCCACCTAAATAAGCCAGTACTACTACCATCACCACCCAAAACCCTTGCCCCCACAAAAGCCTCTTTATGAAAAATAAAGAAAATGGCTTATTTACTTTGCAACAGCCCACATAAATGAAACAAAAACGTTCAAAAATTATAAAGATATAAGATTAATAATTTTGCATCATTTAGTTACAATAGAATTATCCAAAACCAAGCCCTTTCTTAGTTATTTTACATGTAAAAACTAGACCACGGAAGAAAAAGGTGCCATATATGTTGCCATTAGGGTTTCACGGAGAAGCAGTGCCACGGAGCATAAACCCACATATTGAAATTGTATATTTAAATAAAAGGGCTCACAGCTCTCTTAGGCATGTGGCACATTACTTTATTAATTCCTGGCTTAAACAGCCAGGGACCACTGCTCTCTCAAGGTGAGTGGCAAGTTGATTTCTTTACTTTTGGTTTAAATAGCTAACTGTGCACATGCGCACTGTACCTCATTAATATTCATTACAATCCCTCTGCACATGCGTACTGTACATCAATGACTTCATTAATATTCATTACAATCCCTCTGCACATGTGCACTGTACATCAATGACTTTATTAATACTCATTACAATCCATAATCCATCTAATGAATAAACATCTTGTGACTGTCTTGTGAGCGGCTCCTCCCTAGTAATCTACAGTTTAACTGATATCACTTTATCTAACATAATCCTTTTGAACATAATCCTTTTAACATAACTTAATGGAGAACATGCGGTTAGCCATTACTACTTCTGTTCTTATCTGATGAAGCCTGAGGCTCTGGAGGAGGAAGGTGGATTGAATATCTGCCTTGCTGGCCTCACCATTTGGAGGCAGTTACTTCAATTTTAAGCAAGGCATAATTAAGAAATTTCTAAGACATATAGAAAATTTGTTTGGAAGCCCCCACTCCCGTGTGGGCCTTAAGTCAGGGGGTTTTTACACCTGTAACCAACCCGGCCATATGGGATTCTGCCTCAGTTTCTCACAAGTATGCCTGCACAAAGTCTTTTTGCTCTCTCTCAAACAGGTTTTTTGGCCAGAG
>NW_003852398.1:12587465-12589247 GCF_000181295.1 Otolemur garnettii | reverse complement strand
ATAATATATATATATTTTATATATATATATAATTTTAATACAGAACTATTTAGAGTATGTTTTAGTGGAACTTCAGTTCATGTATAAATAAGACCTTTTGATTTCTCTACCATAAGTAAATGGCTAATACATTGATGGCCAATGTTATTTTCTCAAAAGACAATAAAGTATGTTAGCATGTATTTTTGTATGTGTATAAGTGTGAAAGGAAGACAATTCCCTGGAAAAAGAGAAGGAAGAGATAGGCCAACACAATAATCCCACTGCTTGATCATACCTCAAATTTGAATTATCAAAACTTAGAATGATTGAAAACAATATTTTCTATTTTTCTCTAATTTTGTTTGATGGGAATAAAAATGAAATGATATTTGATCTTGGAAAAATATGCTTATAAAAGGAAATTGGACCAGCATGCATTATTATAGAAACCACTGAAAGTGAAAATGAACAAATTGATTGAGAATTAGAATAAAAGTTATAGGTCACTATCTGCTGCCTGCTTTATAGAGAGATATGGGGTTTTAACAGGACTAGGGATTATGCTGATGATATATAAACACATACAATTGGCCAAAGTTCTCTTGAAACCATTTCAAATTGGCTTCTGGTGCAATTTATTGAAAGGAATTCCTTATCTCACACACAAAAAAATGAATAGTAAAATATTCTCATGTGATAACCTGTAATTCTACTCACTAGGGAAGAAAACATTATAAGAGTTTAGTGTAGTTTATCTTAGGGCTTCCTTAGAGTTAATATTAAAATTTGATATAACTCTAATTTGAAGCCAAGTAGAAATTGAAAAAATGTTTTTTGTTAAATGCCAACATCTTCCTAACTCCATGTTGAATAAGGAAGTGACAGAATTTAAGGGAGGCTTCCAATATTCCTGATGTCTGATCTAAGTATGTAATAGTATGTTTTCAGTCCTTCGACAATTCTCCCTACATGCAGGGTTATACTTTCCTGACAAACTAAAACTTCTACAAAGAATATAACTGAATGATCCAGCTGGAACAAGACATAATGATACTTATGATAAATACAGTTTCTAATAATAAAAGGAATTGCAGCATCAGCCACTAGTTTAATTAAGGGCTTGATGTATAAGATATTATTTAATAATACAAAAACTATAAGCATCCAAGGTCTGTAGGAGAAGATAGATCCAGAGGGGTTAAATAACTTTCTTGGGCTCATACAACTAAAAAGAATAGCAGAACTGGATTTGAAGTGAGATAGTCTAGCTTAAGACCCTAAATTTAATCAGAATGTGACCCAGGTTTTCAGACAGGAGAGCCTTGATACTTGGGAAATATCATTTCAGTGTGCTATCTCTTTTGCTCTGGACCTAGGTTGTATTCTCCAGCATTAATCTAAGAAGTAACAGCAAAAATTCATGTATATATTCATTCAGTCGTATTTTTTATAATCACAGCAATATAATCAATGTCATGTGCAGTAAAAAGAGTTTCTAAACCTGCTACAAACACACATAAAGGCTTAGATTCACAAAATGGAATACAAAACGTAATTGAGAAATTAAGACTTAATTGAAGAGCCAGTATCAGAAATATGTTAAGTAGGCAAAAATGATCTTCATTTAGCAAAGGACTTCAGAAAAATAACTAGTCCATTATTACCAGCTTGGCCAGGGCAAATTAGGTCTGAGGCAAAGAGACAATGATACATAACATGTTCTATGTAAATGAAGAAAGCAAAGAGACAGTGATACATAACATGTTCTATGTAAATGAAGAAAGCAAAGAGACAGTGATA
>NW_003852398.1:12577580-12587203 GCF_000181295.1 Otolemur garnettii | reverse complement strand
TGATACATAACATGTTCTATGTAAATGAAGAGAAGTTTGGATGTTCCAAGTTAGTCCTTTAGCAAGGGATTAGGAAGCTAGGAAAAAAGGAAAAGAGATGAGGAGACCTAGAATTCTGGGAGTTAAATGCAATATGGCTGAAATATGGCTGCTGAGAAGTTCCGGAAGGTGGAAATGGTGGAAGAATATTAAAAATAAATCTCTCTCCCAATTTTACATTATTTGTATATTAGTACGACCATCCCCGACTCTGCCTTTTTAATCTAAACAAATGGTTCTCAAAGAATCATCCTTTGACCAGCAGCCTCATCACTATGCAAGACCTTTTTAGAAATGCAAATTTTCAGGACCTTCTGGACCACAGAGGGGACTGTGTCATCTGGGTTTAACAGGCCCTCCAGAGGATTTTAATGTGTGGGAAAGTTTAAGAACCTCTGACCAAACCTTAGCAAAATTCTGCTGTAGGCTGTTTCTTCAGCCTTATGTAAGTGCTTCTTTGGGAAATAAAAACGGGTCAATGTCCAGCAGAGATGTCATTAACCAGAAGTGTGATGTAAAATAAAGATTAAAAAATTCACCCAGGATCAGCAAAAAGAGTAATGAGGTCTAATTCAGTGAATATTTTCCAAGAAACTCTGAAGTCTTACGGGAAGCAAAGTGTTTTCAGATTCTGCAGAATAGAAATTCGTTTATAAATCTTGAATAAGGGGGTAACATGATACCAGGTAGCATGAAGACTTTGGTGTAATTCACAGCTAATAATTATCCCAGAAATTTCCTATTTAGAGAACTATATAGATTTATTCATTTTTTTTTTTTGTTAAATGATCAATTTCCTTTAAGTTACACTTTAAAAACACCCAGCCACTTGAAGACAATTTTGATAGAGTTTTTGAACTTCGGTGTTACTTTGAGAGTAGAAGTAATTCACATTTGTGTAAGTGGCTTCTGGTGCTTAAATTTAATACGACTTAATAGGTACATCAGTCTTTTTAAAATATATATATTAACAACAGCATGTTTTAAGTTACAACGTTTCTTCCAATTTGGGGAATGTATGAAATCTAGTCATGGGGTTGGACATCCACTGAGGTTTGCCTGTGGGAATCGTTTCTAGAATGAGGATGGGAAGATGTTGAAAGCTACAGATGCTTTTCAGTGGGCTACTAGAATGAAAAGTGTCATTTTGGTTAAAGCTATTTGTAAGTGTTAATAGAGGAGGGCCCAGTGTGAGATATGGGCAAGGTAAGATGTGCTATGTTGCAGATAGAAGCATTTAACATGGTCAGAATTCATATGACCTTTTTATAACAGTCCATTGCTTTTCATCTGAAGGATCAAATGATGAAAAATATAACATAAAGCAACCTTTGCTTTCTCTCAATCTATAATCCTCTGGAAGAGCTATACCACCATCTCGCTCCACTCCGACCTGTGTCCCCCACTCCCCAAATGGATACTCAGTCACTCCTGGGAGAGGCTCATGACTCTGGTGTACACAACCAGATCATCCTATGTTCCAGTGACAGTGTTAAATTCAGGGGTCTGGGGAGATAAATGCAATCCAATTATCCCCTTGAAATTCTGAGAGTCAGGCCCACGGTTTTATTTGAATTGTTGGTAGAAATAGAGCCACCAATCCCCCCTTACCCTCCACCCTGGATGAATTGGAGCTGCGAATGTAATGCTTAGAGGTCTTGGTGGCTATTTGGCATTTTTAAGGCAACAATTTATCTGAGAACAGAGTCAAGAGCCAGGAGAACAAAGCAAGCAGATTGATAAAATAGGTCCTTGTTGCAATTGAGTCCTTGGGTACAGCTATACCAAATGTTAGACCTCTTCCAGCACATTCTAGGTTTTAAATAAAAAAATCATTTCCTTATGGAAATGGTTCAGGTCACATCTTTCAATATTTGAGAATAAAATAAACTTAACTAATAATAGTAGTTATGCCTTAGAGTGGGAAGGGAGCAGCAAAGCCATTGTCAGGTAGATTCAGAAACCATTTAATACCAAGCTTTAATAAATGTGGGTATGTGAATGAAAAGCCACAAGGTTTTGAGCACAGATATCTGTGCCCATTGGGATTCTGGAGTGACCTGCTCCAATTGTTATGCCCTCTCTTGAGCTCAGTGAAAAATATAATGCCCCAGCTCTATTGTATGCATAATTTAAATCAAGAAATCCTCCTAAGAATCCATAAGAATTACAGATCCTGAGTGAGATCTGTGGTTGACACTTTATACTTTGTTCCCCCAATTTAAGAACCTTAGCTGTTGACGAGTGAATCCTATTGTTCCTGGCAAGCTGTCTGGAACCCTCTGGATTTTCCTTGTTTTTCACTGTTTCTGTACTCGCAGCGTTCTATCTAGTCTTTCTCCGGCAGCCTAACATGAGGCAAGTGCAAAATATTAGGGAGTTAGTGACCCTCAAGAATAATTCACAGAGAATGACGGAAGGGAATAAATGTCTCAGCTTCCTCACTCTTGAAGTGAGACAGCTCTAACACATGTTCTGTCCCACCTCCAGAGGTTGTGCAGGGACTTTTGTCTGGTTGTCAGCAACACAATGACCAGCTCTTTAACTCTTCCTGTTCAGGCTATTTTTCCTTGTATGCCACTCTTCCTCACTCATCCACCCTTGCTCTTGGGGGTACCTGCAAACAACCATTTTGCACTCAAATCCTTCCTTGCCTCTGGGTCTGACTCTATCACTCTGTAGATAGCCAATATCCATGATGATATGCTGAATCATAAATAGTAACGAGACATAACAGGGCATAAACAACAAAGCATTTGGTAAGAAAAGCCTATACCTAATTTGAGACATTTAGAAGCTAGTCCACACAAAGACACATTATTTTCTCAAATGAAAATCCTACTTAGGGAGCTGTAGTAAGCAGATACCCAAATACACAACCACGCATATTTGAGTAAACATTATTTCCCAATTCTGAGGGTAAATGTGATTGTATTTTTGCCCCTACTCAAGAAACCTTATTTGCATATTTTGTGTTCCTCTGTACTTCTGCAAGTTGGCCTCTGAAGATGCTCAACAGATGCTCAGTTACAGAAATTGACAAAGGCAGTGTGTATCTTTGAAAACCCATCCAAATATATTTTCCGTCATAGATCCATGCACCTTTTCTAGTAGGCAATAGCAGAAGACTTTCAATAAAGGTAGGCAAACTTTACTTTCAGAATCTGGCAAGGAACTGTCAAGAAAGCTCAGTCTGAAATTTAATAGCTTGTGAACCATAACTTGTTTCCAGTAACTAGTTCTGCAGGTAATTATCTGCAGTAAGGCCAAAAAGAGCAGAGGCTGCTGAATTCCCCATTTTTAGGAAGTTGGAAAGAAAATCCCAGAGGAGCCAAAAAAGCCCAAAGATATCTATGCTTGAAATAAGCAGAGATTTGAATACCTATTCTCAGGAATAATAGGTTGAATCCTGATGGGAAATGTTCCTGATAGGATAATAATAGAGTTAGAAACAGGCCGAAGGAAACGCATCAGACAGGAGCATATTGTTCACAGGAAAAGATAATCATCTTTATTGGGCAACAGGACATTAAGTAATATGCTCCCTACACCCAACACTGTTAATATTTGACTTTAATTTCAAAATAAGAATAATCACCGGGTCTTCTGCTTCCTAAAAAATATAAACATAATAAAATCTCTTTTAATGGCCGACGTCCATTATTCTTTCCACTTTGTAATCCCATTACATTCATTTCTGTGTTCCCTGTTCTCTCTTTAGGTTGGCACATTGATTTGAAATTCAATGAAAATCTCATTAAAAATATTTTTGGAGGCAATCCAAGGAGCAGAGAGAAGGCCCTGCAGGAGTCCAGCAGGCACGGGTGTGCTGCTGATTCACGCTCCTTCTGGGCGCAGCCACCCGGATCTGTAGTTTATGCGCGTCACTATTTCCGTGACTCAGATGACACGTCCGTCCCCTCAAAGAGATCTTGAGCTAACAGGGGGCTACCTGGCCATTTCCTTTGGTGATCCCAGTAGACGACCCAGACCTGTCATCGTGTTTGGCCTTAGCCCTGGGTTGATCCTAGGCAGACTCCCAAGTTGAAACCCTGCCTTCTCCCCGGGTCTGCGCTGAAAACACGGAGCCTGTAGAGAGGGTGTGGGATCAGCCTCACTGCACAGCGTGCAATGTGTGTACACATGACACAAAAGGGGACAGGACTCTAATCTAAGTTGGAAATGAATACACAGAGGATCACATTTCACTCACTTACCTTATATAGGCTCTGTTGGAAAGTAAAAGTTAACTATTGCTTTTTTTTATTTCATAGGTTACATTTCTGCTATTAAGTTGATGCTATATGTGTGTGCACAGCTATAAGATTTTAACCCAAGGGTTTAAAAAGGGTACTTTTAATCCAGTAAGGAGAAGAAGAAGAGACTGCATTGAAGTGTAAAGGTGTTTTTTTTTTTTAATTTTTCTGAAAATAAATTAGGGGGCATACAGCATTTTTAGGTTTTTCTTCTCTTCTCTTAAAGGGCCTGAAGCACAGGAAGTTATAGTTACATGCTATGTGATTTTTTCAGTCAATGCTGGCTCATGCATGTTGATGGTCCTGTAAGATTATAATACCATGTTTTTTATTGTACTTTTTCTCTGTTAAACTTTGTGTAGATAAATAAACACTTGCCATTATGTTCCAATTGCCTATAGCACTCAGTACGGTAGCCCGCTGTTAGAGGTTCATAGTCAGAGCAATAGGTCATATACCACATAGCCCAGCTGTGGGGCAGGCTGTACCATTTATGTTTGTGTAAGTACACTTCATGATGTTCTCACAGTGACAAAATCACCTAATGATGCATTTCGCAGAATGTATTCCTGTTGTTACACGATCTATGACTATAATTTGTCATGACTGAATTTGTAATCTTCAGAATTGGGCTATTTATACTTCTGGAGTGAGCTTTATCTTTTATTCAAAGGAGACTGGAATTTCTTTCCCAGTTTAGAAATGAAGAAAATGAGTAACAAGAAGGTAGGGTTTCCAGTCTTATCAGGGGAAGAACTCAAAATAAAACTGTTGGCCCCCCAAAATGTAGCATGGTATCATAAATAGCATGCCTTTGCAGCAAGGCTGACTTACATTCAAATGACTTTTTAAAAAACATACTCAAAACTGCGGTGCAAGGTACTATAAATCTGAGGTTTGGGGAATTTTTAGCACAAGTTTTAGGGTGAGAAATCTATGTATTACTTTCGGTATAACTAAGTTAGCTGTCTAAAACAAGATATATCAGAATTCATCCTGGATATAATGAAAACTAACTTTAAAAAAAAAATTGACGTCAAGAACATCTTACAGCACACTTACTTCAAAAAAAAAAAAAAAATCTCTAGATTGCCAATAATTGGAACCTTAGGTCTATAATTAATTCTGCTCCTCCCAACAAAAATGCTATCACACAGTGTTGACTTCCCTTTAGCCTGCAAATTTTCTCAAAAACAATGACAGGAAGAGCCATATGGAGAAAATGACTTCAGAAAATCATCAAGCTTTAAGTTAATTTAGGTCCCCTCTGGTAGAAATCTATGAGAAGAGAATTTTACAACATTTATCTTGCTTAACTTGTATTCTTTCTGTTAATACATTAGGTTTCGTCTTACCCAGGGTGAGACGTTCTCAGATGCTCTTGATCCATTATTAGCTTATTTTCTTTTATGTAATTCCCCCCCATACCCCAAATTAGTTATTTTCATGGTATTCTTAGTTCTTACTATTTTAATAGAGAGTATAGTACCTCATATCCTCTGGGAACAAACGTGAAGTAGTTTATTGGCTATTGATAAAGAAGTGATCTTCTGTCATGTAATGAGCACACTGCCCTTGGTCTTGGTGTCTTTCTAGATGTTTCTCTCTCTCTTCCTAGTCTATAGCTCTTCTCTCCCCCAGTTTTCCTCTTAACTTTCTGGTTGTTGATCTCCAGTCTCCCTATGGACTATTTTCTACACTTTACAAGTTGGTTTTTCTAAGTGTGCCAACTTGAACCCTTTTTTCTTCTTATAAGATGAGCTCTAGGCAGTATTTTAACATTATGCTTGTTCTGTTGGTACATACTCTCCCATTTGAAAAATTAGAAAACTGACACACAGAGGAGGTGATGAAACTTCCCAAGGCCATATATTCAAAAACAATCAGAGCTTAACTTTCTTTTAACAATGTTCGAGTTCCTTCTATTGCACTTTGCGCCTCTCTAGGGGGGAGGAGAGGTGTGGTAATAAAACACACAGAATCTCTGTGGCTCAGACGACACCCAGTTCTTGTTTTTGTCACATATTGCTGTCTTTTAGTGAAGGCCTCTACTTTCCCTTGCTGCTTCCTGGGACTCCAATTGACAAAGACTCCACCATCTCGAAGGTGACTGTTCTGGGAGCTGGGGGGCCAGGTAGAGAGAGAAATTGGGGAGGTAAACACCAGCCAATAATTAAAAACTTATATATATGAAAATTAGAAATATACATTATTTTTGCTCACATTATCATTGACCAAATCAACTTACATAGTTATGATTCCAAAGGTTAGTAGAATCCTTTACTTAGGAGAGCCAGATAATTGTGAATAGAGGCAACACTTACAAAAATCTCCATCTCAGGTAGAATATAGAATATTCATCATGTATTTCATAATTGTAATAGATTTTTTTTTCTCTCTCTTTTTTTCTTTTTTTGATTTTGAGCTGCCAATTCTTTTACCTCCTTCCTTATAGCGCCACACTTATGGTGGGGGACATTTTCCTCTCCTCCATTTTGTGTGGTCTTATAGGATAGATCCTAAATTAGACACATCCTCTCTAGTACCTTAGCATAAAAATCAACCAGGTTCAGATCCCAAGCTGAGCCAGTCAGATGATTTCCCACAGGACTCAAGGTTTGTAGCTAGATACAAAAATGGAAGGAAGTGGGGATCATTCATTCCAGCAAAGCAAGCTGATGCAGTCATTGTGATAAGGATCATCATTGGTCTTGTTCTCTTTTGGAGATTTCCAGGAATCTCTTATTCTTTCACTTTATTTTTTCCTTAATTTTTAATTTTTTTTTTTTTTTTTTTTTGAGACAGACTGACTCTGTTGCCCAGGCCAGAGTGCCATAGCATCAGCTTAGCTCATGGCAACCTCAAACTCCTGGGCTCAAGAAATCCTCGTACCTCAGCCTGCCAAGTAGCTGGGACTACAGACACCCACCACAACACCTGGCTAGTTTTTCTGTTTTTAGTAGAGATAGGGTCTTACTCTTATTCTGGCTTGTCTAAAACTCCTGAGCTCAAGCAATCTACCTGTCTTGGCTTCCCAGAGGGCTGGGATTACAGGAGCGAGCCACTGTGCCCTACCTTATTTCTTCTTTTTAATCCGGTTTCATCCCATTTATTCTGTGAGCTCCCTGATAGCCTTATAATATGTTTTTTTTTTTTTTTTTTTTTGCCTAAGACAGTGGAGTTAGTTTCCATTTCTTACAACCAAAGAATCCACATTTATATAAACTACTTTATAAATATTCTGAAGACAATGCTGAGGGCAATTATGATATCGAAATGTGAAGTGCAGAGTGTACATGTTATTATATAATACGTGTAGAATCATAAGTAAACTAATAGCGGTGCTGATATTAATTTTTATAACTTTTATTAACGATGCAGTAGGAGGCATCAGGAAATCATAAGAAAGGCAATGAGAGCCCCTAAAAAAGTATGACTACTCTTTGTTATAGATGCTTCCACTCAGATTGCTTAGCACCTAGGTTAGAGTCAGCTTAGTGATAATAGGATAAGCACTTTGGTAATGTGATTCTGAATGAGCAATTTTCATATTAATGGCTTTCTCACTGTATTAATGAAAACACAATTTGCCACTATAATGGGGACATCACTTAAATTAGATCAAAATTGCTAACATGATCAGGACTGTTAATAAAGCAAAGCTATTGTATGTGCTAATGGTTCTGCTATTGTATTAACCATGTCCTTGTATCCAAGAATTTGTAATATATTGGGAAAAACCTGTGCTATTTTATTGATGACTTGGTAACGCCGCTTACTGTACGTGTAAGCCATTGCTATCACATTAACATCATATAGGTCTGAGCAGAAGCAAACAAAAAGGAAAAGCCCACATGTGGGATTAGTGATGAGCATTCTATCAGCTAAACTTCCTTAATCAGAGGCTGTTCTTCCTAGTCAAGTGATACCGATTACAAACCGTTAAAGAGAAAGAAAATTCTCTAAGAAAAAGAAAAATGTACAACAAGAATCGTGTAAGTGTAATGACATATTTTTCCACTTCTGTTTGGTTGGCTAGGGCTGCCATAAAAAAGTACTACAAACCAGGCAGCTTAAACAATAGAAATTTATTTTTTCACTGGTCTAGAGGCCAGGAGTTTGAGACCCAAGTGTTGGGCAGGGTTAGCTCTTTCTGAAAACTGAGTATCTGCTCCAGGCCTTTTCTCTCAGCCTGTAGGTGGCCATCTTGTCCCTCTGTCTTCCCACTGTCTTCATTCTACAAGTCCGTGCCCAAATTTTCTCTTCTTTTAATGACACCAGCCATACTAGATTAGGGCCCATCCTAGTGACTTCATTATTTTATTTTATTTTTTTTTAGACAGAGTCTCACTGTGTCACCCTGGGTAAAGTGCCATGGCATCACAATCACAGCAACCTCAAACTCTTGAGTTTAAGCAATTCTCTTGTCTCAGCCTCCCAAGTAGCTGAGATTATAGGTGCCTGCCACAACACCTGGCTATTTTTTTTGTTGCCATTGTCATTGTTGTTTAGCTGGCCTGGGTCGGGCTCGAACCCACCAGCCTCGGTGCATGTGGCCAGCACCGTAACCACTGTGCTACAGTCACCGAGCCCCAGTCACTTTATTTTAACTTAACCTCTGTAATGACTCTTATCTCTAAATACATCACATTCTGAGGTACTGTGAGTTAAGGACTTCAGTGTATAAATTTGGTGGGTGGTCACACTCAGCACCTAACAACTTCCTTAAATTTTAATTTTCCCAGAATGTGTGAATGTGCGTTCATGTAAACACTTATATGAAACACTTATAATATGGAAGATTACCTGAGTTAAAAAATTAGGCAAAGGGTTTTTATTAATATTGTATACAAATAGCCTCCAAACTAAACTTGCACGTGAAGTAAGATAACTAGCATTAAAGTACTTAACTCACCACTTTGGATACGGAAAAAAAATCGCTGTGAGTTCATAGTTTAAATGGCAGCTGCATTCTATGTGTACACAAGACAGGAACTCAAAAAGAAGAACCCCTTAAATGATAAGCAGGGTCATCTCTTGTAGGCTTATAAATATCCTTGTGCTCTGAAATAGAACTTTTTATGGGGTAAATAAAGAAAAATCTCTCGCTATTATTCATTAGGGATGAAAGATAGTCTCGCTACTGCTAGCTGAGATGAGGCATGAATTTGATAGTACAGGGTCGACTCAGCTTTAACTGTCAAAGGATTCACTTCCCTATGGTGGGGAGTCAGGGCTGTTGGCTTGGCTGCAGTCTACTCACTATTCAATTACACAGGTATTAAATGGACCCTTAGTATGTTCCAGAGGCTATTCTAGGTACTGTGC
>NW_003852398.1:12576953-12577306 GCF_000181295.1 Otolemur garnettii | reverse complement strand
GTAAATATTCTGATTTTAACTACTCTATTCTTCTCTAATAAAGTTTGGAACATCTGAGAAATTTTAACATGCTGGCTTTTAAGACTTGAAACCTTCTGAACAAATGTGAAAAACCCTAATCTGTGCTTCAGAATGAGTGGTCAATAGCCACTGCTGTCCCAGCACCTTCTTACTGTGAGGCAGGAAAGGTGATCTTGGTAATTAAGAGCTCTTAAAACAATCTGATTTAGCTTTTTCTTCTGCCATGGTTTATGTCTTAATGAAAGTAACTAAGCAAATAAAGTAGCTTTTAACATTGTTACTTTTCACTTCAGTTCCTTTCCTTTTATACAAACTGGGACCATTATCAAGTG
>NW_003852398.1:12546351-12576933 GCF_000181295.1 Otolemur garnettii | reverse complement strand
ATCAGAACAACCAGAACACATTACTCTTTATAAAATAGGCAACATGTCTTTTTCTGATGAAATTGAATTTTAATATCAATTGATAGCCAATATACATCTTTTTGAAAATGTGATTGATTTTTAACAAACTTTTCATCATTCACACACACACCCATAGAGAATCACTTCAGTATTTCCTTAGTTCAAAGGGTTCTTGGTTATTGGCTTGATTCAGTAACTTGCACCCACTTACATGAAACATTTGTAACTTTAGAAAACTGGATGCAAGCGGTTTAATTGTGAAATGATATAATGTAACATAATCCTCAAAGCATGCATTTGAATATAGTGCATATGTATTTGCATAGTAATGAATCCACAAAATAAAGTATAAGGAATTAGGTAAAAGCTAAAAGTGAAATAAGATATTGCTAGCAAGAAAACATGTGGCTGCATCACATTAAATTTAAATAGAAACTCTTCCTTTGAAATTCATTCTAAATGCATTTTTTGTACTTAAGGAAATAGAATTTGAGGAAAATGTTTTGTAATCTGAAGGTGTGACAGTTTGCATTATATTACATATTATATTCTCGACTGGAATAAGAATCAATAAATGTCCCAAATAATAATAGTCTTCATTAGTAAAGTTCTTCCTTTCATAAAGCATTTTTACTTGTAAAACAAAACAAAGGAAAAAAATACATATACTGAAAATTTATGACAGGCACGCTTGCTAGGAATTGCCTTGGCTTTTTATGTGCATTACTTTGTTTAATTCTCGCAACAACTCTGTAAGATAAAAACAATCTTCAAATTTTAGATGAGAAAAATTGGACACAAAGAGATTAAATAACTTTCTCAAAGTCACAAAACTAGTAAATGTAGTAGAGGCTTTAAACGTAACTGTCCCACCCCGGAGCTGAAGCCCTCAGTCATCAAACCATGTTGCTTGTATGCTAGCCTCATGTACCACTTCTGTTGTCTTTGGGGAAAACTTGTAACATTGTTATGAGTTGGTTTAATAATAAACTCTTTCAGAGAAGTTTTGAAGTTTCTTCCACATCATGCAATTACTAACCAGTAGAACCCATTTTGGCACCAAACCTTGTTTTTCCAGATCCTTGATGACACAGCCCAACTAGTCAGCAGGACTATTTCTTCCTCTATTCAGGGTATAGTATACGGGTACCTCCCTAGAATGGTTTGTCCTTTCCAGATCCTGAACTTTGAGGTTTGTATTACAGAGGGATCAACATAGAATACCAGTTGAGCCCTCTCCAGTCACCTCAAGGTACCTGAGGTTTAATGTGAACACACAACAAAGGATCTTTGTACTAATTATATCTAACCCTGCATGGAACATTGTAAGATCCGTTTCTTTGTGTCTATACAAGTCTTAGTTCCTCACCCTCAGGGTTTTCAGAAATGCAAGACTTGAGGATAACCTGAGCAGTAAAAGTGATATATCAAAATATTACAGCCGGCCATTTCTATTTCAGTTAAATATCATCTAGCCAGCCAGCAAGCAAATATTTGTTAATCTGCTATGTGAAGGCATTTTCCTAGGTACTGCACTTGAATGAGAGCAGATAGCTGATAAACAGAAACAAACAAACAAAAACAAAAGAAAAACAGAAAAAAAAGGACAAGACATAGGGTCAAGTGGTGGTAAGTCCTCAGGAGGGAAGTAAAGGATTAGAGTACAGATGCCAGAGACATAGTATAGCATGTTAGATAAGGTGGGAAATTAATTTCTTACTGTCATGTAATCATTTACCACCAACATACCAGTTTAAAAAATCGCCTATTATGGGCGGTGCCTATGGCTCACAAAGGTAGGGCGTTGGCGCCATATGCCAGAGGTGGCAGGTTCAAACCCAGCCCAGGCCAAAAAAAAAAAAAAAAAAAAAAAAAACGCCTATTATTTTATAGTTCTGAGTGTATGGAATGCAGTTGTGGCCTTACTGGGTCTTCTTATTAGAATCTCACAAGTCTGAAACCAAATTTTTGGTTGGGCCTCAGTCTCATCTGAAGGCTTAACTAATAATCCATTTCCAAGCTCTGTCACATTGTTGGCAGAATTAATTTCCTTGCTGCTATAGAATTCATGGGAGTTATTTCTCTAAAAGCCGGCAATAGAGAAAGATATTATGTGGTCCTTAGAATCTCTCACTTCAGAGAAGGCCCAGATCCTATTTTAGAGATCTCCAATTAAGTGAGGACCACTCAGGATAATTCCCATTTTTGAATGTATAGAATTCAACTGATTAGGGACTTAATTACATCTGCAATATCTCTTCATCTTTGCCTTATAATGTAACATAACATAATGGATATTGTATCTTCTTTATCATAGTCTGTTGGTTAGAAGCAGATCACAATTTTCACCCATGTTCAAGGGAAGGGTTTGTCCAAATGTATGGTAACCCTGGGTGTGTCCACCACTGGTGGTCAGGGGAAGTCTCACTGAGAACTTAATGTTTGAGCTAATAGCTGGATAAGATGAGGGATTGAGGCATATGGATATAGTAAGGAGGAAGGTTTATGTGCAGTAGGAAGAGTATGTGCAAAGTTCCGGAGGCTGAAACTTCCCTTGTATGTTCATAACTGCAAGGGGCAGAGAGGCTGTATCAGAATGAGTGATGTGACAGAGAGGAATGAATTCAGACTGATGATAGAAGGTTTTACCATAAGGGAGACATGAAGCCATTTGAGCCTTCCTACTGCAGGCTGACAAGATCTGTCATTCTAGCAGGGAGCAAACAGTAGCAGTCGTGGGTAAAAGCAGGGGGTCATGTGAAGGCTATCACCATAACAGAGGTATGCACCACAGTCTCAATGGTGGAGATGAGGATGATTGTCAGAGCTCAGATATTTTAATGCAACAGAATTTCTGAAGTGATTGGTTATAGAGGACAAAAGACAGAAAGGAGTCAGACATGATGTCAGGTTTTAACATAAACGATCTGTTGGAACAATTTTGCTCGTTTGTAATTTTGCTCAATTTGTAGGAGAGGTTGGAACCTCTCCTACAAATCATAGCATCACACGATGTACAAAATATCCCAAATGTCCCATGTGCAAGGTTATTTATTGCACAACTTTTCAAAGTAAACTTTTTCATTTGGGAATAGTTTAAGATTTACAGAAAAGTTGAATGATAGGATTGTGGCTCCCTTTATGCTCTGCACCCAATTTTTCTGCATCATTAACGTTTTGACATTACTACAGTGCATCGCTACAACTAAGGAATCAGCATTAGAGCACTGCCAGTAACTGAACACCAGACTTGAGTCATATTTTAGTGGATTTTTTCTAATATCATTTTGTGTTCTAGGGTTTCATCTAAGATACCACCTAGCATTCAGTCATCACATGTTCTTACCTTCCTCTTGTTTGTGACACTTTCTCTGACTTCTCATGTGGATGATCTTGGTAGCTTTGAGCAGTGCTGGTCAAGTACATGTAGTTTATTACCCCAGTTTGGTTGGCTTCTATTGTTTTTCTCATAGTGGAATTACAGGTTTAGGGGAGGGAGGCTGCACAGGCAAGGTGCCATTCTCAGCACATCAGAGTACGGCATACATACTAACTACAAGGGTTTTTATTTAGGGTGTTGACCATGATCTTCTGGCTACGTTCGTGTTGGCCAGGTTACTGCACTGTAGAACTGCTTTCTTCTCTTCCTTTCCATACTCTACTCTTTGTAACATTAAATGTAGCTCACACTCAAGTAGTGGAGAGGATAGCCCCACCTCACTGACGTGTGGAATTATCCTCTATGATAGGTTCATCTTCATCTTCCATTTATTTATTTATGTTTGTATGGATTCTAGACATTAACTTATACTTTATACAACTTTACCTTATATAGTTAGCATATAAATTATATTGCATGCTAATCCAATACTACATTATTAATCTTATTGTTCAGTTTGTCACTGCTCGGGCCACTGAGCGATCTTTCAGGTTTACTTCTGAGTCCCTTTGATATGATCCTCATTATTTTGTTGTTTGAGCACTTCCTTACTTTATGGACATTACAGGACTCTTCAAACTCATCTTGTATCTTCATTGCCTGAGATCTAAAATCAACTATTTCTCCAAGGAACCCTAGTTTTATTTATTGGTAACAGTAGGATGTTCTTATTGCCACATAGTAGTGGGTTTTTTTTTTTCTTTTTAAAGAGGAAGGGCTTTAATTCAGCAGGTGGAACCATGTACCAGAATTCAAAAATGGCCGTGCTCCCCGACTGGCTCTCCTTCCCCTTTTATCTCCAGTCAAGGACTCCATGGATACCCTTCTCAATGGTCAGTTTGAATCAAGCTGGAGAAGTTGGCATGGGCTTTAAAGAAGTGGAAGCAAGTGTTAGTTTCGAGGTCCCAGGAAGTTAAGTTTCTACAAATTCCTAAGAGCCGAGAGTCACCCCAGGGAGAACATAGTGGTGTTTTTTAACCGAAAGACATTTAAAAACAGTCTATGTGTCCATTTACAGGAGTAATTACTTTACAATAAATCCATATATAATAAAATGTTACACATCATAGAAATAAGGAAGTATTTCATTAATATAAAATGAATTTTGGGGATATAGCATTGCCTAAAAATAAAGTAGAATGTGAATAGCTTGTTATTACCTGTGTGCATGTATTCTAAACTTTATAGAAAAGTAAAAAATAACTAAATATATGTGCACAAAATATCCAAAGAAGAGTACAGGTGACAATTGCTAGAATGAGTTGCCATGCAGAGGAAAACTTGGTAGCAAAGGAATAAGATGGGGAAACTTTTTATTGTACACACATTTTGTCCCTTTTGAATTTTAAATCTACTTCCCACTCAACCACATCTTGAAATCATATGACACATATTTTAGATGTGGCTGTGTATTATCTAAATCCCAAAATATTAAGGTAAATAAATGACAAAATTATGGTCTACCAAACACCATTCTTGGTTACTGTTATTGCTCCAACTAAATTGTACATTATTTTATGGCACGGCCGCCTTACGTTTTATAATGCATGTCTCATTTTCCTCCTGCAGTGACACATCCTATGTGGCATTGGGCAGACTTAATTGTCTTGCCTATAGTAAGCATTTCCCCCCTTTTATTTAACACTAAAAGGAAGCATAAAGATTCCTTTGCAAAATGAATCCTTCCTTTGTATCACTTGCCATATTGATTGCCCAGAGGATCTTGTCTTGAACAAAAATATCAGAGAAAATTATATACCCATTTAACGTAGTGATGGGCAGAACCATGTTGGACGTAGGAAGGCTGATTATCCACAAGGGGATGTGGCTTATAGTACTGTAGTTTAGTGTTTGCTGCAAATATCTGCTCAGAAGGATCTCAGACCCAGGGAAACATTGCAAATATTTTAATTAGCAACTAGGCCTCCAAGATCAATTATAGTGAATAAAAGCCAAGAAGAAGAAAAAAAAAGCTACCAGGCACCCAGGCTCCCTTCCTGGAAAGCTTCTTCTCAGCCTTTCCACACACTGTCACCTGTCTCAGAGTGTTGCCAGGTCCGCTTACAGGGGTCTGTGCATTTGTTTCCTTGAGCTCTGATTAAAGAACTGTGATTTATTTGTTTATATAACTGTGTCCTTACCAAACTGTGAATTCCAGTCAGGGGTAACTGTGGATCTCCCATTAGAGATTCACAGCTTAGCATGGGATCCAGAATATGCTCTAAAAAGATGTGAAGAAGAAAGAAATAAGAAAGGGAAAGAGGGAACCCAATGCACAATGTCAAACACAAACTTTGGCTTTAGGGAAGAAGAATTCTTAGAGTACGTAACTTAGTAAGTGGAAAAGCAAACGCTATGCTAAAGGATGCCAGAGAGAAGAAAAACGAATAAAAATAATATTAATAACAATAATAAATACAGAGGGAAAAGGAAAAAGAAGAAAAAAATGTGAAATGACAGTATAACCAATTTCCAGGCTTAATCTCTCAGCATGCTTAACGCAGTGAATAATTTGAACAATGGAACCAAAGATGCCTGAGAAGGGTTTAAAATTCAAAAGTATGGGCACCGTATAGCGACTCTTGGAAATTTCTGTATGTTATGATTTAACAAAAGTGCAAATTATAGTTTACTGGCTTTAAATACACCCAGATCTTCTTCTGCTCTTGATGTTGCCAAGATGTTTCTCACGCTGTTTTAGGAATTTAAATACTTGAGAATAAAAAAATATAGATATGAAAAGAAAGAAAAAAGAAAGAGAGAAGCAGATGTATGTACAAAGAAGGCACGTTCAAAGGAAAACAGCGTAGAAAAGTAACTGAAGAAAGGGAAAAAAATGAAAGATAATTGTATGGAAAATATAAGAAGCCATTGCTAATTCTTTCGTAATTCTGTTATTTGAGAATAACCTAATCAGTAAGATAATTTTGCAATAATAACAGTAGCTAACATTTTTTAGAGCACTTAGTGTGTGAGTGCTTTTACCCGATAGAGCATTCAAATGTTCAGTCCTCACAATAGCCTTTTCTGGGCATAAATATTAGTATCTTTTTTTTTTTTTTGAGGCAGGAGCCTCAAGCTGTCCCCCTAGGTAGAGTGCTGTGACATCACAGCTCACAGCAACCTCCAACTCCTGGGCTCAAGCGAGTCTCCTGTCTCAGCCTCCCAAGTAGCTGGGACCACAGGTGCCCACCACAATGCCTGGCTATTTTTTTGGTTGCAGCCATTGTTGCTTGGTGAGCCTGGGCTGGATTCGAACCTGCCACCTTAGGTGTATGTGGCTGGTGCCTTAGCCACTTGAGCCACAGGCGCAGAGCCAAATATTAGTATCTTATTTAACACATGAAGAAACTATAGTCAAGAGGAATCAGGACTAGTTATCCTCCCTGCCAATGTAGCACTCTTTATTCTATACTTTTCTGGCATGAAAGAAGACTGTATTTTGCTGTGCATAATGCTCTGCTAGGTATGTGTGCCCACTGGGCTCCCCCACTCCAGAGTCATACTGTCCATGTACAATGTGCATCTTGACTTTCCCTCAAAAATTTTGGGGAAAGAAGTATGTATTGTACATGGTGAAATGTGGAATTTTGATATCCTAATTAACATTAGTTAAGTGATACTACAGTAGAGTAGTCTCCCAATCCAATATGACTGGTGGCCTGATAAAAAGAAATTATACACGGACGGCACCTGTGGCTCAGTGAGTAGGGCACTGTGGGCCCCACATACCAAGGGTGGTGGGCTTGAACCTGGCCCTGGCCAAACTGCAACAACCAATGAAAAAAAAAAAAAAAAGAACAAAAGAAATCACACAGGGGTAACACCATGTAAATATTGAAGTCATTCTACCAGGAGGTGAGTGACTACCAGAAGGTAGGAAACAGGACCAAAACAGACTCTTTTGTAACGCCTCCAGTGGGAGCACAGCTCTATAACATCTCAACTTTAGATTTCAAAACTTCACAACTGTGAGACAATCAATGTCTTTGGTTCTAAGCCATTGGGTTTGTGGGGCTTTCTTTTGATAGTCATGGAACACTAATGCACCATCCACAAAGCCATTGTTTTGCTCATCTTCTTCCTTATTAACCTCATTTTTTGTCCAAGATTAATATTACTTAAAAGCAAAACCAAACCAAAGAAACTGCATGAGTTTACTGAATGGTGGATCCTATACCAAGAGCTTGACAAACACATTATTTCATCTTATTTGTATACAGTCCTGTAAGTTATGCAGGTTTTAATTATGAGCAAATAATACATAACCTTTAAGTAACTTAACTATGTTCCCACAGGTGGACATAGGACTCAAATGTACATCTGTCTGACCTTGCTTTCCAAACTCTATTGTTTAACATTTTTAATCATGCCACTTAATTAAGCATTTACTTAAATGACTTCTTATATTATTGTCTAGGTATTTCCACCTCTCAAACCAAAACTGAGATGCTTCTGTGAGCCATGCAATCCGCATGTACTTTCTAAATGTAATTCTAAATGTAAATGTGATTCTTACAACAACCCTACACAATGCTCTGTAGGCTCAATTTATAGATGAGGAAATTTAGGCATGGCATTTTAAAGAGCTAACCCAAAGTTACATAAGCAGAGAATGCCAGGGACAGAAACCCCATGGGGCTAGCACCCCAGAGTGTCTGCTCCTAACAGCTACCCTGTATCATCTCCCCAGCAACATCTTTGAAACAGGGTCCTTTTCCCCGTTTCAGTTTTTCCCCTCTAGATCTACTAGAAGGCTAGAAAGATAGTACATTCTAGGTAAAATTTACAGGAAGGACCGAGAGAACTCCAGAGCAAATGTGACTGAAACTGCTCCCCTGGCCTCTGGGAAAAGGTCTGGGTTATTTACTGCAAACAGGCTCCTTACGGGTACAGACTGCCTTTTCTCTCATTTGCTGGTCTCTCCCCAAATCTCCTGTGTTATGCAACATTCGATGCCACTTCATCCTTATTGATGGTTAAGAGATTTGGCAAAAGTGTTGCTTTTATCAGGAAAATCCTTTTAAGTAAAAGACAAATCATATACCTCTGAAATGGATTTGATGTACCCCCCAAATTAATCTTTAAAGAGGTTTTTGTGCCATCATATCACCAAGATATGTGAGGAGATAAGATAGATATTTTAGAAATGTAAACATCTATTCCCAATTTTGATATTATCAGACATGGGATATTCAAAAAAACACATTAGATGTTTATGAGGGTTCCTTAGTAAAGTGTTGGGGTGTGTGTCTATCAACATACACATGTTTTTAAAATTGAGTTCCGTCAGTATGCTAGCCCAAATAGCAGTCAATGTGATAAGTGGTATAGAAAAAAAAAAAAATCTCAAGGTGAATTTTTCCATCTAACTTTTCCCTAAGAAAACTTTTTTAATTACTATAGATGTGACTCCTGTGTACTCCTGCTTTCATTTTTAAGCCAACGGGAAATATATTTCCTACTGTTGTTATGAAACCTCTAAAGTTAATTACTGAAGATAGTTGGATTATTTTTTGCTTATCTTTATTCTATGGGGACTACACACCATTTGCATGTAGCCATGTAGGGTGAGTTCACTTCCGATACAGTCAATTATATAAGTCTATCAACAGCTATTTTATTATGGGAACAATAGAGACAGACGGCTTGGACTCTGTGATGAATATAGATTAGAGAGAGGTCACCCTGACATACATAATTAGTTTTAGAATGTTAAATTAATAGGTAGAATGCCCCTAAGGCAACCATACATTCAGGCTGAAGCTGCAGGAGCTGGGGTCCACTCCTGTCTGCTGCTGTCAGCACCTCCACGGCCTAATGCACTGCTTACGAAGGGGCATAAGGTATTATGGCAAAATGAAATGGCTGTAAAAACAAAATTTGCATAATGCTACGGTCATACTACATATATTTCCCTTCAGAAATATTCATGCAGCTAAATTATTATGCGGATTCTTAGTAGGGTGTTGGCTACACAGATAAATCTTTAGCTGCCTTACAGCCTTCTATAAATCGCTAAACAAGGGTTCAAAAAACAATTGGTGATAATATTCAGAGAAATATGAAAATTGGGGTCTGTACTTGGTTTAGTTTAAAACTGTGAAGGTGAAATGAAAGGTGTTTTCCTGTTATCAACGTGTATGGTTTGTTTTTCCCTCCACCTGTAGGTGAAAAATAGTATCACCAGCCACAGAGCTCACCCAGGAAAGGGGACTGAAAGGTGATATCCAAACTTTACTTTGGATGGTCTTACCATGGTCTCAATCCATGGTCTGAGCTATTTTGCATCAGTATTTTTGTTACCAACCTACTTGAAGAGGAGTAGCCTAGTTTTTTGTGTAAAACAAATGATACAATTTTCTCAGAACTTTTAGTAACTAGACAAACTTGAAGCACTCCAGAGTCATGTCGGCAGTACAATTTGTGCTATACGTTACTCGATTTTATGTCAACATGCTATAACGTATTTGTTCCCATTCTAACATTTACTATGTGGTAAGCACCCAAACTAGATAATCCATTCTGCTGTTTACTTCAATACCCAGAGCATACCTATAAATTACATTGTTATCCACATTTTACTAAAGCAGTAAATGAGTTACCTATTGATTGTGAGTCTCTGATCACACAACCAGATGATAACAGAGCAGGAACTGCTTTAATCTGAAGGCCATATTGTAGTGGCTTTATACGATTTTTTTTTTTTTTTCTCCTTAGGTCATTAAGATCCCAAATGAGTGATCTAGGCCACATGTTTTTAGGTTCAGATTAAACAAATAATAAGCATGTTATTCATCTCTAGCACCATGTTAGCCACCTTCAAGATAATCCTACAGGGTATTTTACCTTCTGAATCTATAGCCCAGAGAAGCTAAGTAACTTCCTCATGGTCATATGGCTTGAGTTCAAAGGCTCTGGTTAATTTTTAAATGTTCATTTCCACGTTATCACAGCCTCTGAGAATGCAATGGATACTTACCCAATGGCCTCTTCATTTTCTCTAATATGCATAGGCATATTAGGTTCCTAATTATATAATTTATGATGCTTCAGGTTATAAGTTACAGAACAGTGCATAGAGATAGTGGCTTGCAGGATCAGACCATGTAGATTGCACATATCAAGACAGCCAAAGACAGGAAATTTTCAGGTTTCTTCAGCAGATCAGTCTTAAAGACCAGCATTCACATGATTTTCATCAGTCTAGTTGAATAGTTTCTGCACTATTCCTGGCAGTATTTCACTCATAGTTTAAGAGGGGAGGTCATGTTGGCTATCATAGGCAGAAGCCCTCAAACTTAGTGGTCATTCCATCCCTGGTAAGATGCTGAAATAAGGAAAGCATGTAATAGAATAAAAGCACCTCAGGAGACTTCCTTTGGGTTTTCATGTCCAGAATTGAGTCATTTGAATAAGCATGTCCTACTTTAAGGAAAGATGGGGAAGAGAGTAACTGAAGTTTTCAATGTCTTCAAGGTGAGGGACACTCTGTCAACAATGAAGTGGGATGTGGGTGTGATGATGAAGAGCAATTGTCTGCCAGTAGATACCACCAATGTTTAAGCCAGCATCATACCCTGATATTTACTCTCTGACATATGATATGCTGATCTCGCCACAATACAGAGACACAGAAGTAGAGACTATACAATCCTACTAGGTAGATACTGTAATTTTACTAACAAATTGTTCCAGGCAAGTAAAAAAAAAAAGTTAGTCATTATAGTCTCAGAGACAATAGAATAAAACGTCATGGAATAACTATCCTTATTGGTAGATAAATTCCCAGGCAAAACCAGTTATTTATTTTATAGTCATTATTTTATGGAAAGTAAATGTTGGAAATAGTTGAGGTCTTTTCAAAATGTAAAATTTCTTTTTTTATGGTAACTGAATGTCCTCAGGAAGCATTTTTGTCTTACACTAAATGAGTGATTAAATTATGGAACTTTTTGGTAACAGAATGCATCTGAACATTCACCTTATTCTAGTGTTTATTTCCATTCTTTTCCATCTGCTAATTCTTAGTCTTAGTGAGCACAAAAATGTCTGCGTTGCTTCCATATAGAAGTGTGATAAATAACATACTGGAAATGTTATTATAGGAGAGACGACACTGTTACCTAATTTTCAAATCTTAATGTACACATATGTGGATACGTTTTAGTGAAAAAGGCATAACCAGTCCTGATTTTCTTCTTAACACATTTTCTGAATTCCTCTTTAGACAAATGGTCCTAGATCCAGGTTAGATTTCCAAATATTGGATTTGGGGCATAAGGATGGAGTAGTATTAACCCATAACTTGCAGACCAAGGAGTAAAATTTTCAGCAAGAGTTTCAAAAATAAGATGAAACAAAGGAGTTAATGGCTTAGAATATAGAATAAAGCTAGAGAATGGAAATATGTTTGTGTGTGTGTGTGTGCGCGCGTACACAACAGAAGTGACAGATGAGAAGCATGAGTTTCCAATGAACAATCAAAGGCAACATGGCTGTAGCACAGCTCACGGCTCATTTTATACAGTTTTTATTACGACACCTTTTAAGTTGGGCAAGAGCTTTTAAAGACAACTCTGGTTACTTAGACATCAGTGAAGTTTTATCACAAGTTTGACATACTCTTCTAGAAGATACTTTCTTTCTCAGTAACCAAAGGGAGTCTGCTTTTCACTTGCTTACCTGATTTTCTCATTACTTATAGGAATGGGTTAGGAGACCTGCCAAAAAGCATCCAACAATGGAGAAGGACAGAGTTAAGGGATATAGTCCCATGGCGAGTGGGATCAAAAGATGGCCATATTATGTCCTTGCATTTATGTTTGGGGAGACAAAGACTATACAGGAGCAAAATGATAACATACATGTGATTTTCTAAGAGAAAAAAAAAGGAGTGTACTGAGAAGCATTAAAAAATCACTCCTTGGCTCAAAGGAGTAAGGTGCCAGCCCCATACACTGGAGGTGGTGGGTTCAAACCCAGCCCCGGCCAAGAAATCATTGTGTGGGCAGCGAGAAGCTCTTGCTACGGGAAACCTAAGGCAATGCCTTAATTCAGTAAGCCACATTTTGTAAAAAAAAATAATTTTAAGTTAGAATTTTTATGCTATGAATAAAGACTAATAGCCATTGGGCTAAGTGTGGCCTATGGATGCCTTAGGTTTATTTATGGCTGTGGTGAATTGGGCTTTTATTTGAATATCTTTAGTCAAGGAGTAGGTGCTACCTGGCTGCTTCTCAAATTTGAATTAACAGTGCATTTCCCCAGCTATAGACACAGGGTGCTGCCGGTCTGTCTGGAGTCAGTGTTCGTGCCCTGCTCAGTGGAGCCCAGAAGGTATTTCAGCCCTCACTCACCCTTTTTGTGAAGTTTACACTCCTCACGCCTATATATAATGTCCCTCTGTGTTCCTAAACCATAAACCATCAGCTAAAGGATTTTGTCAAACTCTATGTTCTGCGGTTATGAAAACAATATATTTTCCCTCATTTTCTCCATCTGAAATCCTAACACTGAATATTTTTTTCAAACACAGCACTTTCTTCTATCCTCTATGAAATTCAGATGTATCCAAACAACCCCTGCTTCCACTCCAAGAATCATTAATGTAGAAATGCATTAGGAAGATATCTCTAAATATATCAAGCCCTCTTTTCTTGATTTTCACAAATTTTTGTTTTCTTCTTCTTTTTTTTTTTTGCCTTAATGTAGCTCTTCCAATTAGGTGCTATGCTTTTATTCGGATTTGTCTGGAGAACATCTGACCCTGTTAATCTTCTTGATAGACCTAAAGGGGCTCCCAATAACTGCTCATTGCCTTTTCAGAAAGCTTTCTCTCCCTCCGTTACCGCATCATGTGTTACTATAACGTTTGGCACTATCTGGTAAATTTAATACTGTTTACAACATGCAGCTGTGTTTTGTTCCTAAATACAGCAAAAGTAATCATGAACAAGTTCAAACTACAAAGAAAAAATCTTATGACTGCTAATAAAATACACCTATTATTCAACAGGAAATAACCCAATTGAGAGATCATTCTTTTTTCATGACCTAGCTCATTTTCAGCTTTATGGTTGCAAGAAACATATGGAAACACTTCCAGAGCTGGTTTTTTCTCTAAAATCGAGGTGTTGCTAAGATTCTCATGGAGCGCAGTAGGTTGATGACAGGTACAAGGAAATGGCAGACATTTAAATGATCCTAATTATAATTGGTAATTAGCTCCCGAATTATTCCTGACTTTTTTGGTTGGAATGAAAACACTTTTCACTGTTATGTAATTCCCACAAAGAAATATAAATATCTTACTCAAACCCAATCTTCTTATGAAATAGAACTTCTAGGAGCTGAAAGTGTGTATTTCTTCATCTATGATAGCAATAGAAATAAAAGGCATCTTAACATTCTTGAAAGGAAACTTCATTTTAAAAGTTATGTCATTATAAATAAGGGCCTTTAAAAAATTCCGATGTTATAAAGTATCATTATAAATTGCATTGTTAAGTTTCATCTAGGACATCTCTATGCTAGGAAAATTTATTTCTTTCCTTCTTCATGATTTCAACTACTGTGCATATTTTTCATTTTAGTCACGATGTTCTGCTAATCAAAACTAGCAATATCATCTACAGAGATCTGGGGAATTAATTAGGTACATTGCATTTCTACTTTGCTAATCTTCTCTATGTCTTTGCTTGGGGAAAATGAGCCCATCAATGACTGATAAACTAAGGAGATTCTATTTGCTTTACAGAAGGGTCTACTAAAAGGCGAGCTATGGTTTATAAATCTTTTAGTCCTATCCTGACATAGCAGCACTTGAATATTGACCTTGAAAGCAAAAGTACTGTGCTCTGTATGAAAATCAAGTATAGATATTTCTATATTACCTGATTTTACTTATATGTTCATATTTTATGTATTTTAACCAGAGAGAGAGGAAGCACTAATTAGAACTACACAGAAGAGGTGGCAGAGAGCCTCAAAGTACTTAAAAGGATGTCTTCTGACCATACCACTTCTAATTGAAAACAATTCAAATAAAGGCCTTTTGACAAATCTATCTGTGTGCTAACTTCAACACAGTGGATCTAATTCTTGGGCAAGTTTGAAACCTTATTCCACATTATATTAAGTTTTCATTTCAAAGACAAAGTTGGAAACCAAAAAAGAGAACTTTTTTTTACTTTCCTGGTGATCAGGAATATTCTACTAGTAAAGACAGTGCTCTGAGTCTGATTAGAGAATTGATAAGTCATGCTACAATAAGTAGAAAGATGGCACAGGCCCATCCTGGATCCTTGAGATAACAATGGAAGCTGAGTATAATAATTCTCTAGAAGTTTGGATAATTGGGTTTAGTCTGATTGTATTCCACTGGTGATGGCTTAGAAGGGTGACTCCCAATGCTGGGAGCCTCTTGAGGGTTCAAGTGGGTCCTTGGCTTTGTGCAACAAAGAATAAAGTGAAAGTGAGATTTATTCAGACACTATAGAAAGTCTCCTCCACAGACAGAGCAGAGGCCAGTTCTCCTTGTAGAAGAGAAATGGCCCCATGGTCCTGGTATCCCTTTATTTAAGCAATTACTTAATGATAGGCTAAACAAGTGGAGGAAAAATTCATGGAGGGGTATTTTCCTGGAATTAGGGTGACACTCTCCTTTTGACTAAATATAACCCAACAGGAAGTGCCATGGCGGCAGGTGCATGATGGGAGTCAGGTTGGGGGGGGGGGCTTAGAAACTCTTGTAGTCATGAAATGTATAATGAAGCTGTGAGGTCTAGAAGCAGTCAATTTCTCCACCATCTTGGCTTCAACCAGTTGGAACTTTCTCTGCCTCCATTCTCCTTTGAAACTTTGTGTTGAGACTTCTGACTCAGTTGGGCAAGGTCTTCACAATTAAGAAACCCCCAGAACAAAGCAGTGGCAGAAGCAGTGCCTGCCAGTTCCCTGTCTCAGTTTTATATACTCTTGATAATCCACTTACTTCTTGACTTATTATTAAATCAACTTATTTAGCATAATCAATTTATTCTCGGTTATTAAATCAGCTTATTTTTTGATTATTAAATGCTGACTGTTGTCTGCCTCCTACTTGAATGCTTTTTGTTCTTAACCAAAACACATGTTACATTTTTGTCTTGGGGATATTTACTTTAAGAAGCTGTAAGATAATTATTTGCAGTTTAATAAATTGCAATTCTTGAAATAAAAATGATGGCAATTTGGATAAAACGTCTTTTAAGAAACTAGCTCATGGGGCTTATATTGAAATAAAAAAGAATACCATAATTTCATTAACTATCCTGAAACAGAGTTTGGTGCATTTAAAAATGTTCCTCAATACTTCCATTTTAAACAATTATTAGAAGAAATACTGATTTCAGTCACTTCTGAATGCAACATGACATTTATATGTTTTGTAATTTAGGGTCAACGAAGTGGTATTTACCACTGAAGTATATATTTAAACATGGTGAAATGATAAAGTTCATGTTTATCTTACCAAAACTAAAATAATAAAAATTATATTTTAAGAAGTTTTGTGATCAATATTCAAGGTGATGTAGCAGTTTGATATGGGTACTGGCCAGTCATCGTTTTAGAATTATGTAGGTATCTGTAGAATCCCTGTACAATGGAATGGCAGGGATTATTAACCTAAACTTATTCTCAAATTTTACTGTCTACAGCAAGATTTAGAGAACTGGTTTTCACATCCTTCGCTTTTGTTGTCATTCCATACCCTGCCAATACCACTTACATGATAGTGGTAAATTGAGCACAGAGATATTAAAGCACTGACAAGTTCCTTTCATGTTTTCTGTCTACAGTGGTGGTTCCTTAAATCTAATTTCCTACATCAGATAATACAGTTGTGAGTCTCCAGTCCCCTACTGAAAGTGGGAGTGACTTCATTACTGGCCCTAAGAAAAGTGTTCCCCACCTAATAATGGATCAGGTCTGCCCCTTGGGTGTGGATATGAACTATGTCCCAAACTTTAGTTTTTCTAGAGATGAGTTTTTCCATTGCCAGAAAAGAAATAGCCACACAGCAGTGAATTTATGCCTCCATAATGAATATGGTTAGTTCACAATCGCATGCCAAGTGCGCATTCATATTAACTTTATGACCCATATAATATATCGTAGAGCCACAGGCTGAAAAAGAAACTAATCAACCTTTTATGAGATAAAGACACTGTAGGACAGTTGGCACTATGGAAGGGCTGAAATTCCCAGACTGAGTGGTTCACTTGGGTTTGTGGCACTGAGGATCTGCTACCTCTGTCAGGCTCCAGCCTTCACGTCAGGCTCCACCAAGTCTGCCCACAAAAAATAAAGCAAAATAAATCAAAATGTTACCAGAGGGAAACCTACCCAGCTGGGTTGTTTTAGCGAATATGGAAATAAGTGAAATTTCTAATGCCACTATCCTCGAAGTCTTTTTTAGTAAAAAGAAATTATTCACTTGCTAAGCTCATCACAGATCATTCTGCTTTAAAGGGCTTTAACCATGCAGGTATAAAATTAAAAGAACACTTTTAAACCGAACAGTGGCATTAATATGCTCATTCTCGTCATAACACGACACGTTTTTTAATGCTGTTTGATTCATACTACATTTCTGTTGAAGATAAAGGTTCAGTGAGTTAATCTCTACCTAGTTTCTAGGATTCACACAATTTATGAAATTACAGATCTACGATTAGTTGTCTGGCAAATGTGCAAGAGAATAATACTCAAAATGTTTATTAATGTTCTGCAAGTTGAGGGAGAAATCTCTTAGGAATTGTTTGAGCCTTAATCTTATCATACACGTTGACAGTTATTCTAGAAAGAAAATGCGGAGCCTGTAAAACATCTTTCTCTTTATATTGATCTTTCCATTGAATCCAGACAAACATTTTTATCCAGTGGCACATTAATGTAGCCAACGCTTAGGCATTTATCTGAGAAAGAGTAATGATGTCATCCAGGCTTCTCTACAATCACCTGTTCGATCTTCCACATGCAAAGGGGACAACTCCATTTCCTTCTCTAAGCTCAAATAGGCTAAAGTAAATTCTAAGTGACTAATTTCCATCCTTTATTTATTACAATTAAATAAGACCAATCCTCAATTGTCCTTGTTTGTAAAATGCACATGTTATATGAAAGCATTAAGGTGATTAAGTCTTTCCATTTTATGGACTGTTTAATTTATTGAGAGAATGATGATGACATGTCACTTCTAGTGACATTTTTATAACAGATTTCTTCTTTTATTTTTAATTCTAACATCTTGACAGGTCTAGCGTTTGAAGGCCATATAACCAATCCTTTGTTTTGCCCAAGTATCTCTGCTTTGCTGATAAACAGAAGTCTTGGCTTCTCTGAAGTGTGATTAGAAAATGAGAAACATGACAGGAATTTTGGTTAATAGTACAGAAAATACCTACAGAAATTTAAATAGGTTGATCAAATCTTTTGAGGTAGGTGAATTTTGTGTAAGGAGGTGTTATGATTCCAGAATGAAATAGTTTGGGTTTCAGTATACAAGTGGAAGAATCTAAGTCATCTCCCATACCCCGTCATCACCACAATTACCCAGAATGTTTTTTATTTAATGGAAAATTATGTACTAATTAGGAAAGGGGTAACTTACTGACTCTAGAACTACTACTTAAGCATATGGATTATTGCATTAAAGGGTTCTGAGCAATCGTCTGGTTCAGTGCTTCTCAAACTTTAGACCTAAGAATCACCCAAGGTATTGATCAAAAATGAAAATGCACTAGGAGAATTAGCACATCTGAAATGAGAGCCAGGATCTCCTTTCTAAATTAGTACCCCAGATACTTTTGATATAAGTGTTTCACAGGTCACTGAGGACATTCATCAATCTGCTCCTTAAAAAAATGAATTCTGAATTCTAAAATGAAGGTAGCGATGTGGCATGAGGAATAATTATGATTTGGGGTTGTGGCTGATACTGATGAGGGTTGCACAGATACAATGCTAATTTCCTGGGAGGAGCTACACAATTTGCATAAACCAAGTGGCATTTTAGGAAAGAAAGGATGAAATTCAAACTTGAGAGAAATTCTCTCAACGAGAATTATCTGATTCCCACCAAGGCCCCTGAGTAGGAAAGGCTTCCAAGTCTCCTGAATTAATACCTTTGAGGAGAAGGGTTTGTTGATCCTAGGACTAAGACACACTAATTTCAGAATTTGTTGCACAAAGTAGCTGATGTCTATTACCTTTAGGGCTCACGTCAACAGGAAAATGATTGAACACGTCTCTCCTAACGAAATACGTCTGCTCTTCTCTCCTTTTACAGAGAGTTCTCAGGATGTGTGGACACTCAGGAAGGTGAAAGGAGCCTAAAAAGAACACTTGCTAATTAGGGAAGATCACAGATCAAATGATTACTGGGAAAAAGAAAATTAATTTGCCCCCAGTTGATAAGAAGGCCAGACAAAGTACAGAATCTTAAAGGAACGGAGGAATGAGCCTGAGGTTTATTTTGACCTTTTGTACTTGCTAATTCACCAGAAAAAGAGAATGAACATCAGCTTTATGGATGTAACCTTTAGGTCAAGGGGAACATCTGTATAAATTTTAGCAACATCCTCATTTTAATAAAATTAGGTCACTATCCAAAAAATTCTGAATAATTTGTAAAGCTCTTTAATAGGAATTTCACTGTCCCTTGGTTTTATGTCAAGGTAGCTATTAAACCATTTTTTATCAGGTTGTTTATTCAAATTTCATCCTGTTAAAATACTTTTGCAAATGCTGATAAAGACTGACATCCTCAACTGATCATTTTTATTTTGTTTCATCAGCTCTTTTGGTGCAACAAATTAAAAACACGAGAGTAAATTCATCTTTCTTATTAAGAAAATCTCTCTTCACCACAAAACTTAGTCTTTATCTGTGCTTTACTTTCTGCGAGATATATGTCTATCTAATAATTTATTTTTAATGGCAAGACATTGATTGTCTGTGTTTCTCAGTATTTTCCTGTAAATTATCCTGCACATTTCCCTTCCCTGGTCTTAATCATTGTCTGAGTGACTACATTCCTTGAGTATTTAATACCTCTTTAAATTCCAAGTTGGATTTATTCACCCTACTTACTTATTTGATTATTAGTTTGACAAAGTAACAGGAAATTCTCCCTTAAACCTGGAAAGAATGCCAGAATCTAGTTTATATTTTTATTTATTCAAAGTATATTTATTAAGCAACTACTAAGGACTCAAGACATTCCATTTTCTACAAAACTACAAAAGTTGTGATGCAAAATCTCACCCCAAGTATTTTAACATTTTATTCTTTTATTTTTATTGTTTGGGATTCATTGAAGGTACAAAGAATTAGGCTACACTGATTGCGTTTGTTAAGTAAAGACTCTTTTATAATTGTGTCCCACTCCCAAGAGGTGTGCCATTCACCATGACCTCCTCTTCCCTCTCCTAGATCTCTCATTCTCTGTCCTCACCCCTTATATTAAATCATCTACTGCCTTTATATTAGAATTGAGTACATTGGATTCTTGCTTCTCCATTCTTGTGATACTTTACTTAGAATGCACTCCAACTCAATCCAGGTTAATACAAAAGATGTAGTTTCCTTCTTTTTTTAATGGCTAAATAGTATTCTATGGTATACATATAGCACAGCTTCTTAATCCAGCTATGGGTTGGTGGGCATTTAGGTTGTTTCTACATTTTAGTGATTATAAATTAAACTACGATAAACAGTGTAGTGCAAATGTCCTTATGATAAAATGACTTTTTTTCTTTTGGATAGAGATCTAGTAATGGAAATGCAGGATCAAATGGGAGGTGTAATTTGAGTTCTTTAGGATTCTCCATACTTCCTTCCAAAAAGGTTGTATTAGTTTGCAGTCTCACCAGCAGTTTAAGAGCATTCCCTTCTCTCCACATCCATACCGGCATCTGCAGCTTTGAGACTCTGATGTGAGCCATTCTCACTGGGGTTAGGTGATACCTCAGGGTGGTTTTGATTTGCATTTTTACATTTTAAAACAGACACATATGTACTATCCAAACCTCTCTATAGTAAGGCAATGATTTGGAGTTTCTGTAGTTATCTATTTTTGATGACCTTACCAGTATTATATCAGGTAAATAGCATTAAAAGTAGAGATTCTTCTCTTCAGGAAAGAAAGGAAAATTCTTAATGCCTTTAACAAATCCATTTCATCTTTCTCACAGTGGTTTGGCGACAAAAATCTGTTTTATTAGGAAATAGCTTTGAGAAACTGAAATTTGCTTATTTGAATTAAGAATTAGAATCATTTCCTTTTGTATTCTCTGGCATTTTGCAGAGTCACTTTCAAAGAATAGCAGTTTAAAGAAACCTAAAGGTTCTCTGCCTGTATTGCAATCCCTGAAATATTCTTTCCTTGCCTCGTTTATTCTTCATTATCTACTAATTATTCCTCAGTAGTTCTTGCCCTAAAAAAAAAAAAAAATACCTTTTCTTCCCTTACTCCTGGGATATCAGACAAAGTTGGATGTTATGTTTGTTATTCCTTTGATTGTGATTATCTGAGAAAGCAGAGACTATCATTTTGACTTCTGTCTGCTTAATCGTTAGTACAAAATTAGAGGACAACAATTGTTTTTGCTATAAATAAAATTGGTAGGAAACATAAACCATATATAAATCTACATATTAATATGCTATACATTTAATATATAATAAACAATATAAATATATTCTTTTAAAATAATCACTGATAATTTGATTATGATATAAATCAACAAGTTTTTGAAGATAACAATTACATGGTTCTATAATAATTATAAATATGTGAATAAAATAAATTATAAAGAATGACTTTATTCTTAAATTATTGTATGTTTTACTAAATTATACATGGCCCAGTTTTCTTTTGTTTAATGTTTTCTTGGTACTTCTGTTTTATTCTAATTTCAACCTGTGTATTTACGTGTAAAGTATCCTTCTTTTAAATGAGATATAGTTGTCTTAGTAATCTTTTTTTTCTTATAGAGTCTTACTTAGTTGCCCTCAGTAGAGTGCTGTGGTTTCATAATAAACTCAAACTCTTGAGCTCAAGAGATCCTCTTGCCTCAGCCTCCTGAGTAGCTGGGGCTACAGGCACTTACCACAACATATGGCTAGGCTATTTTTTTAGACAAGGGGTTTTGCTCTTTCTCTTGCTCTTGCTCAGGCTGGTCTCTAATTCCTGAGCTCAGGCAATTCACCTGGTTCAGACTCCCAAAGTGCTAGGACTATAGGAATGAGCCACCACTCCTGGCTCTCAAGCTTTGCCTTTTAATTGCACTGTTAATCCATTTATATTTAATGTACTTGGTAATATAGTTGTATTTGAGTCTACTACTTGTTATATTTTTTATTTACCCTCTGTCTTTTCTTTGTTTCTTTATATCACCTCTCCTTTTATCTTTGGATCATTAAAATTTCTTTGTATTATTTTAGCTTATCTCTTCTCTTTGCTTTTTCATTATACCTTTTGGTATCTTTCCTTTAGTGGTCATGCCCAGGATATGCTTCTGTTTCAGGTATACATTGTTGCACAACAAAGCATTTTGAAATTTAGTGTATTAAAATAACAACTATTAAAAATTCTCTCTCATGAGAAATTATATTGCAGGCTGAATTGTGTCCCTCCAAGTTTGTACAATTGCCCAGGACCTCAGAATTTGACAGTACAATTGCCCAGGACCTTAGAATTTGACAGTATTTGGAGATAGGGTTTTCAAAGAGGTAATTATATTAACATGAAATTACTAGGATGAATCTAATGCAATCTAACTGGTGTCATTAAAAGAATAGAATGTTAGGATACAGACACATTTTGAGAATGTTCGTCACATTCTTATTCATTAAGCAGCCCTCCTTTTTGGTTGTATATATTAAACTTGGAAACATTCTGCGCTCATGAGACCATTTGACACAGAGAGAAGTCAGCCCTCTATCCACCACGGAGAAAGGCTGTTTCCACACCTCTCTGATGGTTTCTAGAAGTGCGATTTTTATAAGCTACTTGTTTCTTTCAGTGGGAATGATTGTTTCAACTTACTACGTTTTGTTTGGAAGTGGAAATCCCAAATTAAATATAATCCTAACTGATATACATAAAGGCCTAAACAGTACAAATTTGAATTTACCTTTTGCCATTCTCTATTACTGCCCCCCAGCTCACATCTTGTGCTACGACAAAGTTAGATTTTTACTGTTTTTAACAACACATCACATTTTCCTGCTTTTGAGCCCCTGTTCATGCTTGGTTACAGCCAGTGCCCACTGAATATCTGTATGTTCTTTATATCCTGCTTCAAGCATCTCTTTTATGGAATCTTTTCTTAAATTCCCACTGTAAATTATCTTTATCAGCTTTAAAACACTTTCCAAATGTATTTTACCTCCTTGACAATGCATTGTATTTTTCTTATCTTTTCTCCTTTTATAAAAATTTAAGCACCTATTCCCCTTCATAGACAGATTACAAATTTCTGACAAGTGAGATGTAAGCAAGTCTTTACAAGTAAGGAGTGTGTTTAACTCAATTTATAGGCACTTAAATATCTTGCATATAAGAGGTTAAGACACAGCAACCGATTATTTGACAGGTCCTCATTCTGAAATGACTGCCTCTGCTTCTGGGTGACACATGAAACAGCTATTTTAAAAATAGGCTTATTGAAGTATAATTGACTGACCATAGAGTGTACATATTTGCCATGTATTTTCACAAGTTGCTACATAAGTACAAGTATATACCCATGAAACCAAGAATCACAGTCAAGATAATGAACACACTTAGCATTCCCCAAGTTTTCTTATTCACTCCTGTAATCTCTCTGCTTCCCTCCAATCCTACGCAATTTCTGATCCCTTTCTGTCAGTATAATCTGTGTTTTTCTGAACTTTATATAGAAAGAATCATTCAGTGAGTACTCTTTTTGTTTTGTTCATTCAGCATAATTGAACCTGTTATTGCAGGTTGACAGAAATTAGATTTCTTTCATATAGTGACATTTACAAATAAAGCTGCTAAGAACATTCATGTACAAGTCTTTATATGGGCATAGATTTTCATTTTGGGGTGGGGGATAATAATACCTAGGGGTAGAAAGGGCTATTTCACATGGTAGGTTTATATTTAACTAAGCCTTTATAAACTGTTTTCCAAAGTGGTTTTGCCCATTTAAATGTCCACCAGTAATTAATGAGAATTCTACTTTCTCCTTACATTTGCCCACACTTGGCGTGGCTAATCTTTTTTGATTTCAACTATCCTAATATGTATGGAGCAGTATCTCACAATAGTTTTAATTTGTGCTTTTCTAGGGGCAAATGGTGCTTACCATTTTGTGGGATTGTACATGGAAATGAAAAAGATATTTATTCTCACTGAGTGAATAGGTGAAAGGTCAAAGAAATTCTGGGCATCCTTCTGTCTTCATAAATCTTTAAAGTAAAAGCAGATAATTTTTACAGACACAGAGAACAATACAAAAAAAAAAAACAGAAGCAGAAACAGAGAAGTAGGTAGATGTTTAGACAAAGTGAGAGATGAGACATACAAAACATTGGGATTGTATACATTTTTCTAAATTCCAATTTCCATCAATCCTGAATCCCAACTATTCTCTGGTTTCAGGGTCACAACTTTTTCCTTGTTGACACAACCTAACTCTGGCTGTCTACTATAATGTGCAACCAAAGATAATAAGGAACGATTATTTAACTAGAGTATTTCTATGGTATTGGCAGTAGCCTTTAAAGGTTGAAAAATTATTTTAGCATCATTCAATTATTTGTTCTTAGTGAGATGCCATCTTTAGCAAATATAACTTCACTACACGTAAATATACCATACGTCATTGTTTTCACTTCAGGCTCATAATAATAACCTCTGTGTGTAGTGTTTTTGCAGGATTAATGGCTGGTTAGGGTTAATGGCTCTCAGCTATGCCATGGGCCATCAACTCTTCCCAGTTGGCCATTAATCCCCAGGAAATGCCTTGTACCTCAATCATTATGGCTTAATTAGGTCATTAAGAATCTGCTGGTTAATTGCCACATTACAGGGATCCAGATATGGGCAGGTGGTTGCAAAGACCAGAAGAATCACAGCCACCACAAAACAGAAAACTCATTTATGCAAATGTGTATATAGAGGATAATAACTAAAAAGTAAATAGATGTTCTTACCTGATATTTTTTATTAAGAAGATGTTCATATAATTATAAAATATTTTTGAATGAGAAATAGAATTTTGTTAACATTCATAATAAATATTCTTCAAAATTATTTTCTTATTTTACAAAAGAAAGTTGGCTCAAAGTGTGCTAAGTACAATTTCCCATTAGGACTTTGAATAGTTTCAGATCTAGGTATTTCATCAGTCAGCTGCCTTGTTTTGGTTAAATCTTGGGCTTTTTCTGTCTCTGTTTTCTCACCAGTAATTTAGTAGAGATATACCAAAATTTGGGGCACCCTGATATTTTAAAAATTTGATTACTAAGTTAAGCTAAGAAAAAAATTGCACTAGAAATGTGAATTACATTAGTTAAATCATATTTGCCTTACAACTTCAATTTTGAAACAGATATAGCTGTCAAATATCACCAATATCCAGAATACAGAGCCTACAGGTGTTAAAAAAGATAAGAGAATATTGTGAACAAATTTATGTCAATGATCTTACCAATTTATATTTAATATACAAATTTCTTGAAAGATACAACCTACCAAAAGTCTCTCAGGAATAAATAGACAACTTAGATCTAAGTCCTCAATCTAGTAAAGAAATTGAATTTACGATAAAAGGGTTTCTGTAAAGAAAACACCAAAGCTAGATGGTTTTACCAAACCTTTAGCAAAGAAATTATTGTATTTAAAAATTCCTTTAAAATGTATATATTAAGCATATTAGATTTACTATTCATAAACATACACATACATATGTACATACTCTTCTAATTCTCTTCTGGAAGAGAATTTGTATAAGAAAACTATCAGGTTGAATTTGGGAAATAAGATACTTCAATTTTGACATTAAGCCTCTGAACTGATAGGAGAGTAGCTAATACTTCCTTTCAGAAGAAAAATATTAGAGGAACACACAACATCAGTATTAATTGAGGAAAATTATCCACTTCAGGATATAAACCACTGACATCATATAGTCTAAAAAGGGTGTGAAAGGAATATTTATTAGTGAACCAATATGGAGAATTTTCTCTTGACATTACGGGAAATCATTCATGGACTATTTTTCTAAAAGACATCATAAATTATGAGGACCAAATAAGTAACCGAGCAAATATTTAAGCAGAGAGTTTATTTTTTCCCATATAAACTAATACCTATCAAAGTTCATTCCATCTAAAACATTTGTTAAATGCTCACTATTTGTTAGGCATTATAAAAATTTATGATGGGGAAACAAGATGAAATGAATTTTTTTAAAACTAGATTGCTTTCTCTTACATATTTTCTAAATGGCTCAGTTCATCCCATTCTTATTCATTAAGCAGCCCTCCTTTTTGGTTGTGTATATTGAACTTGGAAACATTCTGTGCTCATGAGACCATTACTCTACACACATCTGTAATGCAGATAATAACTGACAATCTCCGGACCGGAGAGAGGGCAAATACATTGGAAGGTTTCTGTTAATTAGTTAACATGGCCGTTAGGGCAAAAGTGTATCTGAATTATAAGTTGCTTAAAACTCAAAGGAATAAGAGTTCTTCTTCATTTTTTTTTTTTTTTTTTAGCCTAGAGAAAATTTCAGCTTAGAGAATATTCAGCCTGAAAAACAGATCAGCCTGGTTGCAAGTCTGTTCTGACACTAGAAATCTTTCCACAGTATATGTTACTGTCAGTGTTAGGATTTTGAGGCCAACAGAAGGTTGGTGTTTAGGGTAGGGTGGAATGGGAGATGCCATAACCTCTCACTAACTTCCAGTGTATTTTACTGATGACTTTGGCCCCCATTAATTCAGCTGATGTATGAGGACCCCTTATGTAAAAGGACCCATTCCTAGCACCTGGATTCAGAGCAGGGGACAAGATAGAATTGATCCCAGCTGTAATGGTGCTTATAGTCTAATGGGGGGGGGGATAAAATAAATAATCAAATACACTTTCTAAGAGTTGTATGTCCCATTCAATGAAATAAAGCAGAGAGGTTAGATAATTTAGTTTGGTTGGTTAGAGAAGATCTCTTAAAGGAGTTTCTGTTGGGGCTGAGATTTGAATGAACAGAAGATGCCAGCCCTGTAAAGATCAGGCGAGAGAACGTTCTGAAGGCAGAAGAAATGGCTGGTGTGCAGGCAGTGAAGTGGAAATGAGAGGTGAGTCTGGCTAGAAAGCAGTGGGAGAGAGAGATAGGGCACAGAAGGATGAGACCAGATTGGGGAGGGTCTTTGTAAGAAGCTGAAAGGGTTTTGTAAGGGGCTTTATACAAAGTGTGTTTTCAAGCCATTTGAGACTGTGGAGCAGATAGAAATAAGAGTATAAAATCTGAGAACAAAGTCAAACAGGATTTACATATTTGGGAGTCATTGGAAATAGATTGTAGTTAGGATCATGTGATGGAATGACAGAAATGATCTCAAGGTAAGGAACGGGGCTGTAACCTGATTACATGCTTTGGTGCTCTAACAGGTGACTGTGCTTCTTTTATGTTTCATTTAATTTTAGAAGCGGGAGTTCAGACCTGAAGGAGTAGCAAGGTGATATTGTAGACCTGATTAAGAGAAAAAAGTCCAGTTTGAACCCTTTGAGAATTGCTGATGATAGTTCCAGGAAGCAGGTTCAAAGTGGGTACTTAGAGATTGTCCTCTGTCTCGTTTAGTTCTGCCACTTTGGCAGCAGGCGCGGGGCAGCCAACCTCCTGCTCAAGAGAGGAACCTGAGAGTTCTTCAGCCTCAGATTGCGTTTGCCATGTCTGGAGGCCGTTGTTTAAGTGGACATTCACCATCCATCGCCTCCCTGGATGTGTGGTGCACCATGAGCAGCGCCTAAGAAATTCAAAGTGGGGCAAATTGCCACTTGATCCATGGTGGGGTTTTTACTTAATTCTAGCAGATTTCGCATTGTAGTTACCATTTTTGAATGTTTGTTGTATTTATTATTATAAATGATTCTTCCTCATCAACTTTTTATTCTCATCAAATGAGAAACCAAAGGAGCAGATTTAGGGAAGATAAGCACAGGCGCCTCTGTAGGGAGACTTTATGTTCTCCAGTGTCACATGCTTTGCGTCCACCTTGGAACTAGAATCATTCCAGTTCCAAGTGGTCCTTCTGCCTTTTAAAATAGCCTTCTGGGTAGGGTTGACCTGGTTATATTTAGAAACTGCTAATACAATCAACACTGAAAAGTTGCAAGCTAGAGTGTTTCTGACAGCCATCATTACCCCTGTTTTCTAACCAAAGGAAATTAAAGCAATAAAAACTCACATGTTAGTCAGGATCTAAACAACAAACAGAGACCACTATCCATTCTTGGAAGCCATGGAATTTAATGGGGAGAGTTTGTCATCTATGTGCAGAATGCTTGGGAAGCCAAACCAGGAACAGGTGGCTGGAAGCCTACCTAACCCAGACTTCAGCAACCTCAGGGGCCAACAGGGCTGGGGAAACAAAGAGGAGGGGCAATGTGACTGGAACCTAGAAGTGTCCTGTACAGTGGCTGCCACGGGAGAGGAAGAGAGATACCCAGTTTCTTCCTTTCTCCACCCTTCCCATCTGCCATCAGTGCCTCTGACTGGCCAAACCCAGCTGGAGGCAGCTGGAAGAGGAGGCTGCAAAGTGTCGGTTGCAGGGATCAGTTCTTTGCCACAGCAAGAAATGCAGAGGAAAAACAAAGACTAATTCTGAGGGCAAACATTCCTAGGGACCATGGAACACTCTTGTCCTGTAGTTCAAGAATTATAAAAAACAAAACCAAGCCTCTGGCACTAGTCTATACCTTATAAGGGTAAGTGCAATAAAAAGTATGCAAAGGATTTGAGAATCAGTGTTTCATTGGGCAGACCTCATTCTAACAACCTGACATTAGGGTAAAGTACATCTACTGTCAGCTGTCTTAAATATGTATATTTTCAATTTTTTGTAAAAAAAATCATTAATAATTTAATATTGCCCAAATTCCTACCCATAGAAGTACAGAATGTACATCAAAGTAAGACCAGAAAGAAAAGCACCTCTGGTGCATATAGTGGTTCTCCACAAGGTTTCCTAAAGCTCCTGACTTAGAGTGGGATTTTGGAGCCCATCTGTTTTCTTGGCTGAGATACAGCAAGTATAGTTGACTGCTAGTATGCTATTCTTTGTATCAGTTTTTCATTGATTCATAAAAAGCAGGGAAAAACAACTAAACATCTCTCTGAAAGTCAACTAGTTGAATTTGACTCCTGCAAGAACTAAATTTAATTATCAGGACAAAGAAATCCACTCTGAAAAATAAAGTTTAATGGTGAAGTTCCTCGTGTATTAAAGTGTACTGAGTCTATAAATTGTTCCTTCTTGATCATTTACTTATAAAATGCCATTAATAGCACATGACCTATGTTAAAGGGTTCTTGTGAGAGCACGGAAGGGTTTGAAAATGCTTTGAAAATGTGCAATTAGGTACAAATGAGAGCTAATATTGTCCATGTTTTTGTCAATTGAAAAGTATTAATACTTGCCATTTCTCATAGTGTAGTCATTTGCAAGAAGTGGAGCTTAATAAATGACATTGCTATGTTGTTGCCCCACCATGACCCGTAAGATATGATACTTTAAGAAGATATGATACTAACAGAATGTTCCAGTAGAAGAAATTAAGACTGCAAATGTCCCCAGGTACTGTGCAGAGTAATTATGGAGGATCGTAGTTCCCATGCTAAATAAACAAATAAATAAGTGATGCTTTGCCCAACTAAAAGCCAAGTAATAGCTGCAATTTTAAAGCAGTAAACTCTTAAAGGAGTAGGCAAACAAATCATGCTTTATCTCAATTTTCTCTTGCTCAGAAGGGAGTTTTCCTCCTGCACATAATGAATGAATGTATTTCCAGGGTCAGATGGATTCCATCAGTAAAATTATGGCTCAGGTGACACAGAAATCCATCTGCATCTTGCATCTTTAACTAAATTTAGTCAACTACTCCTCAACTACATTTCTCAAACTCTTCTAATCCTTTGTGGCTAGCAAAAAGCAAAGTTTTACATAGGCAAAGGCAACCCAAATTAATGCTTAAAGAAAAATCGGAATTTTCGTTTTACGCAGTATCAGTCTCTCAACTTCTCTCTTAACGTCATTGTGAAGGGTGTTAGGATGAAGAGAAAGGAATGGTAGAAGCAGTAGCTATGAATGATGTCTTTTCATTTGTTTCTTTGGGACTGTGCTTCTCAGTGTGAGTTTTTTAGCAGTACTATAATGATTATTTCTTAGTCATTCCTTTAACAAATAGTTGTTTAATTAAATCATAACTGTGTACATTTATGGGGTACAGTGTGCTAATTTGATATACAATGTGGAGTGCTTAAATCAAACTGATTAACATAATCATCATCTCACTTATTTGTTGTGGTCAGACGTTTATACTTTACTCTTAATAGATTAGAAATGTACCATCGCAGTGTGCACAAGAGGTGAGTTTCTACCAAACACCCTCCCTCCTCCCGGCCTCCCCATCCCCTCTCCCACCTCTTCTCTCCTTCTTTCTGAACTAAGTTATGTTTTACCATTTGTATGAATGTTTAGGTGAATATATATTGGTCTCATAATAGTATTGAGTACATTGGATTTTTTTGTCCAACAAGTAGTTGTTATCTGTCTGCTCCATGCTGGCCCAGTGACTCATCAGGGGTAATTTCGTATCCCTTCCAAAGGATACTTAGTGAAGTCTAGAGACATTTTTGTTGTTTTTTTCAAACTCAACTCATTATATCTCTAGGTAGAGGTCAGGAATGTTGCTGGCCTTCGATGTATAGGACAGTCTTTCCCTCCAATAACAAAGAATTGTCAAACCTGAAGTGTCCACAGTGCTGAGGTTAAGATGCTCTGTGCCAGCCACAGTGCTAGCTGCTGGGGTATAATGA
>NW_003852398.1:12544324-12545573 GCF_000181295.1 Otolemur garnettii | reverse complement strand
TGGTTAACATAGCCTTCATGTCATTTTCTTAGTTATTATGTTAAGACATTTATACTCTACATTTAGAAAGATTCTAGTTCTTTTATATCATACAAAGACTAGATAAAAGACATGATCTTTAGTAAAAGTTATAGGTATTTGAGCATGAAAAAATTACTTTTTGAGATAATTCATTACATATTTTTCAGCTTTTCCATTTCTATTATAATTTTTTTTTTTGGAGAAACTTGAAGTTTAGGTCATAGTTAGTTATTCTTCTTAGTTGTTGTCAAGACCAATCCCTAAGTGAAATTCCCGTACCTTTCATTTTTTATTGGACCATAAATTCCTCTTTTTTCTCCTCCCTGACTCCTTCCTTTCCCCTTATCCTTCTTGGTCTATTTCCTCTTCCTGCCCTGATATCTTTTTGATTTATGTAGAATACTCAGGTGTCGACGACTTTACTCCTCACTTTCCACAGAGAACTCACCCCCCTCCATGGTTCTTTTTATTTCTCTTTGGGGGGAGAGAATCTGTTTAAATAGCTAAGCATTTAAAAATTGATAATTACAAAATATAATACAAATAACCTTGAATACTGAAGCAACCCAGTTTGGCCCTATTCACATGTTCTTAGTTGATCATCATTAAAATCTAAGTTTCTCTAACCTTTATCACTTTCACCTCCATGACATTAAAGTGCCTAAAACCCAATCTTTCTATTAAAGTCTCAGAGCTAACATTTACAAAGAAAAACAAAAGGTTTTCCTTTACTCCTTGGAGGAAGTTATTTCTATCAATTCGACTCATTTGTATTTGCCAAAGCTATCACATCAGGCTTGTCTTATGTGTGCCCTTGCTATCTCTCTGGAGGGGGGGAGGGGGTCTCATCACCTCACATCTGACCAACTCCATCACTTTCCTAACTGGTGATCCCTGTCTATGTGCATCCCAATACCTTCCTCACCATAATTTATTTTGCACATTGTTAGCAAAGTAATCCAACATTCCCCAAGCATGAAATACAATTCAGTAATTTCTTACTCAAAATTATTTAATAAACTCTCCTTGTTATAGTAAGATTCAAATGCTTAATGATTTTTGTCTGTGTATGCCTTACATAAATCTTCTCTTTGAAGTCCTCTTGAAGACATCCTTCTTTAAATGTCTTTGAAATATTCCATCTTGGAGACTTTTGAAAGCTTCTTCTGAATACTGTTTCTTTATGATGACTCTTTTCTCCATATTTATTACCTGACTCCGTTGAAAC
>NW_003852398.1:12541429-12542902 GCF_000181295.1 Otolemur garnettii | reverse complement strand
ATCACTATGTAATTACTGATATTTAGATTAAGATATTGAATAGTGTCATAAAAATATTGGTATGCAACAGTAGTGATAATCAAATGAAAGGTAACTGGATAATGTCTCTATTATCTAGATAATTCTAGCATATATGAATTATTATTCACTTATGATTATTTCCTTTCTTTTCTATCAATTCATTTTGTTGTGTACTTGTAGAGACTGCAGCAAATTTAGGTCTTGTTGTGGCTCTATTATGAAAGCTTACCTCATTTCTCATTGTCTCAGACCAATAAGTTTATTCCCATGAAACGGGGAGCAGTTTAAGCATAGAAACTGAGCTTTATCTTCTAATTACTAGAACAGGGGCTGGCACGTGGAAGGCAATGAGTTAATTTTGCGGAATGATCAAATGCATATGCTAGAAATCTAAATGGAAGTTGGCAACTGACATGTGGTGGTGGGGAAATTAATTTGCAAAATTAGATCTGTTTGTCAGTCCAATGTGGCTTTTTTAAGTAAACACTTTTCTGATGTATAACTATGAGCTGCTGTTCCAAAAATAAAAATGCAATGGTTATTTTAGAGTCATGGCTTTAATGATTTTGTGAATCAGTAGTGACAGTGAAAAACATATGTTCTGAGGCACATTTCTTAAAATATTTTATTAGTGAAGGGTGTACACAGTAGCTGCAGAGATGTGTATCACTAAGTTGTTTATGATTTTGACAATAAAAAAGTATCTTTATCCTGCTTAAATTGGAAGACATAAAAATATTGGGATAAAGAATACCAAATGGTGTGGAAATTATATTTTATATCAGATAAGAAGAGCATCACAAGATTATCTGCATAGTGTGAGCTGGTATTTGTAAAAATAAAATATTGGTATATGTCAAAAGGGACAGAACATGGAATGCAAACTCAGTAGTAAATACAAAAGTTTCTTGGCAAGAAATTGGACATTATTTTTATTTTTAACCTTTTGCTCTATAGTGTTTTCCATAACAAATGTATTTCATTTTTAAGTGTTATTTTTTAATTGGGAAAAATGATCACTAGTATAATGAAAAAATGTTTATTACATATGATGACATAGTTCATCAGAAGGTGGTCTTACACATTTTCTATTTAATTATAGACAAAATTAGTTTCTAATTGTCTTGTTTATTCTGTCCTTTGTCACCTCTAAACCAAACGAAATTGGAAACTAGAGACTACATTTTCCGAACTAGAATTCTTCTCAAAGACAATGTGGAATTCAATCTGAAAAATTAAATGAGTTCAACAAAATGTTTTACTAGTGCCCATTATGTTGTAGACACAAAGATACTGAGGTGAGTGAAGCCAAGCCTCTTTCCTTAAACCTCCTACTAAGACAACAAAGAGAAGTGAACTTCCAAGAATACCAGAAAAACAAAAAAAGAATCATCAGAAAAATGTGGCTTTTGAGGTGACACTTGCAGAGATTTCTAAGTGTCGACCACAAAA
>NW_003852398.1:12527823-12529049 GCF_000181295.1 Otolemur garnettii | reverse complement strand
ACAGTCCTACCTAATCCCTCCAAATTCAGGGAGCTTTAGGTGTTATCATCTGAGCATTTAATAGAATATAACTACATACAGTGCAGATATAACTCCGAAATACCTATAATTAAAGAGAATAAAGTCATTTTTTAGGACTACTTAATTAGTGGGGAAGTTTCCAAAAATCTAATAAAATGGTCTTTAGTGTGCATTCCGTTCAAGTTTCTCTCCGTTACCTAAGATGTTTACTTTGCATCTGAAATGTTTACCTTCCTTATAAAAAGATGTTTCCTAAAATAAAATAAAATGCTTAGAAACTGAATAAATATTTCTTATTCTCTTTGGTCAATCTATTAAGAATGACTTTTAAAAATTCACCTGACATTATTAGTAGCAGTAAGTCAGTCTAAAATTATCTACAAATTATTAACGCATCATTCAAGTCCAAAAGTGCTTGATTCACTGGGAAAGCCTGGTATTATCAGTATGAAAAGTCTTTACTAACCAAAAAGATCAAAGCTATTATTATGTAATAATGTGGATTGAGCATGGGATCGCCTGAATTTTAGTTTTAGGAAGGGGTGCTGAGTGAAATGGTCTGTGCTCCATAAAAATCAATCTTTTCCACTCCTCAATTGCATTTGCATACATCCTACAATGAGGTATTCAACTTTACAGGCTCGGATACAGATGATTTTTTAAGGTACGAATGAATGAGATTTCAGCTCTGTCAGAGAAACAAGGATCAATCTAGTGCTTAATTCAGTTTCTTTGCACTTGAATGAAAAAACTAAAAAGTCTCACAATGCTATTTTCTAAATTCCTATAAGACTTTCCTAAAAGCTTAGAGAAGTTTATGAGATTTTTAGATTAAGATAGCTAAAGAAATATTTTTTATTAGTGTGTATTCTGAAGATGCTTCTCTCTTATGTGTACTACTCAAATGTTTCCTGATCCTTCACAGCCAAAATGCCCTGATATTTGAACTGACCAAGTGTGAAAACAGAGGAAAGAAAATCAGATACCTGTGTGTGTGTGTGTGTGAATATGAACTTGACTTTTGAGGGAACCATTGTTTACCATTATTGAGAGGTGTATCTTGAGTATTTATTTAAGGTTTTCCATCTTTGCAGACAGAAACTATATATATTATACTATTATAATATATAACCATAATATGATAAAATACATTAATGTTATCTTAATATTGTGTGTATACATTATATTAGATTAACACACATATA
>NW_003852398.1:12517260-12526594 GCF_000181295.1 Otolemur garnettii | reverse complement strand
GGAAGCTTCACAAAAGTGTTTCCAGACCTCATTCATTTCCTGTCAGTAAGGAAATACCGTGTTCAGACACTAAGACAAGAAACTAGTAATAGAAATTGCTGCGAATTCTGTTTGTGTTGATGCTTCAAGTTCAAACCTTTCATTTTATGGACTGTGGCTGTTAAGAAGAGAGCTGAGGGAGCTGAAATATTCATTTCTATAATTAAAGAGACACCCAGTCAATGAAATAGAATGCCTTTCTCTGTGACTGACAGCCACTGTGATTGGATGTTAGCAATGGGCCCCATGGAAGATAAATTCAGGTAATCTCCAACTTTTTTTTTTCTTCCTCTCTCAGAAATGCCTCAAATTGACACTAATTTGATAGTCTCAAATCCCAGAGCCCCTTGGATACTGAGAACGGAATGTAAAGAAATTCTCCTTGGTGTCAGTCAGTAACTTTCCCTTTTCTTCAGGCTACAAATGGCAATTGACAAGAAGAGACGGTCTGCTCACTGCTACAGCAGAGATGAACTTGAAAACCGGATTGACAGCATCTGCTCTGGCCTTTTTTTCCTGATTGTGGTACCAGTGAAGATGAAGAATAGATGATAAGAGTTCATGGGAAGACAGATAGATACCTTTAACCGTCATTGTCAAAAACAGATGGCACAACATGGAAGCCCCAAGCAAAATAAAGTCAGGGTTCACTGAACTTCTTGTTCTTTTTCCTTTTATCTGTTTACTTAACACAAAATTAAGAATTAGGGGTTTTGCAGGGGTACCTGTCAAATCTATTAAGTGTAGAGTATAAATGTCTTGATACAATAAATAAATGAGGTGAAGGCTATGTTAACCAGTTGGATGTAAGCATTCCAAATTGTATATGAAATCAGCACATTGTACCCCATAAATGCATTAATGTATATAGTCATGATTTAATAAAAAAAGAATTAGGGGTTCCAATACAAAGACTCTTCTTTAGTCAGTATTCTTAATGCTCAAGACTTTCCCCCAAAATATAGTATTCCCAGCCCTTCACCCTAAATACACCAAATGACAAGCAAGTTAAAAACCTAAGTAAATTAAAAAAAGAAAAGTAAAAAAAGAAATAGAAAATACGTTCTCCTTGAAAACCAAAAACATTGAAGCTCGCAGACTATTTGCAGTGTTTGGGGTGAGTCGTATACCCGGCCAGAGAGGAGCTGTGTGCATGTGAACAGGGCACAATCCCTGGAGGAACAGAAGTGGCCTCCACAGAAAAATCAGATGGAACAGGTTTCAGGACACATGGCTTTGCCCGGCTCAGGTGGATCTTTCTTCACCAGGTCAGGTTTGGAGGGTGATTTTATGTTTCTTCGCTGTCCATTTATACTTCTACCATTATCTGGAAAAACTTGTGCAATATATAAGCTTCAGGAGATGTATATTCAGTATTGACTTGATGGGGCTACCTTCTTACCCAGAGGGAAAAATCACAGTACATTTGCAGACATTCCCAATCACTATATCCAGGCTCTTCGAAAACAGTTTTCTCAGAAGGGCGCACTTTCCAAGGAGGAGAAAATATAAGCAGAAAAATAAATGCAGGGAGTCCAAAAAGTTCATGTGCAATTTAGTTGTCTATTTTAAACTGCACATGAACTCTATGGATGCCCTGTATTACTACTGGCTAAAAATCCCAGTCACTTGATCACCTGGTAGGTAGGAGCATTCAAAGAGAAAATGTATGTCAGACAAGCTTTCAAATACAAGCTTTATGTATTGTTCTTTTCTCTACATTCAGCACCCCAAAGACCTTCTAGTACACACCTGGCTTTCAACTATTTGCTGAACTAAGGAATATGCAAAACTATTCAGAATAAGGGTCTATCTGCCAGATGCTGTTCGGGGCTCAGATGATCCACAGGTCCAGAAAGAAAAAATACCCTGGGCACTTTGGGTTCCATATTGGTTTCTATTTATTACATTTCCTATTTGGTTGTTGCAGAAAATCTAGGAAGGAACGTATTTAATTAGGAGTAAGTATTGTACATTGCTAAAAATACAATTTCAGCTCACACCACTAGCCTTTTTTTCTCTCTTATCTCATTTAAGCTTATTTTATATTTTCCTTCATTATGAGAGATTCTTGTTACACCCTCTGAGGAGAGAAGATGCATTGGGAGTTGCGTTTGTGTTGCAGATACTACCTGGTGCAGTTATTTAAGAACTCTTGTGTTACTGCCTTTTATATCACATAGCCTGTCGAGCCTGCTAAGAAAAGGAGTTCAAGGTCAAGAACAGATTCTTGAGTTTTCCAAAGACATTGTCATCCATCCCATGGGTATTTATCTTAGCATAGATAAGAAAAAGATGTAGGTAGTGCTGAAAGGAAGCTTGGCCATCTACCAGGTACATTAGCAGGTGCCCTTCACAGAGAAATGTATACCTTTCATTTATTCATTCATTCAACAAATATTTATTGATCATTTCTGTCATATAAACTCTGTGCTATTACTTTGGCTAAAGAAAGACATACAGTTCTAGCCCTCAAAGTGCTCATAGTCTGAAATTGGAAGAATGGGGATGATCCCTGGTCAAATTCCCATTTATGGGCCAGAAAATGCCTGCCCAAAATTGCCAGGGAGAAAAACTACTTATCCATTTGAAAACAAAGTAAATACAAAATATGATTATTCATGATTGTTAAGCTAGTCACAGTGATTAGTGTGCCTTAACATGACAAAAAAATCCATGACATGGATGTTATGGATTTATGACATAGTATATAACATATTTTGGGAAATACAGCAAGCATATACTTTCCCAAAATTCTGATTATAACACCCTTTATTCAGAAACTATTCCTGTGATCATTTTTAGTTTGCTACTAAATAACAAACCTTCTTTGTTAAATCTACCTCAAATGAGATAATAGAATTCTGACTAGATTTTACCACTGTTCTGCCCCGGGGAAGGTATTGGCAGGGGTAAAATTCTCTAGCCTCTTTCGCATTACACACTTGGTCTCCCTTTGTCATCTTTTAAAAAAAATTTTTATTAAATCATAGCTGTGTACATTAATGCAGTCATGGGTCACAGTGTGCTGGTTTTATATACAATTTGAAATATTTTCACCAAACTGGTTAACATAGCCTTCATGGCATTTTCTTAGTTATTGTGTTAAGACATTTATATTCTACGTTTAGAAAGATTCACATGTACCCTTGTAAGATGGATCACAGGTGTCTTAACCTTCAAAAAAAGTAGAACGCCCTAGACAGCTTAGACTTTAAAATTCCTCACTGGCAAAAGGCTAAAACTAATGAGATTTAAATACAGTTTATTTATCACTTAGAGTACATAATAAATAAGTCAACAGTACAAAAACTCTTTGACAAATTTTCCTCTCTTTATGGCTCAGAACTCATCTCATTGATCCTTACAAAGAACTAAAGTTAGGCCCTAGGAAAGAGTTTCCCTGATTTCAGCAAGAAAAGTTAAGAAAAGAAAGTCATCATCCAGTGAACTAGATGCTGTGATTAATATACACAGTCCACGAAAGGGGCTTCAAGTCCATCTTCTAGAATTCGTCTTCCAAAAGATGGTCATTGCTTGGGATGAATCCTGCATACTGAATTCTCCAGGAGAAGAATAACAGTAACAAAAACAGCTGAAGGAGAATCAGCACCTAGGAAGTAATTGTTAACAGCATTTGCTTACGAACCAAAGGAGGAGAAAGTGTGTCATACTTTGAGAACTCTGAGAATGAAAAGAAATTGTCTGGCTGAAGTAAATGTAAGGAATTTAGCTACATGAGTCAGGGTTGAGGTTGGGTGATGCTGGAATGCTCAGGATGTCAGATCAAGAATGGAGACATAAGAATTAGTTTAGGTAAAGAGATAGGAAGCAAGGTTGAGCAAGATTGCAAAGTATCTTTGATATGAAACCTGGACTTATCCCATTGAATGGTGATCTATGAATGATTTTAAACCAATTCTTCCAATCTCTGATTCAGAGAATGTGACTGCAATGTGGTGATAGGAATAGAGACCAAATAAGGCACCAGAAAGTTCTCACATGTACTGAACACAGGCCTGGAAAAAAGCTCACAATAATTTTGATGATAAGATTAGACAAGATGACTGGTGACTTTAAGAGAATAATCAAATATGTTTCCTAACAGGAGTGCTGCTAATTTTACTGAAATTTAATAGTCCTCAGTTTGACAGTGTATAAGCCTAAAACGCTATCCTAATAGAATTTTACATGAATTTTGGTACATTTACTTCTTAATAAGCACATTGTATAGCTTTTTCATAGGATTAAAAAAATTTACATTTTTATTAATTCTAACTGGACTAAGAAGCAGCAGATTAAAAGTACCCCAATAAAATAAATTACCTGTTTATTATTTTACCACCCTTTTTTTGCTCTGCATAGATTTGGTTTTTGCATGTAATTTATTAAGTTATAATGCAAATGTAATATAATAAACCTATTGTTCAGTGTAAGATTTAAATCATTTGGACAAATGTATACACTAAAATATCAAAATTAAGATAAAGAAATTTGAATTACCCCCAAATGTTCTCCATGTAGTCAATCTCACCACCATCTTTACTCCCAGATAGCCATTGGTCCACTTTCTGCCGATATAAATTAGTTTTCACTGTTATGAAATTCTGCAGAAACAACCACTGCACAGTCCAGATTGCTCAGCACCTGATTTATTACACTCAGTGTAATGTTTCTGAGTTTCATCCATGCTGTCGCTTTGATTTCTACCAGTAGTATGTTTCTATTACTGAGAAGTAGCCTCTAGGAATGCACCATGGGTCATTTGCTCTTCTCTTAATTAATATTTTGGTTGCTTCCAATTTTTGGCATTCTGAATAAAGCTGCTATGAACATTCACATAAAATCTTGTTAGTAGATAAATGTTTCTGTTTCTGGTAGGTAAATACGTAAGACTGGAATTATTAGGTCACATAGTAAGCGGTTAACTTCATTAATAAACAACAACCTCCAAAATTGCTCTCCAAAATAACTGTCCCATTTCCAACTCCACTAGCTATATAAAATAAAAGTTATAGGTGTTTTGTAGCCTTGCCAATGATTGGTATCTGTCTTTTAAATTCTAACTCTTGTGGCAGTGGTGGCTCATTGTGGTTTTAATATGCCTTCCATTGATGACTAAAATGATGTAACATATTTTAAGTGCCTATTGACCATTCCTACACTTTCTTTTGTGAAATGTTAATGTGAATGGTTTTCCTACTTGTTTTATTTCAGTAGGTTTAGGGGGTCCAACTGTCTTTTGCTACCTGGAGGAATTCTGTCCTACTGAAGTCAGTGTTTTCAGCGCCCCTATCACCAGAATAGTACATTATAGCCAATGGGCAGATTTTTATTCCTCACTCCCCTCCACCCTCACAGCTTCTTAGTTTTCAATGTCCATTACACCCATTGTTTAACTCTGTCTTAGAAATGAGAATTTGTGGTATTAGTTTGTCCATTCCAGAGATATTTCACTTATGGTAATGGTCTCCAGATTATTTAAACTGTGGAAAAAGACATTGTTTCATTCCTTTTTGGGTGAGAAGTACCCCTTTTTACACACACCCTACATTTTCCTTTTTTTTTTTTGAGACAGATTCTTACTTTGTTGCCTTGGTAGAGTCCTTTGGTGTCATAGCTCACAGCAAGTTCAAACTCTTGTGCTCAAGTGATCCCCTTGCCTCAGCCTCCCCAGCAGGTGGGACTACAGGTGCCTGCCACAACACCTGGCTATTTTTAGAGACAGAGTCTCACTCTTGCTCAGGCTGGTTTCGAACCCATGAGCTCAAGGCAATCCACCCACCTCGGCCTCCCAGAGTGCTGGGATTATAGGCATGAGCCACTGATCCCAGCCATACTACACTTTCTTTATCTGCTCATCAGTTGATAAGTAATTAGGTTGATTATATACACTTGCAATTGTTCTATGATAAACATTGGGTACAAGTGTATTTTTTATAAAATGACTTCTTTTTTTGAAGGAGGGAGTAGAGGCCCGGTAGTGGGATTGGTGGATTGAATGGTGGTAGATCTACTTTTAGGTCTTTGAGGAATTGCCATATTGTTTTCCAGAAACTGTGCTTGTTTACCTTCCCACTAACAATGTATAAGCATTCTCTCTTCACCACATCCATGGCAGCATCTATTGTTTTTTACCTTTTTAATAATGACCCTTCTGAGTTTTCTTATAATTAAGAGTTCCTTATAGTAATATATTCAGGATGCACTTCTTTTGCAGGCATATGGGTTATCCATATTTGGCCCTATCTTTTACTTGCTTTTTTATTTCCAAATAGTGCCCTTCAAAAAGCAATTAGAGGTTTTGATAAATTCCGCTTATCAATTTTTTTCTTTTATGTTTAATGCTTTTGTGTTTTCTATAAGAAATCTTTGACTAATCTAAGGGTAAATTGTACGCCTTCCATGTTTAAATTAAGGTCTGTGACCCATTTCCAGTTAATTTTCAAGCATTATGTGACAAAAACATTGGGATTTTTTTTCTTGTTTATAGATAGTTGAGCCAGAACCATTTCTTGAGAACACTGTCTTTTCCTTTTAAAATTACTCTGAAAAATTTGTCACAAATCCCCTGGGTTCAAAATTGCTCTAACACTTTGAAATTAATCATTATAATTCTCTATAGTAAAAATACATAAAACAGTTATATCATCATTTAAATATGTCAAGCTATGCCTTTTAAAAAATTCAAATCCTATTTATTATTTTTCAAAATTTTTTGAAAAGTAGAAATAGGAAAGAATTTCTTTAAACTCATAAAGTCCATCTACAAACATCTTACACTTGACCTCGTAATAGATATGTATTCCATATATAATCAATGGATTATATATAGTAGTTTTGTTCCAGGATCCTCATGATCATCTAGGTTTATTACCATGTAATTTGGGAATAAGGATAAGTATACTCTTCCTTTCAAAGGTGTGTATCCATTCTTTTTAACTTGCCCCGATACACTTGCTGAGTACTCCAGTGTAATGTTAAATAGAGGTGGTGAGTATTAAAAAGCAAACATTATGATTGATTTTCAAATTGTAAGCCAGTCTTGCATATGTGAGCTGAATCTCCATTGAAGGTGATGTATTGTTTTTATATTGGGAAATCCAATGTGTTAATATTCTCTGAACAATTCTCTATATTTTTGTGCATGAGCTATATGTGGGTCATTAAGAAAGTGTTGAGATACATGAAAATTTAGAAACGTAAAATCCACATGGATAAAAACAAAGCCTCTTAGGAACACTAGTAGTCTGGGAGTATTGAAACTTGCATTGCCAATAAGAAGGGATGCTTCTGACTGTGTTTCTTGGGAGTGAAATAATGAACACTAACCCAGTCTGTCTCAAAGTGTTCATAGTGGTCCACGTGTGTATCTCAACTTCCTTATTCTGTAATTATCTGGTTTTGTCAATATGATAATTCTATTCGGATGATAACCTTTTAAAATTGGCACTCAACACTTTGAGTGTTATGTTATCCAGTGTCTGGATTTTGTTGTCTTACTTTAAAGACAGTTGAGCTCTGGCTTAATTACAATGAAGTGATGAAGTGACATAAAGGTCAGATTCATCCACTGAGGCTTTTAAAAATTTATTTATTTATTGTTGGGAATTTATTGAGGATACAAAGAACCAAGTTACATTGATTGAATTTGTTAGGTAAAGTCTCTCTTATAATTGTGTCTCACCCCCAGAAGTTGTGTCGCCCCCCACCTCTCCCCCTCCTTCCCTATCTCTGCTCTTCCCTTCTCCATCCCCTCTCTCCTCCCCACTCTCTGCTCTTTTTAATATTCTTCCTTCTTTCTTTGTCTCTCTTCCTCTTCCAAACCTCCTGCCTTTCTGGCTTGTTAGAAGGTTTAGAACAGACATTACATCCCTTTTTTATTTTATTATTACTGAGTCATCATCCTTCTCAGTCAATGTCCCAGTTTTTCAATAGTGTCCCTCAACTATGCTGGTTGAAACTTTAATATTTTCTGGACAAGTATGAGTGTTAGAAATGGCTTGTCTTTCAGTTCCCAAGTAGTTCTTTGCCCCACCTTAAGGAAATTCACCCCACACATACACAGCATGGCCTTGAGCAACAGGTGCAAGTGAGTCCTACACTGGGCACTCTTTCTGTGTCCCTTCCTCCTCCTTGTACTCAGTAATCTCACCTACCTCTTTTGTCTTGGAGTCCACCTCTATCTCCTTACCCAGTGAGACCAGTGTCCTACAGTGTAGATGACTTTGTCTGAGCTATCATCTGGAAAGTGAGTTCAGGCAGAAATTTGGTGTAATTATAGGGCTTACGGCATCGATTTTGCTTCTTTCTGGTTATCCACCTCTTAGCCAACATTTAGGAGAAATCTTATAGAGTTTTTCCAGTTTTGTTCACAGGGATAGGACACATCTAGTATCATTTGCTACAATATAACCATTAAGATGTATGTTTTTAAATTACATAAAACACTGTATTAGATGAAAGAATGCTAAAAGATGACATACATTTTCAATTGACTGTTGAACAGCTTCAGTAAATTTTCACATTGGATCTTTTGCTCTTAATAACTCCATTTCTTATACACAGATTATCTAGGAACATAAAATATTTAATTAAAAAATTATTCATAGGAAAATGTATCCATTACAGATTATAAATTTTAATGTACATAATGATTACCGACTATGAGTTTTAATGTACATAAGGAGTTTAGCAAGATATATTTTTCTAAATCTGGCCCTGAGCAAGTTTACTAACAACTTCTCTATGTCAAACCTATATAAGAAGAAGGGGTTCTTTAATAGCTACGTGGGAAGAAGAGAATCAACAACATATATAGACTGGTGACAACTAGCAGTGAGAAATTTCACAAAGCACCAATCAAAATATGCTTCCCGAAATCATGCCATAATATAGATATCCGTACCAGAATGTTCACTGCAGCCCAATTCACAATCGCTAGGTCATGGAAGAAGCCCAAGTGCCCATCGACCCATGAATGGATCAATAAATTGTGGTATATGTACACCATGGAATACTACACAGCCACAAAGAAAAATGGAGACTTTGCCTTCTTCATGTTTACATGGATGGAGCTGGAAAATGTCCTCCTTAGCAAAGTGTCTCTAGAATGGAAGAAAAAGTATCCAATGTACTCAACACTATTATGAATCTAATTGTTAGCTATCTTAGGAAAGCTACAATCCAAATGGAGCCCTAGACTATGGGGAAAGGGGAGAGGGGAGGGGAGGGGGAGGATGGGTGAAGAGAATGAAATTGTGGGGATCATGCCTATAATTTATCCTATTAGGGT
>NW_003852398.1:12501046-12515116 GCF_000181295.1 Otolemur garnettii | reverse complement strand
TCCCTCCCTCCCTCCCTTCTTCCCTCCTTCCTTCTCTCCCTTCCTGTCTCCCTTCCTTCATTCATCTTGGTCCCCATTGTCCAAGCTTACTATCTTCCTATACACACAATGTGTTGGCAGGCATCTTTTTTATTTGTATGTTATTCAATTAGATAATATTTTGGAATTTTTATTTTGCATGCATAGAACGTATTTGCTATTAATATTCTGCTTCCTGTTTTTTTTAATTCAGCAGTATTTTTTTAAATTTTTTCTTATTTTTTGCTTGTCACTTGCTCTGTCACTCTGGCTGGAGGGCAGTGGTGTGGTCACAGCTCACTGCAGTTTCAAATTCCTGGGCTCAGGTAATTTGTTTTTTGCTTGAGCTTTTCTAGTAACTGGTATTATACCACAACTGGCTTCCAAGACTGTTTATAAGATCTTATCTGTGTAGTTATATGGACATATTTTTTTTTGCTTGTTTTGTTTTTTCCTATAGGAAATCACATTTCACTTTTCCACTCTCCTAAAATGGACTCTTAACTTTTTTCCAACTACTTTTAACCAAAAATGTCCCAGTGACGTTCTTTTGTAGACCCGTGGGAGAACTTCTTTGAAACTTATACTCAGGATTGAGATGTATGGGTCAGAGGGTACACATCAGAGTATTTAATTTAACAAAAGTAGCTTCCTATTGCTCTCAGAATGGTGTCACCTCACTACCATTTCCCTAGTGCTGGAGGGTTATATAACATCATGCTAACTTAGATATTTTTGGCAACGGAAATAAGATAAAGTGGTAAAACATAGTTCTTTTTCTCCCCTGGTAGTATTTTCTTTTTCATTTGAGGAAAAAAAATTAAAAAAAGATCTTTGACATCTTTTTTTAAAAAAATAGGAAACATGACCTAGAAATTTAACTTTGTAATTCAGAAAAAACCCCACAATCTTCTATTGAGTAATGATCTACAAGAAGTAGATTTTTTTGGTGTAGGGAGGGTTTGGAGACAGAGTCTCACCTTGTCACACTTGGTGGAGTGCCATGGTCACAGCTCACAACAACCTCAAACTCTTGGGCTCAAGTGATTCTCTTGCCTCAGCCTCCCAAGTAGCTGGGACTACAGGCACTCGCCACAATGCCTGGCTATTTTTAATGACAGAGTCTCTTATTAAGGCTGGTTTTGAACCCGTGAGCTCAGGCAATTCACCTGCCTGAACCTCCCAGAGTGCTAGGATTACAGGTGTGAGCTACCACACCTGGCCTAAAAGTAGGTGGTTTTATGGCTAATGAGTGGTGATGAGAGGGTAAAACATGGATATGTGACTATACTAAAAATTTGTCCCCAATATTACCACCCGTTAAAAAGAGCAGAGAATATTCAACTTATTCCTTCTAATTACATAGAAGAATCATAGTTCTTTAAATATAATAAAGAGGAATAGTTTGTCAAAGAAGCCCTTTCCTGACAGACATATAAAATAAGACAGAAAAATTCACTTGGCTTAAGATTTATGAAAAAGTCACCCATGGATTCTATTAATTAAAAAGATAGATTAACTACTGTAAAATTAACTGTCAAAAGGAGGTAAAGCATGTGGCAGTAAGTTTGAAGGATTTATACCTTTTAAATTCTGTCCAAATATTATCCATTAAAGACAAATCTCAAAAATGTCATTTTAAAAAATAACAATAGTGATGCTGAACAAGAAGTCTGTTTTTTCATAGTTTTTTCCTCAACAATTAATTTATATCACTATATTTCCAAATTATCAATATAACTTATTGCTAAATATGTTCAATTGTTTTATCTTAAATATATACTAATTTTTAAGTGAATAGAATTGAGTATTGCCCATAAAATTATAATATTTGAATTTTAATACTTTATAGTAATTTATCTTTTTCGTCACTGCTGATAAGGCAGTTATATTAGATATAGAAGCAGAGATCTCAGTGTCATTCATTTGTGCTTAGTATAAAGTCAGTGCTTAATAAATACATATTTAGATGTTCTAATATAAGGGGTAGGGTAGGAGAATGAAGATGGGGAGAGGAGAGGAGGGGAAAGAAGAGAGGAGAGGAGGGAGGGGGATGGGAGTCATGGTGTATGGCACTCTTCTTAGGATTGGGACACCATTACAAGAGGGACTTACCTAACAACTGCAATCATGGTAACCTAATTCTTTGTACCCTCAATGAATCTCAAACAATACAAAATAAATTAATTAAAAAAAATGACATATACTGTCCATAGACTACAACTCAGCAGTAAACAGGCATCAACAATTGACTAACACAGCAAATTAACCCACTCTCTGAACAATTAATGCTGAGCAATAAAGGTCAATCAAAAAAGGCTGAAGACAGTTTTGATTCCATTTGTACAGTAGTTTTGAAATGAAAGATTACCTAAGTGAGCAGATTTATACTGGCCAGACGTGAGAGGCAGGGTGGGATAAAGAGATAGAAGTAACTATGATTATAAAAGGATGATGTGAGAAATAATTGTGTTGATGGGACAGTTCAGTATCTCAGCTGTGGTGATGGATACATGAATTTATATGTGATAAAATTGTAAGGGATTAAATATACACATATATTTAAGAAAAGTGAAAGTAGAGAAATCTGATTAAAATTAATGGAGTATATCAATGTCAATAAAAGACAATATATTTTATTGTGTATTTCCTATATGGGAAGTATAAGGAACTCGGAATTAGGATTCATGGGTTTTAGTTCACGATCATGTGGACAAATAATACTGAAGTACACAATGTAATTCTGTGTGCTCCACCTACCTTCTGTGGGCATTGAGCTTATTTCAAAGCTGTTATGTTTAACGAGAGATGATCTGTGTCCTTCAAAAAGGTATATTTCAAATAAAAAATATATCAACAGCAAGAAAACTCCATGAAAAAGCTCCACATGTGGGTCTCCTATTTTTCCATATTAGAAAAATAATCCTAAGAAATAAAGCAGAAGGAGGGTGCACCAAGGCTTCAGAAAGTGGGCAGTGAATGGCCTTGGTCACCTATCAAATGTATTGCAAGCAAGATCAGCTATAAGGATAGTTTAAGTGATATAAAATGTAGCATCATAGTTAAGAAGAGTTTGAGAGATGAAGTCGCTAATAGGGTGAAATTCCAGCTCCATTTCCTTCTGTCTCTGTGATTTTGTGCAAAGCTTTTAACAATTTCCTTGTCTGCAAACTGGAAATCATAATATCCACTAACTCGAGCTGTTGTGAAGATTAGTAAATGAATGCATGTAAGTTGTATGGCAGGCTAAAAGCACTCAGTAAATATTAATTGTTACAGTTGCTGTAGTTACATTGTATCTGTCCACACAACACATTGCAGTTCTCGTTAATTGTGTCATTGTCTGTTTTAGATGAGCTATTGTCAGACACTTTTCTTTCTTCTTTGTGATGGTAATTCATAGTTGATTAGACCAACTGTGGCCCTGAGGTTGGGTAAAGGGATGGAGAAATGAGGATAAGGCAGAGGAAGATAAGAAATATTGCTCCCAAATTGGACCCCATTATACTTCTCAGTCAGTTGGAATTGGCACTGAAATTCTCAGATAATTTAAAGGCAGACGGGGCCAGGGGAGGGAGATAAAACTCAGATGCTATGAGGCCATCTATGTTGAATAGAGAAGAAGGGAAAGAAGAACAGCACCAAAATGAGTGAAGCAGATTCCCTTAAAAAACATGAACAATGAATACGGGAGTCTTCTCCATAGTTTATTATCTCCGGCCCTTTAAAATTCAACAGCCCTATGTTAAGTTAAACTAAGTGTGAGGGCTGCCTCTGTACTTCAAGTCCCTATGTAAAGAACTACATCTAACTGAGTAAGGAAACTTCCTATAAGTCTACCTTAGAAGTATACTTTTATAAGAAATATCAGAGTCTTGGCCAATCAAAGCAGTCACGCTTCAGTCAGTCACAGGCTGCCAACTGATCAGATCATGTTCAAAACAGACGTAACCATTCCAGCAGTTTGGGTGCCAGCTGTTTTAAGTCCATACGATGAAAGCCTCCCCGCGATGTGGAGTCCTACAAACCCCTTCCAGTTCTGAGGGCCTCTCCAACCTCAAATTGTACTTTACTCAATTATACTCTGTTAAATTTAATGTGTCAAAAGTTTTTCTTTTAACACCTCTTACCTGTCTTCTGCAAGACTTTAAAAACCCTATCTCCTTTACAGAATAACATATCTAAGCTTCTGTGATGTGTAATCTAAAGAAACTTAAATAAGACATATGTACATATTCCTAGGAACGAATATATTTTTACTAATGTGACCCTGATTCTTAGTCATTATAATGGAACAGAACTTATAGTTTATCAGCGTAGGAACAGTGTATAGATGCCCATTTATGGTTGTCAGTAGCCCAAACTTTAGGAGAATCTATGCCTTAAGAAATAATTGACATAAGCTGTCATAAAAGGTACAAACTTTCTTTTTATGGTGGCTGTCCCAAGGCCATGAATTAACTTAAAATACTTGTACCACTTGTGTCATATTCAATAAAAAAATATTATATGAGTCATTTTGTCTACTGAAAATTAATGTAATCATATGTTCAAAACAATATTTTAAGGGAAATCACTGAGCTCTTGATAGAAATATGTATACATATATATAAATTATTTTCTTCTCATTATCGCTTTTTCTAAATTATTTTCAATCTATCAATACATGCAATGTCCAAGAGAGAATTATTTACCTTATTCTAAAGCCTATTTATGCGTGTCTCAGGAATAAGCAAATAGCATACTGTATTTTCCCTTTTCTTTAACCAAATGCTTTGTGACACATCTTCTATTGTAAAAATCAAAGGCTCACTCAAGAAACTGCATCATTCCCTTGGGCATGAATATCTATAACAAATATGCGGGTACTTTGGTTGCAAAGAGAATTAAGAATGCATTAGCTATTTAGGATTTTGTGAATGACAGGCATCCTCATGCCTCAGATGTGTAACTGAACAGGAAGTGCAGTACACAGGCTCTGCAACCAAGGGCTCTGAAATTTGACCTTGGTAGTAATGATGGAAGCACATTGCATGTTCTTAAAAAAAAAAAAATTGAACCCTTTTTGTGATAGGAGGATTTTTATTTAAGTTACATAACATTTTATATAGGTTCTAAAGTTTATTTAAGTGTAAGTTTTATAAGGTAAATCAACCCTCTCAAAAGATAGTTATACATATTACCACATTTCTGGAGTGGTATTTAGCAATATGTATCAAAAGACAGATGGCTGCATGATCTCTGACCTGTTTACCAATTCTAGAATGTATCCCATGGAATAAGAAAGGGATGAATGAGGATGTTCTTTATAGGACAATTACTATCCTAACCACAAGAACAGTGGAGCTAATGTAGATTTTCAACAAATGAGAATTGATTAAGATTACTCCATTCTATAAATACTGCATCATCAATAAAAATTATTTGTGGAAATACATGCATATGAATGTTATGACAATACAGACAATGCAGAAGTACATATGTGTTTGTGTGTATATATATTGATTTTCAAAGGTGGAGACAGTATAATTGTAATGTAAATTACTCAAGATTTTTTACCTTTCTCTGTTGTTGCTTTCTTGCTTTCTTCTAAAAATCAATTACAAGGTTTCCAATCTCTATAGTGTGGAAAATCAAAGCTCAACTTGCCATTACAAAGACCATCTTTCCCTACTCAAGTATTTTGACAGTAGAAGGTTGGTCTCAGTTTTGCTTCCAATTCAGTTTATACTGCAGTATTTAAAAATTCATGTGCATGTACTCCTGAAAATCTATGTTCATGTACTTAAAATGTCAAAAACTGTAAGAACACGTTATCTAAATTAGAATTTTTTTTGAAATAAACAAAAATGGAAACAACAATCCCAAACCTGTAGGATATGTAGTGTAGCAAAAGTAATTTTCAAAGAGAAGTTTTTATTTATTTAATTATTTTTGAGACAGAGCCTCAAGCTATCCCCCTGGGTAGAGTGCTTTGGCATCATAGCTCACAGCAACCTTCAACTCCTGGGCTCAAACGAGTCTCCGTCTCTGCCTCCCAAGTAGCTGGGACCACAGGTGCCCACCACAACGCCCGGCTATTTTTTGGTTGTAGCCGTCGTTGTTTTTGGAGGGCCTGGGCTGGGTTCGAACCAGCCACCTTAGGTGTATGTAGCTGGTGCCTTAGCCACTTGAGCCATAGGTGCTGAGCCAAAAGAGAAGTTTTTATAGTATTAAATGGATACATCACAAATAGAAAGATTACAAATTAGCAATTCTCAAGGAACTAGAAATGCAAAAATAAGACACACCAAAATGTAAAATACGAAAGGAAATAACAAAGATCAGAGCAGAACTAAATGAAATAGAGACACAACACTATTAAACGGAATACAACAGTACATCAGAAAGATAATACATCATGGGTAAGTGGCTTTTATATTAGGGATATAAGGATGTAGCACATTTATTGATACATTATATAAACAGAATTAAGGACAAAAAGCATATGATCATCTCAAAAGATTCAAAAAAAGCATTTGATAAAATTCAACATCCCTTCCTAATAAAAAGCCTCAATAAATTAGGAAGAGAAGGAACATACATCAAAATTATAAAATCCCTGTACAACAAACACACTTTTATTATTTTGTGTGTATTTCCTCTGTTTTTTCCCCCATTATTTCATTATATTACTGCATACTGGGATATTTGTAATCATTTAGGATTCCATCTTGATTTATCTATATTTTTTGGAGAATAGCAGTTTTTTGCATCATTTCCGTAGGGAAACTCTAGGTTTGAAGTTATACATATAGAATTTATCACAATCTATTTTATAACCTGGACTGAAGTGTAGAAACTTTATTTCATTTGGGTTCTTTTACAGGCCTCACTTTATAACTATCTTAACTATTCCCTCTCCATATCTTGAATACTACATCACATGGAGTTAATTCTTTGCTTTAACTATCAAAGTTAATTCAAGAAACTCATGAAAAGTTAATCTTACCTCTACATGCCAATATTCTTTCTTTTCTGAATCTTAATAAAGTCTTTTGTCATTTCCTCCTGGATTTTTTTTTTCTTTTGAGACAGAGTATCACTGTCACCCTGGGTAAAGTGATATGGTGTCACAGCTCACAGCAACTTCAAACTCTTGGGCTCAAGTAATTCTCTGGCCTCAGCCTCCCAAGTAGCTGGGACTACAGGCACTCACCACAGTGCATGGCTGTTTTTTCTTTTTCTTAAGAGGTAGGTTCTTGCTTTTGCTCAGGCTGGTCTCAAGCTTGTGAGCTCAAGCAGTCCACCTGCCTTGGCCTCCTAGATTGTTGGGATGGATTACAGGCGTGAGCCACCACTCCTGGCTCATTTTCTTCCTGTTTAATAGAACTTGCTTTAGCCATTTTGAGAGTCGATTTGCTGAGAACATTTGATTTTCACCGAGAATGTCTTCATTTCTCCTTCATTCCTGAAGGATGTTTTCACAGAATATATAGTTTGTGATTGACAGGTGTTTCCTTTCAGGATTTAAAAATGTTTTCCTCCCTGGGCATCTCCCTATTCTTCCTTCAAGTCGTCAGGCTCCCGTTCTTAGTCACTGGAGCTGTCTCTCAATTATTCCCAATTATGATATCTTTATGCAAGCAATGTGTCTCTTATGGCTAGAGCTTTTCCTTTGGTGCCATGTTGAGGGAGCCTTGCCTTTGTCAACCAAAGGCTCACTGAGACTCTTAAACGTGAAATCCAATAGAACCTAAGATTTTAAAAAGTGGAAGCCAGACAATCAATTTTCTAGCATTTATCTGCCTGTTTTATATATAATGAACTTACATAAAGTTAAATCTGTGTTATAGTAAAATTGCACTAAAATTAATTTTAAAGCTATTATGTTTACACTGGCATGTGCATATAAACATTTTCAATTATAATTTACAATTATTGTAATGCCAAAGCATAGTCTGAAAAGCTTTTTAAAACTGCTGATGCTGAGGTTCTAAACTCACATTCTGGCTCAATTTGTTTTAGGTGGTCCCGAAGTCTTGTAGTCCCCCATTCAACAGGCTCAAAAGCTCGTCATCTTGAACTCCCTGCAGACTTTCATTTCCTATGTAACTAATTCCTGTACATGAATCTGTGAAATTTTATTCAATGATCTACTTTTCCTATCTGTACACCTAACTACTATGCTAATTCAGACTCTCATTAATATTTACTATCACCATAATAACAGCTCCCTAAATATTTTTCTCAAGGCTCTAGATCTATAGCAGAAATGGATAATAGTTGCTATTTAATAAAAATTTCTAATGCACCAGGCAGGGTGCTGATAGGTTAAAGCATTTACATATGACAATGACCTTGAGATACGTATATTGTATTTTCTTTCCTGGATAACACAGGGAGAAACTAAACCTCTGAGAGAGTGCATCTCACGTCTAAAAGTAGCAAAACTGTGATCCAAATTTAATTTTTTTAAATGTTCAAATGTCTTGTATTTAAAAATTCTCTCTCTTTTTGTTCTCATTCTGTATAAGATGTTTCCTTCTGTTAAAATTAGATGTCTCCTTAGGCTTTCCGACTCTACTGCAGGCTTCCGGAGGGCAAGAATTTTATGTGCTTTTTGCACAAAAATTGTCCTGCAAAGTTTACTGACTTTGAATTATTTAGTGAAATTTGAATAATAGACTATCTTGCAATACAAGATAAAGTTGATTGAAAATTTAAAGCATTAATTTTTTATCGTGTCTGAGATTATATTTTTAAATCAGACATAATCTTTCATCTTCATAGTATTAATTTTCTAAGACTACCCATTATTTAAGTACAGTATAAAGATAAATGTCAGCTCCTTCATGATAAAAATCTCATCTCCATGATTATAAATTAGTGAATAAAAACATTATGAATAAGACTATTTAACTGCCAAAATTAACCCTTGAAAACTAAAATTATCTTTTTTTATTTATTTTTTCTTTCTTTTTTTTAATTAGATCATAGCTGTGTACACTGATACTGTCATGGCATACAGTGTGCTATTTTTATATACAATTTGAAATATTCTCATCTAACTGGTTAACATAGCTTTCATGTCATTTTCTTAGTTATTATGTTAAGACATGTATATGGTTTATCTTTTAAGGGTACATGTGAATCTTTCTAAATGGAGAATATAGATGTCTTAACATAATAACTAAGAAAACTAAAATTATCTTATGTAAAGATGAGATACCATTGATACAGTCTTACTTCTGTATTAATTTTATAAACATAACAATGATATTACTTTAAGAATAGAAAAATATCATTTTGGCTCTATCCTATTATCCTAATTATACATAAAATACGCAGAGCAAGATCTTGCAGCAGATTACATTGAAGTATTAATGTAATACTTAATTACATACCTCAATATTTGTGAGATAACAAATGATATTTTCTACCATTTATCTTTTGGTACCTTTCAAATTTTTAATGACAAAAATATATTATATTGGAATAAAAATAAAAAGTTTATTTTAAAAGAGTAGAATATTACAAATAATTACAAATTACTCAATAAATTATAAGTGAATATGATAAAAAACCAAAAGTTCAAACGCTTCCATTTTTAAGGGTCATAATCAAACAACCAAACAAGGATAAGCATGAAGGCTATTTTTATAATTGCCTGAAGAACGTTAGGATTTTAGCCAAGACATGGAAAGATTCAAGACATACTGGAACAGAAGAGTCAGAGACAGGACCCTAGTGATGCCTCTAACCATTTTATCTGACCAGAGTATTACTAAAATGACCATAGCCCAAAGCCCTATTAGGTTAAAAATTTGTTGGAAAATGCTACAACAGCACAAAAAACCCCACTGGTAAATATCATTAAGTAAAATGTGTAAGCAGAAGAAGCAATTTCCAGATTATAACAGAGCTATTTTTATATATGTATCTGCTACCTCAACATCTTTACTACATATACCATGTTTCCCCCAAAATAAGACACTGTCTTATATTTATTTTTTCTCAGGGAGACACACTAGGACTTATTTTCAGGGGATGTCTTATTTTTCCACGTGGAAATGCATGGCCCATCACTAGGTCTTATTATCGGGGTATGGCTTATATTTAACAAATGGATAGAAATCCTGTTAGAGCTTATTTTTTAGGTAGGTCTTATTTTCGGGGAAACACAGTAAATACATTTAATCATGTTACTAGAAATAGTGACCTAGCTTCATTATTTCAAGAAAAACACTAATATAGAAAAGAGAGAAATAAAACTAATTTCAATGACTAGTCCATTATAATTCCCTGAATCCTAGCACTAAAAAATAAAATATGAGCATATCAATTATAATGTTCATTAACTAATTTTACAAATAGTTACTGAGCTCCAGTGTGGATAGGAAAGGCTATGCCCTTGGCAGAGGCCAGAATACTGGTAAACAGCCTAAAGCAGCCATGTTTAAGCATCTGAAAAGCTGAAGAAGACCTGTATGATAAAGTACAGCATAAAGAAGAGCTCAGTAAGATAATATCCTATAAATCATATTCAATGGAAGAGAGTCATAGGTACAACTCAGTTTAAATGCTGTATTATGATAGGCAGGTGTAATGGGTATAGAGGGGTAGGAGGCATTTCGTCAGAGTCCAGTAGGAAATAGATTATATACCAAAGAAGGGAAAATGAAATGATTAATGATGTGACTCTTAAAAAGTTGTGATCAGGGATAAAGAAACCCAGTGAGGGTTCTTGTAACACTGTAGGGCTAGCAACAGGCCTAAGAGACAAGGAGGGAGCTTACAGGAACCCATGGAAAAATGTAGCTATAGAACAACGTTCTGGTAACAGGAGCCATGACCCTAAGAAAGGGAAGCCATCATTGTCGAACCACTGCCCATTGTGGTGGAAAAGTGACTAAATAGCACACAGTCCCATTTCCTGCAGGTGAATTCACCACAATGGAAGCCAGAACCTGTGATTATGCTCCATGTAGTTTGGCTTCCAGAGGCCCAGGACAGAGAGGGCTGGAGAGCAGATTGGCAGGAGTCTGAAGCATTGGACAGAGTAGAAATGATGGTGCCGAGACCAGGGAGATGATTAAGGAGACAGTGAGATGAAGGGAGGAGTTAGAGACGTTGTGGAGGTAGAAACGTCAGGATAGATACCTAGTTCCCTTCCCCTAGTTACAGTGTCTTTATATTTACATGTATGACTTAAAAATTATGAATTTTGGATACACGATAATGATAATTCTGAATATCATTATCTCACACAAAACAATTTTATCAATACTCTTGGGTGTATAATTTCATTGAGCCCTGAGTATTTGCCAAGTATTAAGTAACTTCATCTTTAATCCTTTTAACAGCTCTGTGAGATAGAGATAATTATTTCTATTTATCAGCTGAGGCAAATAGGAAATGGAAGATAAAATAATTTGTTCAAGTCAGAAAAGGGCCACCATTTACACTAAGCATGGCCAGAATGCTTACTAGTTGGCCAAGCTGTTATTTTATTTCTGATAACGTGGGTCCTTTTTGATGTTTGAAGCCATGGACTTAAAAAGTGTATATAATTCTCAACACTGACTTTGCACGTGTAATTTAACTGGGAAATGAGACATATGTCTTAAGTGATGCATAATAGCACATAGGAACATATTAGTGGTGTGATCCAGTTCAGAAGATGTCTTCACTGAGGGAAGGAACAATCTGAATGAAATAAAAATTAGAGGCTGTTATGCAGTTTTCACAGGAGATTAGATTATCACAGTTATGTGACTGTCCATGCAGGTGTACACAGACACAGAGATATACAACATGGCCTAATTCTGCAATGTTAAGACCCAGGTAGGATTCCACATCTGGTGTACATATTTAGCAACAATTCCAAATTGTTTCTTTATTTATTTATGTGTACCTTGTCCCTGCAGTCCACTACCACATTGTCTGAAAATTTTAGACTATGCATATATTTATTCCAAAATATCTCATTTTTATTCCACATACCAAGGTGAGGGAAAGAGATTTTTGCTACTGTTGCCTTTTACTTTCTGGATACCTGGCGCTGTCACTGAAGACAACTAGTCTTCCTAGGTCTAACATGGACTATTCAACTGGATGGCAAGGTTCTTGTTGGTCTCTTTCCTGCTTGCACCAAAGTTGTGTTGCCTGCTTGTGAAGTACTTGCTTTGTGGTCACAAACTCAGACATTGTGTCCCAAAGCACTGACACTTTATACATTAGGGCCTATTGCATGAATATGACCTTCACCCTGAATCCTAGCACTTTTCTCTCAGTCAAGGTTTCCAGAACAACTTCCCCCGTCTTCCTAAAAAGTCTTCTTTTGGGGTATTCTCTATTGTATGTATACATTAAAAAGTTCTAACGCCTATCAGGAAGCCAGCTCTCTGTAACAAGGCAAATAAAGGCCTCTGTTCTACACAACCCCATCTAAGTGGGCTATGCTAATGAGTCTTCAGGGATTTTAAAAGCATAATTTCAAATTTGTAACTGAAAAAGTTAATTTTATATTTTATAACAATGTACTATATACTTTAAAATGGTTAAAGGAGAGGATTTTACATGTTCTTGCCACAAAGAAATGATGACTATTTGGGGTGTTAGGTAACGCTAATGAGCCCATGTTCATCATTTCACAATATATGCAAGTATCACACCATCACATCGTACTCTGTAAACATAGGCTATTATTACTTGTCAATTAAAAATAAAATAAACCTTAAAATAAGATTGAAACAGTTTTATTGTTTAAAATTTATTTCATAATAAAAAGATAAAAAAATCCATTTGACATACACGCAAACAACCTCATCTATTAACATTATACATATAGTAACGCATAGAAGTTAATACAAATAATGGAAAGGAAGTCTGCGTGTCCAATGAGACATAATTGTATTAGATTAGTTTTAACTTAACACTCTATTTTAAACACAATAGGAAAGCAAGCAGAAGGACTAACCAACAGGGATTCACTATGAAATTAACATATGTAATTAAGAAAAGACGTTGGAAATTTTCATTTCTCATGGGGACATGATTAAAAACAATCTATTTCAATGAAGAGAAAGTGGAGGAGTCACTATAGGTGTTTGTAAAATGTGGGGTCTGTATGAGGTTTTGAGAGTGCTAGATAGTATTTATGTTGATTCAAAATAGTAGTAATGGTAATTATAATATAGAACTGTATAATAAAGATCTAAACAAAAGGAAATTAAAGAGCAAAACAAGTAGAAAACATTTAGTGAGAAGAAAAAAGAACTAGAAATATTATATTTCATCAATAGTGACAATCGAATGGTTTGGGCATTTGCATAATCAATTGCAGAGTATATGTTTGGGGAGAGGTGGTTGTTATTGCATTTGTAGACGATACTGAATAAACTGGAGAGTTAGCACTACATCGCAAGTTCCAGAGCATCCTGTTTTCTTAATTATTTTCACATCAAACAAACAAACCAAATGCCTTTGATGGCACAAATCCAAACCTAGTACAGTTGTACCGATTTGACGGGAAAGTAAACACAACAGGAAGAAAGAAAAAAATATGTCGCTCATATTAAGTGACAATGTTTTCACCTGCTTTACTAAGACACTTAGAGATACTTATCTTTGCTGTCTTTTTAAAAACATCCCTCTTTGATAAGCTGTTTTAAACAATTGCCTTCCATTACTTTCTATTCAACTTACAAACACAGCAGAGATAGGTATACAGTGAAATTACGGTGATCTTTATCTTTGGGTTGATTGAAAAATCCTTGTGCTGGAGGAGCGTCGCCTGGCTTGTGATAAATGTTACTATGCAATAAAAATCCCTAAATTTCCATATTATCCTTAGTGTTATGGGTTCAATGCATATGCAAATGTAAATATTCAAATTACAGGCAACAGAACTTAGAAGCTCAATTGAACATCTGTGTCCTTCCTGTGGTGAAAGTTGGTGATAGAAAAGAGATGAAACTTTGGTGTTAGAAAAGTCCTTGACTCTCTTCACAATACGGTAATCTCCAAAGAATATAAAACAAGCATAGGTGCCACGTTATTGAGAGCTTA
>NW_003852398.1:12499148-12500165 GCF_000181295.1 Otolemur garnettii | reverse complement strand
ACAATTCCTGGCCATTTTTTGGTTGCAGCCATCATTGTTGTTTGGAAGGCCCAGGCTGGATTTGAACCTGCCACCTTAGGTGTATGTGGCTGGCGCCTTAGCTGCTTGAGCCATAGGCATCGAGCCTGGATCAGGATCTTGTAAAATGTGGTTAAGAATTGGGATTTTGATGAGTGAATGTCTTTCCAAGTGGGAAGTCCGCAAAAGCAATGGCATTGAGACAGTAACAATGTTCAGGGAACAATATGCCTTTGGTTAGTGTTAAAGGGTAAGTTGTGTTAGGAAGTGAGGGTGAGAATGAGACAAAAAAGAAGTACTTAGCATTTATTAGCACTCCTGAAATCAGATACATAGCACAGTCCCAGAATAATATCAGGAGGTAAGTAATACTATCTCTGTTTTATTAAAAAAAAAAAAAAAAAACCCAAAAACTAGAGATACATTTGAGTCCATTTAAAGAGAGTTTTATAAAAGCAAATGCTATACATTCTGTGTGTGAAGTGTAAGAGATAATCTGCAGAAGGAATTGCAGATAGCTCAGAAAAAAAAGAAGAATATAAATTGGAAAGCAGGGATAATATACATTTTGTGAATTAAATTTCATTTTTCATAGGCCACTGACCTTTTTGAAAAAACTAATCTGTAAAGTGAATTAAAGAATGTCAGTCTAGGAAAATTCTTAGCTTGAGTGGAATAAATTCACAGTATTAGCCCTGAATGGTGAGAAAGCAAGATTGCTTTTCTTTGAGGTAATGACAGATCTCATTTGATATAATTTTTTAAAAAGATTTCATCTATCATGAAGATGCAAAAGTCTTCTGTGCCAGTTCTACTGTCCGTCATTAACTACATAGGTATTGTACCCCTATAAAGTCACTTAATTATCCTCAGAGATAAAATGGAGGAAGTACAGTCAGGGGGACCTCATAGACGGTGACAGAACCTGGCCATTCTTTTCCTCTTTGCTGTCACTTTGTAATTAGTCCAGCATGCTTCAGCCTTCCTGCCTGCCTGCCT
>NW_003852398.1:12493373-12498728 GCF_000181295.1 Otolemur garnettii | reverse complement strand
TCCCTTCCTCCCTCCCCCTTTCATTATTCTTTTTTAATGATTTGGATCCTGGTAAATAATACAGTAAGCATGAGGAAAAAGTATTATTCAGTTATTAAAATCGGACTACAAAACCTGGGAAAAATCTGAAGCAGACGAAGGTGGAGCTTCGTCTGAAGAATATACAATTAGTATATACCGTTTTAATTGTTTAATGTATTAGTGAATAAATGCAAACATTTACAACAGGTAGTTGAGCTCAATTTGTTCTCACATTTGCTAACCAGGACAAAGAAAATAGAAAAAGTTTTTCTTTTTGTGTAAAGTTTTCCTTATGTGATAGTGTCTGGGTTTTTAGGGCACTGCTCTTGAAATTTGACAAGTTTCACTTACAGTTGTAGACATGCCAAAGAGATTCATGACATTACATGAGGTGAGAGAAACTGGTGGTCTCACCTCAGTGCATGGATGTTAGAGATGGCAGTAGGACGTCAATCTCAAACAAAAAGATTGCATGTGGATCATCAACTTGTTTCTCCAAGTTCTCTGTCATTTGACAGCTGTCAGTATCATCTTTTGGTAGCGATTAACATATTTTTAATCTAAAGACAAAAGGTTTGCTTTCTGGGTTACACTCTTTCCAGCTTGTAAAATATATGTTGCCAGTTTTCAATGTATCAAAAAATGTAGGGAAAAGGGAATCAATATTTATAATAAAGATACAAATCTATGATTTATCAGAGTATCTCAAGAATCGTATTAGTGATATGAGATTCACTGAGCAATTTTTATTCTCAATACGCAACATGCTTTAGGTTGAGAATTACTAAACTATAAAATCAGTGGATTTAAAATTGTGAACTACGGTGAAAGAGGAGACTTCCACTTCTGGTCAAGATTATTAACAGGGACTAAATTTACCCTCTTGCCTAAATCATTCTTTTAAGTAAAAAAATGTTTAAAAATAGTTAAGTATTTAGGCCACCAAGAACTGTGATTAATAAGAGCTGAAAAAAAAGTAGGGCAGCCCTGCAGTTCCCCTAACTTACCCCTTTGAGAGTTTCAAGTCCACGTGGCAGTAGGAGCAACTTTAGCAGAGCTTCAATGACTGCTTAGATTGAGGAGATGGAGATGAGAATCCAGAGAGACCAAGGCAGTTAAAGATCATAGACTAGGAAACAAAAATGAGGAATTGCAGAAAGAAAGTACTTTGGAGCTCTCTAGAGTGTTTCCCCCACTATTCAGCACAGTAAGTACTATGGGAGAAAATTACCCAAACCTGGAGAAAGAACCTCAGAAAGGATTTGCATGGACAGAGCCTGGTGCTCACCCGATGCTCAGAATAGTGGCCTTTCCACCGGCCAGACATGGGGAACAATATAATTCAGGTGGCACGGGGCATAGTACACAAGAGAATCCAGATTTACTAGTAGGAAATAATTAGATGGTGGTTGTTGTGGCACAGCCTAATAAATCTTCCAAGCAAGAACAAAAAGAATCAGTGTTTAGGTAATTTAATTGCATTCTATAACAAAACTCAAGAATATATGTAGGAGTATAAAATATGTAGTACCCAACAAAGCAAAATGCAAATTTCTTGTGTTTTTTTTGTGTGTGTGTGTGTGTGTGTGTGAGCATCTTTCTGTCAGTATTTTCAATGAATTCAAAATAATTCAAGTTCTACAAAGTATGTTCTCTGTCTACAATGTAATAAGTTACAAATTGATTTTTAAAAGCACATCTTTGGAATAACTTTCAAATATCTGGAAACTAATATCATAGTTCTATATAGCCCATGCATCAAAGAAATTATCAAAAGGAAAATTAGAACAGGATTTGAATTGACTAAAAATAAAAACAAAATATGTTAAAATTTATAACATTGTCACTAAAGTAGTTCTTGGAAGAATATTTATAGGACTTACTATCTATATTAAAAACCATCTATAAAAAGTGGCAAGTAAATGATCTTGTGTTCAACATTAAGAAACTAAAAGAAGAAGAAAAGCCCAAAAAGAAAAAACGTAAAAAATTAAAACCGGAGTAGAAGACAAAATAAAAACAGATGAACCATATACAAAATCAATGAAATCAAAAGCTAGTTATTTGAGGTCAACAAAATTAAAATATTTCTAGCCAGACTAATCAGAAAAAACAAAGAAGACACAATCTCCAACTGTAAAAATGACTGATATGACAGCATGAAAAAATTTGAAAATATTAAATGTGTAATAAGCAAATATTATAAATAATTTTAATAATTTTGAATGGGCAACTTAGAAGAAATTGACATACTCTTTGAAAAATACAAACTATGAATGCTCAATCAAGGCAAAAGAAACCAGAATAGACTTAAGTTAATTAAAGGAGTTGAATTTGTTCTTAAAAAAATCTTTTTACGGGAAAAACTAAGCCCATTGGCTTCTATAGTAAATTCTACCAAACATTTAAGAAAGAAGCAACAGTTTTTGTTTATGTTTTTGTATTTTATAGTTGTGATTATAGTAAACAATTTTATGTCTCACTTTTTAATTAAATCATTAGTTATTTTCCGTTTTGTTAAATCACACAAGTTTTTAAAGGTAATATATGCTCACAGTAAAATTTTCTTTTTTTTTTTTTTTGAGACAGAGCCTCAAGCTGTCCCCCTGGGTAGAGTGCCGTGGCATAGTTCACAGCAACCTCCAACTCCTGGGCTCAAGCAAGTCTCCTGCCTCCGCCTCCCAAGCTGCTGGGACCACAGGCACCTGCCATAATGCCTGGCTTTTTTTTTTTTTTTTTTTTCGGTTGCAGCCATCATTGTTATTTGGCGAGCGGGGCTGAATTAGAACCTACCACCTTAGGTGTATGTGGCTGGTGCCTTAGCCGCTTGAGCCACAGGCGCTGAGCCCTCACAGTAAAAATTAAAATAAATATTATTTTTAATGATTGCAAAAAAAAAAGCAATACCAGTTTTACAAAAAACTTTTCCAGAAAACTAAAGAAGAGGAAATACTTCCGACATATTTTCCCAAAGTCTGAATAACTTTACACAACAATAGCCTTCTTGTATAAGGATACAAAGATCTTTAAATAGAATTTTTACCAAATCACATCTAACCATACACACAAGCATAACACATCATGCTCAAGTGAGAGTTATCATAAGAATGCAAAATTGGTTTAAGAAATTCATCTTTTAATTGACCCAGTTAACAAATTTCCCAAAAAGCTTATGATCATCTCAAGTCATGCAAAACCAAATCCACTATGCATCCCTCATGAAAACACACAACAAATTATGAATATAAAAGAACCTTTTCCATCTTATAAATGGCATCCATGCAAAACCTACAGCTCTCTTAACATTAGGTGAAAGACTGTAAGTTTTCTCCCTAATAGTGGGAACAAGAAAAGAATGTGTTAAAATGTCATTTCTCCTGAAATTAATCTGTGGATTCTTTGAAATCCTGGTTAAAATATCAGCATCTTTTTTTTTTTTTTTAGAAATTGACAAACTTGTTCTAAAATTTTTATGGAAATTCAAAGTACCCAGGATAGTTAAAGCATCATTAAAAATAGGAATAAAGTTAGAGAATTTTGACACTCCTACGTGATATCAAGGTTTATCACTCAGCTACAATATTTGGGACAGTTTAGCCCTACCTTATAAAGGGAAGACTATAAATCAATGGAAATAAATATATCCAGAAATAGACCTGAACATATATACACAATGGCTTTTTATAAAGGGCAAAGGCGAAACAGTGGAGAAAGGCAGTATTTTGCCAGATGGTGCTAGAATAATTAGATATTCACATGAATGCATACATAAGACTGATTTTGAGCCATACTTCACATCATATACAAACAAACATTCGTTCAAAATAAACATAGACCTGAATATAAATCCTAAAACTATAAAACGTAAAATACAGTTGAAATTTTGTGATCTAGGAAGAGGTTTCTTAGATACAACACATAAGGAACTATCCATTAGAAAAAAAGATCATGAATTTCATCAAAATTTAGTATTTCTTGCTATTTGAAAGACATTCATAGGAAAATAAAAAGACAAACCACAGACTAATAGAAAAACTGGCAAAGCACATATCTGATAAAAAAAAAAAAACTTATAGCAAGAATATATTACAAATTTTTAAAGCTCAATTATAGAAAGAAAATGCAAGAAGAAAGGCCAAATATTTGAGCAGACAATAAACCAAAAACGCCCTATGAATGATAAATAATCCCATGAAAAATTATCAACGTCATTACTTGTTCAGGAAATGTGAGTTAAAAACTACAATGGCAGACTAGAACAGCTAAAATAAAAACTCTGAACTACCAAAGATGTGGAAGAGAGACACCTCTGGGGTGAATGTAAAATGGTACGACGACTCTGGAAACTGTCACTTTCTTAAAATGCTAAACATACATCTATGCTTTACTCCAACTATCCCAATCCTAGGAATTTATCATAAGAAAAGGAAGCACAGTCCATACAAAGACTTGGATGGAGATGTCTATTCACTTGATTTATAACAGCCAAAAAACTGTACATAACTCAAGTGTAAATGAATGAGCAAATTGTAGTTTATCTATGCAGTGAAATGCTACTCTACTCAAGAATAAAAAGGAAAAAAAACTATTAATTGATTCAGTCACATGTCCAGATATCAAAATAATTGTGCTAAGTAAAAGAAGCCAGTCTAAGAGGGAAAAAAAAGACTGTATCCTACTGTATAATTCTATTTCCATAAAGCTCTCAAAAATTCAAAATAATCCATAGTCATGGGAAGCTGACATGTTGACTGGGCAGGCATGGAGGTTGAACAAAGTGGCAAAGGAAACTTTTGGGGACCTGCATGTGTTCATTATCTAGATTGTGATCATAGTCAAAATTCACCTTATTTAAATAAGGATAATTTATTGTATGTCAATCATACCTTAAGAAAGCTATTCAAGTAGTTAGAATATTGGCAATTTCATATGTTCAATACATATCCACTTCATTCTATTTATTCAGAAATACATTTTGAAGGAATTAAGTAGGGTCTATATTGCTTTGAAATTGCATTACTGTTAATTTTTTTTATGATATATTTATTTGCAATTTTAATAATGGATTTCAAAACAGTAAAATTGGGATAGAATGAATTGATGAGTTTTTCTTGTAAAATATTTTACATTATGTAATTCTCCTTAGCACATATCTTTCCAAGCTTTTTTTTTTAATTTTAAATTTGTTTTTTATTATATCATAATTGTGTACATTAATTCTCTCATAGGATACAGTGTGTTGCTTCTATGTGCAGTTTGGAAAATTCTCATCCAACTGGCTAACATAGCCATCATGTCTTTCTCATAATTGTTATGTTAAGACATTTATATTCA
>NW_003852398.1:12483170-12493018 GCF_000181295.1 Otolemur garnettii | reverse complement strand
GTCTTCTTGGTATATACCTAACAGAGGAATTACAGGATCAAATGGTAGATCTATATTTAGATCTCTGAGTGTTCTCCATATGATTTTCCAAAAGGGACTGTATTAGTTGACATTCCTACCAGCAGTGTAGTAGTGTTCCCTTTTCTCCACAACCCCGCCAGCATCTGTGATTTTGGGATTTTGGGATATGGACTAATCTAACTGGCGTTAGATGCTATCTCAGAGTGGTTTTGATTTGCATTTCTATTCATTTAGTTGTTTCAAATACAGGGTGTCCATAAAGTTCATGTGTGATTTAAAATAGTTGTAACTTTATTAGTATATGTGATAGAAAGAATTCATAAAAAGAATTAAAAAGCTAATGTTTATTCAACTTTGATCTTTAGAAGACTCACAATTAGGATAACTGATGTTTATTACTGAAAGTCAGCTTGAAATGTTTTCTGAGAACTATAGAATCGTATTACCCTTTGTATTAATAATGATGGTGGACATGTTGAAAATCAACAAGCACATTAAAAAATGTGTTTCTTCATTCTAATCCTTTTTACAGATTCTATCACATATATTCAAAAAGTTACAAATATTGCACGTGTGTACGATTTTATGTTACTAAGTGTCTACTGAGTTAGGATTTCTACTACAAATGCTTTTTTGCATTTTTTGTTTCTACATTTATTTTCTGAATTTCAGAATATTACAAGGGTACAAATGTTTTGGTTACATGAATTGTTTTTGTAAAGTTTGTGTCACAGTTTTAAGTGTGCCTCTCACCAGGATGGTGTGTATTATACCTGTTATGTGTAAATTTACCCCTCCTTTCTTGCCCCTTCCCAACCTCACGCTTTCTGTTGAGTTTTACTATCAAATGCATGTTGATGAGTTAGTTCCAAATTAATAGTGAGTACATGTGGAGTTTGTTTTTCAATTTTTGTGATACTTCGCTTAAAAGAATAGTCTTCAGTTCCATTCAGATTGTTACAAAAGGAATCAGTTCACTATTTTTCATGGCTGAGTAGTACTCCATGATGTACATATATCCTATTTAATGATACACTCAGGTATTGACAAGTACTTGTGTTGATCCACATCTTTGTGACTGTGAATTATGTCCCAATAAATATTTGAGTGTACACCATTTTTTTTTTTTTTTTGAGATACAGTCTTACCATGTTGCTCTCAGGAGAGTGCTGTGGTATCATAGCTCACAGCAATCTCAAACTCTGGGGCTTAAGCGACTGTCTTGCCTCAGCCTCCCAAGTAGCTGGGACTATAGGAGCCTGCTACAATGCCCAGCTTCTTCTTTTATTTTTTTTTTTAATTGTAGCTATTGTTCTTTAGCAGGCCTGGGCTGGGGAGCTATGGTCACTGAGTCACGAGTGTACAACTTTTTCATAAAAAATGACTTTTATGCCTTTAGGAAAATACACATACCCAATAGTAGGACTGTTAGGTTAAATGTTAGGTTTACGTTCAGTTATTTGAGGTATCTCCATGTGACTTTCCACAGAGTTTCCACTAGTTTGCAGTTCTAGGAGCAGTATGAAAGTATTCCTTTCTCTCCAGCTCGACACCAGCATCTGCTGTTTGGGGATTTTTTGATGAGCCATTCTCAGTGGAGTTAGGTGATATCTCACTGTGGTTTTGATTTACATTTCCCTGATAAGTAGAGATGTTGAACATTGTTTCATAACTTTATTGATCATTACTCTGTCTTTTGAAAAGCTTCTGTCCATTTCTTTTGTCTACTTTTTAAATGAGTTTTTTTTTTTTTGATGATTTTCTTGAATTCTTTATAGATTCTGGTTATCAGCCTGCTATAAGACATACAGCATGCAAATATTTTCTCCCATTCTGTTGGTTATCTATTTGCCCTACTGATTATTTCCTTGGATGTGCAGAAGCTTTTTAATTCAATCAAGTGCAGGGTTTTTTTTTTTGCAGTTTTTGGCCGGGGCTGAGTTTGAACCCACCACCTCTGGCATATGGGGCTGGTGCCCTACTCCTTGAGTCGCAGGTACTGCCCTCAAGTGTGTTTTTATTATTTTTTTCTGAATGCACGACTCTCTTTTCAAATCTTAATATATAAAAATCACCCCAATTAACTTAGCCTTCTGGTTAATTATAAAATGGCCCCTCAAATAAATTTAGAGTAAACAGAATGATTAAATAGTAACCTTATAAATATCAGCTTAATTTTTCTACTGTGTCAGAACTCCTCTGTCGCCTTATTTGACAAGCTAGAATACCAATTTTGAAAAAGACAGTTCTATAACAGTAAAGTCAACTAAGACAATATTTGTGAAATTCTATATGCAAGTCCAGAGAAAGGAATCAGATGAAAGCATTTTATCCACTGGCTTAACAAAAGTATTGTATACAGTTAGTTGAATTCAGGATCAGTCATTATGTACATCATTAATATTTTAAAGTATTATCAGAAAAGCAAAATAGTTGAAAACTTATTGCCCAAATTAATCACCTTCATCAGTGAAATGATAACAATAATAACGACACCAATAGGAAATTATCTAAATTGATCTCTGCATTTTTAGAAAATTTTATCAACATAATCATCAGTCTTTGTCTTCGTGAGTCCCTGCAAAAAACCTTTACCTCCTGATAAATCACTTAAGAAAAAACATTCAAGTTATCTTAATATTGCAAGTAAGATGGCTCACAGCAACTAAAGCTGATAAACTTGACATCAGTCACTGTAGTAACTTTAGAATGAATTATTAATCACAGCATCTATAAATATTCAGAAAACCAAATGATGCTTATTTGGCAGCCATGTAGTTCCACTAAAACCAGTCAAAACAGGCTAGCTTTATTTCCCTTTCTAGATTGTCTCCAGTAGCAATTAAAGGAAAGCATAGAGAACATTTGAATTTCAGCAAGGTTTTTGTCAATGTCTCCCACCATCCAAGCATACGATGAAGGAGTGGGGTCTTAGTGAAGTAGGGCAGGCGATGGCAGAACCAACAAGACTTAGGAGATGCAATCAGAGAGCGTCTCTATTTTCCTCTCTCTGGCCCTTTCCACTCGAGCCCAGAGCAAAGTACTTGAAAACTTGGGCCAGCTCCCTGGTTTTTCTGAACACTTACAGAGTGGTGAAATATTATACAGCCACTTTAAACTGCGAATATACTCATTAAAAAATAAATAGAAGTTCATGTAATAGGAAAACTTATATATTTGAGTAGAGAAATAGTAGTGAATATAATCCTCCTTCATCTCACCTGAGCATTCTAGGTGGGAAGCTGAGGGAAGGACACGGTCTTCCTCTTTTCTACCTCATTATGTGGTTTCTGATGTTGTTGAGGTCACGGAAGAAAAAGGATGGTATATCATAGGGCAGGGACTGACAAATAATTAATAAAAATATATGTAGAGCATGTAAGTCCAGTACAGTACCTTCACAGGGCTGATAAATGAGAAGCCTGGTGGCTGCCTTGAGATGGCTGAATTCCAGCAGCTCCATGAAAACAGAGGGTCTACATTTGACAGGCTACTTTAGCATTATCTTGTGTGTTAGATTCTTTAAGTTTACATTCAAATAAATATTACTCAAATGGCTTAGGTCATAAAGGGATAGTATGTTTGTAATAGCTAAAAAAACTAAGGATAGAATTTATTCTCAACTGGATCTATGAATTTCCAGATTTTGGCCTTTTCCTATCAGTTAGTTCTTGTATCCTTAGTACATTATTTCTTAAATAAAATCAATAGTAAAGCAAGACAGCCACCAGTAGTTCTAACATGGTATCTGTCCTTTAGCAATGCAAATAGAAAAGGAGATTTATTTCCTTAGTAAGTAGCAATTTCAGTCCCAGGTGGTCTCAGAAGGGCCCACTTTGAGGACATGTGGTTGTGTCTGAACCAATGGCTGAGGCCAGTGGCAGAGTCAAGTAGGCTTACTCTCCATCCTTGAACTCAAGAGTGACTTATAGGACAGTGAGGGTGGGTAGCAGCATCCCAAAGGAATTCTAGGTTTTGTTGCTGGCAGAACAGGAAAAGATTTTAGGTAGGCAGAAATGCAGTTACCTACTGCATCTGGACAGAATTTAAAAGAGAATTTTGACAAGCTGTAGTGAGTTCAGTGAACTATGGATAGAATTAGAGAGGATTTGTAAACAATGTCATATAAACATTAGTGAAAATTACCCATGCTTTGCTTGAACAAGAGAAGTGTGGGGCAAGGGGGATGACAGTGAATCAAAGTTGTTTTTAAACTTGGTATGAACCAGTATGCAAAGTGGAAATCGATCTGTTCTTATTTGTTTCTAGAAGGCAAAACTTAGGCTGGGAGTTGGAATTTGCAGGGAAATTGATTTTTATATTAATTTATTTTATAACAATGTGTGATGATGTCAATCTATTGAAAATAATATCTATGGTCTCATAGGCAATCTATTTTCTGTCATTAATAACACTCAATGTAACACTTTAAGTATTTAGTCCAGGAAGTATAGGGCTAAGATTGGAGTGAATTAACTTGCATTTACTATCTAAAATGGCAGTGCATGAAAAAGAATTAGACCATCCTGTCTACTCAACTTTGGCTCTGTTAGCCCCAAGTAAGAAAAGCAATAATCTTATATTCAAATACACAAATACATATTTTCTAACAAATGATATTTTTGGCATTAAAATGTTTTAGGTTGTTCTAGATTTTATTATTTTCTTCCTCTCAATAAGAAAAGCGCAAATTCAAACTAAGCTTTACTATAAATTTTCTTTATTTTATAATTTTATTGTTGTGTTTTTTCCTCAATTATTCAAACAAAAATTTAAAAGGCAAATGGAATAATGAGAGTTTTTCTTATAATATTTCCTTATAATATTAGAAATCAATTTGCCAAGCAGAATTTTGAGTGGGATGAACTAGGTTCCCCCTGCTCAGTAGGCATGACTAATGTTCACTTATTAGCCTCTTCTGCAGCTCTAATTATCTATTTATGGGTCATCATTCACTAATTTGACTTGTGGAGGAGTTTTGAGTGAGGGACGCCAAAGATAGGTCTGCACGTACAAAGTCAGTATTCTTAGAGTCTTAAACATTGAAAGCAATCTTATTTATTTTTGAGTTAAGAATCCTGCTTCAATAGGAAAAAGTTCTATAGGAAGTGCAATTTATAGTACTTATCTGTGACATCTAAGAAAAATAAATTATTTCTCTTCATGTCTGAGGACAGACACATACGTGCACATTTTGAAAATTATAATAACGACTATTTTCATAAAAATAGATTGGATGGGGGAATAAAATAAGGAAAGAATATAAAGACTTTACCTAGACTAGAACTATAAAATCATGAAGTCCTGGAGCAATGTATCTCTTTATATACATGTATTTACATACTTGTATGCATATTTTTGCACAGAAATATATATTAATATGCATATTTCACAAATATTGGCAATTTCAGAAGAAACTAACACAAAAATACCATGTTAGATATGCCAATAATGTCATTTGCCACACACATAATTCCATCCAAGCAGCCAAGCCTTTCCACATAAATTTCATCTCATGTGCCACATGTGGTAGATCTAAAGTTAGACACCACATACCCAAGAAAAACCAATCACAAGTTGTGATTTATGATAAGACTATTGTGAAATAGCCCGAATTTATTGAATCAATCAAATTTCCTCTTTTGGTAATTTGAGCTGGAGAACTGACAAACATTAGGCAGAAAGGGTGCTTTAAAGGGAGCTTCATACCAATTTGATCTTTGATAAGCCTAACAAAAGCAGGCACTGGGGAAAAGAATCCCTGTTTAGTAAACGGCTCTGGGAGAACTGGTTTGTCACATGTAGAGGACTGAGCCTGAACCTACATCTTTTACCATTGACAAAAAATTGATTCTCACTGGATAAAAAATTTAAATTTAAGACATGAAACAATAAAAATTCTAGAAGAGAATGTAGGGAGGATGCTTGAAAATATTGGCCTGGGGAAAGATTTTATGAGTGTGACATTCCCCTTGGCAACTGCAGCAACACCAAAAATAAATAAATGGGATTTAATCCAGCTGAAAAGCCTCTGCACTGCTAAGGGTACCACAAACAAAGCAAACAGGCAGCCTTCGGAATAGGAGATTTTAGCATGTTATGAATCTGACAAAGGCCTGATAACTGAATCTACTGAGAACTCAAATTAGTCAACAAAAAAAGAGCAAACATCCCAATTTATAAGTGGGGAAGAGATTTGAACAGAAACTTCTCTAAAGATGACAGATGAATGGCCAACAAACACATGAAAAAAATGTCATCATCTTTAATCATCAGAGAAATGTAAATCAAAACCACTCTGAGATACCACCTAACTCTAGTGAGATTAGCCCACATCACAAAGTTCCAAATCTGCAGATGTTGGCGTGGATGTAGAGAGAAGGGAACATGTCTACACTATTGGTGGGACTGCAAACTAGTGCAATTTTTATGGAAAGTAGTATGGAGAATTCTTAAAGAACTTAAAGTTGATCTTCCATGTGATCCTGCAATTCCATTACTAGGTATCTACCCAGAAGGACAAAAAGCATTCTACCACAAAGACATTTGTACCAGAATGTTTATTGCACCTCAATTCATAATTGCCAATGCATGGAAGCAACCCAAATGGCCACAACCCATGAACAGGTAACAACCTGTGGCATATGATACCATGGAATACTATTCAGCCATAAGAAGAGATGGAGACTTCACATCTTTCTGTTTACTTGGATGAAGTTGAAACACATTCTTACTAAAGTATCTCAAGAATGGCAAAACAATATTCAATGTACTCAATACTAATATGAAATCAATATGTAAACAAATACATGCCCATACAAATGTTGAAACACAAATATAATCTAGTAAGGGGGAGGGCAGAGGAGAGATGGGGAGAGAGAAAGGGGAGAGGGATTGGTGGGAGGAGGGAGGACAATTGCTGGGATCTCACCTAATGTGCATAATGTGAGGGTGTTCAGCATGCCCCCTGAGTGAAGGACTCAACTACAACTTGAACTTTACCTTGGAAGTGAGAATAATGAACCTAAAAATTTGTGCCCTCCTATTACTTTTAAATTTAAAAAAGGGAGCTACGGAGGGATTATAGAAGATTGAAGTTATTACAAAGAGGAAAGGATGCCTAAGACAAATCAGTATAAACTTAGAAGGTGTGAAGTAAAATAAGTTAGATAAAAGTGTAAGAATCAACCATCTATAGTGAGAATCAAAAATGTCAGAAAGATACCATGGAGAATGATAGATTGAGAAGCTCATCCCTGGAATTGTCTCAAATTTGAAAGACACTGTAGGTCTAGTTCAGGTGAATTGTTCACCACTTTTTCTTTTCCCCCATCCTTATCCTATTACTTAATTTTTTTATTCCTGCAGTTCAAAAATATTTCTTGACCTATCAACTAAGCATTAAAAAAGTGGTTTAGGGGTGGCACCCATAGCTCAGTGGGTAGGGTGCCGGCCACATACACCGAGGCTGGTGGGTTCAAACCCAGCCTGAGCCAGCTAAAGAACAGTGACAACTGCAACAACAGCAATGAAAAAATAGTCGGTCCTCGTGGCAGGCGCCTGTAGTCCCAGTTACTTGGGAGGCTGACACAGGAGAATTGCTTGAGCCAGGAGTTTGAGGTTGCTGTGAGCTGTGATGTCACAGCACCCTACCAAGGGTGACATAGTGAGACTCTGTCTCAAAATAAATCAATAAATTGATAAATAAAAGTGTTTTAGGGAAAATAAATAAATGAGGATTTATAGTACAGTTCTGTTATTTACTAACTGTGTAATCTCAAGCTAGTTACTTAACAGGTCAGTGGACCGGTTTCCCTCTCATTTCTTTTAAAGATAATTTTGTTGAGCTATATATAATTTACAAAAAATAAAATTCACCCATTGTAAGTGTAAAGTTAGATGAGTTTGGAGAACTATATTGTAATTGTAATCACCACCACAATAGGGACTATTTACAATTCTCAATTCAGATCTATCAATTTTTATGTCTATACGTACATCAATATCATATTCTTTTTACTACCATAGCTTTATTATGTCTTCAAAATAGGTCATATGAGCCTTTGACCTTGTTTTATTCTTTGCTATTTTGGTTATTTTAAGTCCTTTGTTTTTCACATATGTTTTAAAGTAAGCTTGTCCATTTCCCAGAAATCCAGTTGCAATTATAATAGGGATTGAGTTAACTCTGAGTCCATCAATTGGATATACATACACATATGCATATGAGTATTTGCTTTTTTTTTTAAATGAGTGTTCACTGGTAGTATTTAAAAATACAATTTGGTATGTTTTCTTATATTTTTTGATATTACTAAATTAACCTGTTGACCAATTTAGGTCAGTTTAGGGAGAATTGGAATCTTAACCATATTGATCCTTTCAAGCAATGAACATAGATTGTCTTTGACTTCTCAATTTTTTTCAGTTTTCAATGTTGCATATATTTTATTAAATTTATTCTACTAATTTCAACATTTTGATGCTATTTAGAGTGAATTGTATATACATGTACATATGTATATGTGTATATGCTTTTGTTTTACAATTGTTCACTGATAATATTTAGAAATACAATTGATTTTGGTATATACTTAATTGTGTTTTTTATAATTAACTTATGGATTCTGATATCTTTTTATTTTTAAAATTCCTTGGTATATTCTGTATACATGGTCAAATTGTCTGATATCGAAAGTAAGTTTATTTCTTCCTTCTTGATCTAATTTTTTTTATTTCTTTTTCTTCTTTTATTGCAGTTGCTGGTCATTCATCACAAAGTTGAAAAAATGGGTAAGAGTTGGCCTTTTTTATCATTACCAAAAGATGCTGAACTTTTCAATTTTTTCTACAATTATTAAGATGATAATGTATCTTTTGTTTTTAAGTCACTAATATAGTAAATTATATTGTTTTGCTTATTTCATATTAACTCAAATTTGAATTGCTCATTTATAGTGGCCATAATATATTATCTTTTTCATATGTTGATGGTATATATTTTTTTACAATATTCTGTTAAGTAGTTTTGAGTTTTAGTTCATGAGAAATACTTGTTTGTCCTTTTGTTTTTTGTGATGACTTTCTCTGGTTTTGTAGCAAGGTAATTTGGGTTTTATGAAGTTTGGTAGTGTTTCCTCTTTCTCTATTTGCTAAAAGTATTTATGATGTTTCTGTCTTAATTGGTGTCTTATCTTTAAATATTAAATTGACAGGTGTAGACATCTGGGCCAAGAATGTTTTGTTTTATAGGCAGGTTTTTGATTGCAATATCAACTTCCTGAATAGATGTTTGACTATCTAGATTTTCTGTTTCTTCTTATTCCAGGTTTGGTTATGTGTATGCCATGGTTTGGATAGGGTTTGCTTGTCCCTAGTTGACATTTGATTCTCAAAGTGATGATGTTGGAAGGTGGGAAGTGTTTGGGTTAAAACAATGGGTCCCTCATAAATTCGTTGGTACTGTTTTCATGGTGAGTTCTTAGATCTCTCAAGAACTGGATTAGTTCTCCAGGGAATGGATTAATTCCCATGAGAGTGGGTTGTTATGAAGCCAGGATGCCTCTCAGGTATTCCCCCATTCTCCTTTTAATTCTCTGCCATGTTTTGACACAGCACAAAAGCACTTATCAAAACTAAGGTCTTGGCTGGTGCCTGTGGCTCAAAGGAGTAGGGCACTGGCCCCATATGCCGGAGGTGGCAGGTTCAAACTCAGACCCAGCCAAAAACTGCAAAAAAAAAAAAAAAAAAAACCAAAAAACTAGGGTCCACACCATTGAACTTTTAAGCCTGGAGAACTGTTAGCTAAATAAACCTCTTTCCTTTAG
>NW_003852398.1:12475830-12483109 GCF_000181295.1 Otolemur garnettii | reverse complement strand
TGCAAAGAATGCACAAGGTTATACATTACAAACACTTGAAGCAGGAATGGGCACAGGGTAAATGCTAGCTATTAAAAGACAACAATTATCATTATGGACTGGAGCGAGATAAAAATCACATGGGATAGTTTATTATTCCGGTTAAATCCTGAAAAGTAATAATTATAAGAACAAACAAGCAGCTATTTAAATCTGTTGAGTTTGTGACATGTCCATGGCTCATCAACAAATTTGTTTTCTAAAATACCAGTGGAATTTCAATGAAAATTAAATTGCTAAAAACATTTCAAATAAATGAATCGAAAGTTTGGAATAAGTAGATATTTATTATGCCCTTTAGATTTTCTAGTCTGAATTTTAAAAAGTAGGTATCACCAAACCAGGGACTTTTAAATGATATTAAACTTATTACATACTATATGTTTAAGAACAGTGGTTTATTCACGTACAGTTAAGAATGTTTTGTTTGCTAAGAGAAAAGTGCAACAAAGTGCCTTAAGCAGTGATATAACATTGATGCATATAAGTAGAAGGTCAGAGTTAGTGTTGGCTTCCGAGCTGGTTAATGCAAAAGTTCTTCGATTTCTGCTAGTGTATAGATTCTTTCTTTCCTCCAAATTGTTATATTAATCTTAAAACTAGATCCTAACTCCACAGTGAATATTTGTCCCTCCCTTTGGTTTTTTTTAGGTAAATATTAGAAAATATATATTTTTTAATTTAAAATATTTTTTTATTAAATCATAGCTGTGTACATTAATGCAATATGGGGTACAATGTGTTGGTTTTACATACAATTTGAAATACTTTCATAAAACTGGTCGACATAGCCTTCACTGCATTTTCTTAGATATTGTGTTCAGACATTTATATTCTACACTCAGTAAATTTCACATGTACCCTTGTAGGATGCACCATGCGTAGGTGTGGTCCCACTGATTACTCTCTCTCAAGTGGGTAACTATCACCATGCAAACAGAATGCCCTGATTAGCTCAGGCCAGGGTTAAAAACCAATTTCTTGAAGTATAATGCTGTTCCTATAATTGGCTTAGACAAAACAGGGTCTCCTGCTTAAGATGAAATTAATTCTCTAAAATACATTACAGCTATATAATGGAATAACGGTGAGATAGATGTCATATCACTTATAACATCCATTATCCTCACTGTGGTAGACCCACTATGTCTCCCATAGTCTCTTGTTTCTTTCTTTCTTAGTAAGAGAATCCTCTTATTTTTCGTCATATACACAACCATTTCACACAGACACTCTATTTCCCCATCTAATTGAACCAAGTTCTGGCCATGTGCTTAATTTCTAGTCAAAGTAACATGATGTTCGACTTCAGGGTATGTTCTTAGAAGAACGTTCTCCTTGTTCGTCTCTTCCTGGTTTTGCATGTCAAGTTCATGGCTACAGCATGAGTGACTACGTCAGACTGTGTTGAGGAGGGTGGAACAACAAGGAGCTTAGATCTCTGCTGATTATGGAGCTCACATCTGGCCCTGAATTACTGAGCTCCCAAATTCATTTTCATGAGGGATATAAACAAATTTACATTTTATTACAGGCACTCTTTAATTCAGGTGCTTTGGCAATCACAGGTAAGTCTAATCTTATAGAATAGTTAGTTTTCTAAAACCTAATGCTTATTGTATTGTACCGTAAAAAGTTCCTACACTCTTCCTAATAACAGTGTACATTGGGACTAATATTTGGAGGTAGGGACCCCAAATTTCCGTATCTATACTTCAGTAACTTTCTCTAGCTTCTTTAATATGAAAAAATGTTCTAGCTTTCCTCAGGTATTTACCTGTAAACTATTAACTACTAAATCTTTCCCAAACACATGATATATGTTAGCTTATAATACTCGCAAAGCCACAACCAAACATGAACTGTGTAAGTGGGATGTTATCGAATCTGAATGACAGCGAGAAGATACCAGCCAGCGCCATTTATTTGCTCTGTTCATTCCCGGGCACTTATCTTCTTTGAGACTCGTTCATCAATTTCACTTGAGTTTATCTCAGTTTCTATTTTTGGCACCCGGGAGATACTGATGCTTTTTGTTTTTTTGTCTGCTCACCTCTCCGAAACCCTCCCCAGTCAGTCCCTCAAGAATACTCAGATTAGAGAAATCCTTCTTTCACTACCCCAAACACATTTACTGGGGGCCTAATATAGCTGATCTTTATCTCCGAGAGTTAGAAAATCCAGTTACTTTGGCAACAACTCAGGGGTTAGCCAGGTTCTCTAAGTTGAACATAATAGAAAACTATCCAGAATACTTTTTTTGGCCAGAGTGTTCCAGACCGAAAATAAAAGAAATTCTACCCACAGAAAACAGGGTGCCTTTGAGGAGAGGCAAAGTCCTGCGCCAAACTTTGGGCTGCGCGCTGCTAGCGGGGAGAGCGAGGGGACGCAGTCCACCTGCCAGCCTGCCAGCTGCCTGCTGCCTGCCGAGTTGCAGTGCGGAGTCTCATTGCAGCGCTTGTTCAGGGACTAACGTGCTGCACTGGTTCGGGAGCTTTGTCTTTATTCAAAACACATTCTTGTGCCTCAGCGTGGGGGAACTGCACACTTGCCGGCCAGCCTGTCCTCTTTGACTGTCTGCCGACTAAGCCAAATGATAACTCTCCATTAGGGAGAGAGAGAGAGTGAGATCGGGGGAAGAAAGACCACGCAGAAAGGAGAGGGAGACAGAGGGGGGAGAGGATGCTCTCCGGCACTCTCGTGTGTTAGGTCTCTGTGCAAGGCAGAAGGCTGCAGCAGCAGCACGCTCTCAGGCAGAGACTCTAACTATTGCCAGGAACATTGTGGCCGGGGACGACTTTGCCGCCGAGGCAATTTATGACTTATGCATAGAACACTCTAGCTCTGCTAAAACTGAAAGCCAGACACCCCCTTGTTTTCTAATTTAGAGACTCGCATCTTTTCGACACTGAGCACTATCAAGACACTCAGCTACTACAGGTAAGATGCAGTTAAGATTTATCTATTTGTGACATCATAACACTTTAGCACACTTTAAACCATGAGTACTTTTTAATATGCCTGGTTTATGTTGAACTGTTTTGTTTTTTTTTTCCTTCATATTACTCTTCCTTCAAGTACATAATTTCACCCAAAAAACTGTCATTAAATGGAGAAACAACTACTAAATCTTTCCTGAGAGGAATCTTCATAATCATTTGCATTTCCCTGAGCTCTGAGTTCACAATTGGGAACTTGAACTCCAACTGTGATCTGTGATGCAATTCGTGATACATATTGTTTCTAAATGTACTGAGTTATTCATCATTATTTGTATGAGAGATAATCCTTCTCTGGTTCTAGTCTTGTGTTGAATATATATGCTTGGTAAGTTTTTTTTTTTTTTTCAACTTTTCTAGTTTGGGGGACCAATGATGAAACCCATATACCTTGTAGAGTTTGATCAAATCATTACAGTGTGGGGTAATGTATTCATTCATAGTGATGTGCTATAATAATCTTTACAGAGAAGGCATTAACATTTGCATGCACAGGCATATATGTACAATTAACAGCACAAACACAAGAAATGTTTGTGAGATTAAGAGGCAATCCAACGTATATATAGATATGTATATGCATGTGTAAATTATCAACATCCTTATATATATATATGATGTCCTCGAGTCTCAGGTTACCTTTTTGTTAAACTCAGCTGTATCTTTAACTGTCATTATTTTTCAAAACATAAGATTGACATTGCTCAATGTTCTGATAGTGCTGAGAAGACTGGAGTAAGGAAACCTATTAAGAATATGCTATGAGTCTATAGAGAATATGGGAAAGATATTAGCAACAGGTTTGTAAAATTACTCTGCTAAGTTTTGGTAAGAGTATCTTGTAGTGTTAGTCACTTCTCACTTGGGTAGCATTCTGCTGTCCCATTCAGGATCCAGTAACTTGCAAGTATAATAGCATTGTTGCAAGGGATCAGAGCTAAAGGCATTAGACAGATTTAATAAGAAAGCCATTTTTTACCTGACACTTTGACTTCAATCGACTCAAATTAACATATGTATTTTCTATCCTGTGTGTCTGAGATGTTCTATTAACCGTATTTTATAGAAAAGCTGCTCCTAATCAAATTGCCCCTCATGAAGCAGTCAAATGCTGGTAATTCAGAATCATTAGAGTGATATTTAGTAGTTAATGGCTTCAGCTCTGACATAGAATAAAATGTGCAGCATAAGGTCGAAGCAGACCCTAAAAACCCACAAATTTGAACAGTGAGGTATTGTGAAAATAGCTTTTGCATGCAAAAATACATAATTCATTGGAAGACTTCTGATTCTTGTTCCTGTGCATGACTTATTTCATTTTCCAATTTCACTTACAAAAGATGTAAGTCCATGGGGAGTATATGTAAAATATTCAATTGGTGGAGGATATGAAAATTAAAGAAGGAAAGAGTTATTACTATGGTGACTTTTTAGGACTTTTGGGAAGTTGGTTACTGGCATGCATGTAAAGAATTCATTTTAGACTCTCTCTTAGGGTTGCACTAAAAAGTAAAAAATGTGTGTTGATGTGAAACATATGCCAATAGTGAAATTATTCAAGAGATAAATGGGAATGATGAGAGAGCAGAAGGGAGTCTATACAAGGCAGAATATATTCAGTAAACATAGAGCGAAGTCTATATTCTTCCATTTATGATGGACAGAAAACAAGGTCTGGAAAATAGCATTTCTCAGACGTCTTGATGACCAAATACCAGGTGGAAAATAAAGGTTCTTTTAATCTCATTACCAGAGTTAAGCTTGCAATTACCAAAATAGTATCTTGTACAAAAGACTTCCTTGAGTTATAGAATTATAAAAGTTACTTATAAACCACGTAGATTTTTTAAAGTTTATTAACGTTTAGATTTCTTTTGATTCACATGACTTACATGCTGTTGTCTTTCTTCTTAAGAAAGGCACATGCTCAGTAAAATGGAATGTATGCTTTGGTTTTGAAACTTTGCGACTTTGGTTTGAAGATGACTCACTAAACATTGTTCAGTTCAGTCATCTCTTTACCTTCAGTAAAAGGCACGAGCTACAGTTTCTTCTTTGATATGCTGCACAGGAACCAGCTTTGTATTTATGCACATCAAAGCAATGTGCCTAATTTCATGATTTGTGAACTTTGAGTATTGTGTTCATTTTATCCTTAAACTCTCTAGATTCGCCGATTGTGTGAGAACTTTACAAATGTCTGATAAGAGTAAATTGATAATCTGATTTCTGAGGCACTGGAATTTTAAATTATTTCAGATAGAAACTTTCATTATAGTTACTGTTCACCATAGTAATCACACTGTTGTGTAATTACCTGAAAGTTGCCCAATATGTATTGGCAGGAATATGCCCCTCCTCTCAATTTCTTTGGAGTTTCAACTTTTCTTACTGGAGAAAGTTTAGAAAAGTTTCCTTTCTATGTTTTTGGGTTGAGCCAGGTCACAAATTATAAATGTATCTGAATTTTTAATAAAGCCAGATAATTAACGTAATCATTAGTACACTACTTTTGACATTGTTGAATTTTCATGTGCCACAAAGCACATTAACCACGATGACGTTTGGTTAGGTTAGTTTTGAGGCTTTGGCTGATGTAACAATAGTTGAAAACTAAAAATTTCCCTTCCTTGTTATGTGAGAGGGATTTAAACTCTGTCCTCGGCATGTATTCCACGTCAATTATTTATAACTTGTTGAAATAGATTTTGTTTTCATTGATGTGGGGTTGGCCTACTGAAAATGTTTCCTCTTGATTTTCTACAGGAATTTTATTTTGATATTTCAAGGGGATCACAGGACTCTTTTATTAGAATCATGGACACTTTCTTTGAAATTGTATATATATATATGAAAAGACTGTAATCCCAAGCTCTTTTCATGATGACATTAATATTGAAGCAGGAGTAGAAATAGCTACGACTGAAAAATTCTGAAATAACAAGCAAGAATAAGTAATGAGGGACCTCCAGCTAGTTTTCTGCTTCAGTTACTTCACTTAGAAATATCTTTAGACGGTGGCGTGAATCCTGGAAATCAAAGCTCCATGCTGATCTGAGTGTCCTAGAACTGGCAAGTAGTAGCTTCCTCATCTTACCCACAGGCACCATCATTGACCCTTAGGAAGAATATTTTGGATTGAAGTAATCGTATTTTAAGTTATCTGAAAGTCAAGCACAATAGCCTGGCCAAATAAAGTTCAGAGTTATCATTATTATAAAGTGCTTATTGGCCATTTTGAAGTCATTTGCAGTCTACAATTTAAAGGTCACGTCACAGGAGACTAAAATAGCCATAAGCTTCCAATGTCCAAATTATTTGCTGTCTGTTTTCTTTTGAATGAATGAATTAATAATATTTCTAAGCTCATATCGCAAAACCATTTTTTAAAATACAGTAACAGGTGCACCCTGCTTCAATGGTACAGGAAAACCTGTTTATTCAATAAAATGCTAAACTGCTAAGTTTATTATTGCCTTTAAGAGTGTCGTTCCCCAAAAGCTAGTGAAAATGGTTTTTAAAAACTTGATCTAAATTTCTACAACTTTCAGTACAGAAAAGACTATTAATTTTGCTTTCTTTTTAAAAAAGTATTTTATTTTCAACCCTTTTAGAAACCTTATCACCAAGCAAAGTGATGGAGATTCACAACCACAATCACCTGAATATATAAATATACATGTGAACTCACAAATGGAAATAGTCCCAATCTTAAAACAAAGTGCCCATTTATTTACTTTACTGTAACTATATTATGAGAACAGTAGCATATATAACACGATAAAGAAATGGGCACCTATGGAGAAAGGTTAAACTGTTAGTTTTGTAGTGTATACAAAGCCAGAGATTAAAGAGTCTTTCTTGTGTGAACCTTACTAGATTAAAGCGTTCCTGACATTTCAGAAAAGTTCTGCTCAAATTAGCTCCCCATGTTTTTCTTTAATCTGCACAGGCAAATATTATATGCTTTAAGGTTCTTCTTAGAAGGTAACAGTTTTCAATTAATTAGTTTCTGCTGACAGATACATACATTGTAAATACAAATCATAGGGTTCCAATAAAGAACTTAATTCAGTTTCCACAAGAGAGAGCTGTAATCAATATTCTCTTTTAACTAACATAAGAAAACATACTAAACATTGGGCAATTATGTAATGAAGGCAAATGTCTAGATGTGATTAAAAGAGATTATATCACATATTCGAAAGCAAGTGTGTCATTCTTAATATGTGTTTAATAAA
>NW_003852398.1:12471577-12473171 GCF_000181295.1 Otolemur garnettii | reverse complement strand
TGGTTCACTGGCCAAAGAGTTACTCCCTCAGTCATTCACAGGACTTTGAAACTGGTGCCATCTGTGCAATGTAAATTACAACATTATAGTTGTTGTATTCGTTCAGTTGGGGTCAAAGTAACTGAGTCAATGCCAGTCTTCAATTAGGATATTCCCACTTGAATTTCTTTGGAAATCAAAAGATGCCGATTATTATAAATTATTACCTGATTCATTCCAATTCATTTCATATGGTCATTTTAAAAAATGTTATTGATATAGAATTTACAGATAGGTCAAAAACTTAAACTGCACTGTCCCATTTGCATTGAACTTATATGTAAAATGCATTTCTCCCCCTGGTAGTGATGGAATTTGTTTGCTTATTTATTTATTTATATATATATATTTATTTATTTTAGGTTAATATGAGGGTACACATGATTAGATAACCTTGTTTGCATTTCTTAGGCAAGTTCAAGTTGTATTTGAGCTTCACAGAGGGGGTTTGTTGTATCCCCATACATTGTGCACTTTAGGTGAGAGATTACCTTGGCAATTGCACCAATACCAAAAATCAATAAACAGCACATGATCGAGCTAAAAGGCTTCGGCACGGCTAAGGGTGCAACTAAAACAGCCTTCAGAATGGGAGAAGATACTTGCGTGCTACAAATTTGACTAAGGGCTGATAACTAGAATCTATAGAGGACTCAAACTAATCAACTGAAAAAGCCAACAATCCTCTGTCTGAGTGAGCGAGAGTCTTGCACATAACTTTCCTTGCAGAAGACAGAAGAATGGCCAGCAAACACATGAAAAAATGCTTATCGTCCCCAATCATCAGACAAATGCAAATGAAAACCACCCTGAGATATCACCCTAGTGAGAGTAACCCACATCATAACATACAAGTTTTTTAATTGGAGAGTCTCTAAACCCTGACCTAATTAGTATCCTGATTTAAATCTGAAAATCTATAGTTCACTCTCCTTCTGATAAGGGAGATCAAGCCTTTCAAACCTTCCTTCCTCATAAGCATCCCCCAGCTCTTGGTCTAAGGCCCCCAGACTTAGAAACATAGTCTAGTTTCACATACAGACATGTGCGTTTTTATAGTTGTGCATTTTTTAGTTTCAATAAATAGATAATAAACAGATAAACAAATATCTCCACAAAGAAGCTTTAAGACCGACTAACTTAGATATTCATGGGATATAATAGATATCTACTTTTGGCAAAATTTACAAGATTGGTCTACTGGCAACATTCAGACTATTAACAGAAGAAATTATAAAGGGGCACAAAGGAGTTATGTTTGAAAAGTAATTCCTAACATTCTAAAACTTGCTGAAACTCCGTTTGAGGTGGATCCATGGAGAGTACACAGGATGAGACACCAGCACGCAATTGTTTTCCGTCATATCACACAATAGTTTTGTGTGTGTTCTGGGGATTACTAAGTTTGGGTTAGTCTTCGATTATTTATTTGATTAGTCTATTTACATTTCTTTGTTCCTTTGGGGGAAGAAAGATTCTTATGGGTCTGCCCTTCTTGGTCATTATTATCAAAATTCCTTGCTTGTAAAAACGTTTGGAAGGTATATGGGCAGAC
>NW_003852398.1:12470653-12471344 GCF_000181295.1 Otolemur garnettii | reverse complement strand
TTAATGACATAAGAACAATATTTGGCTAAGATTCCTGTAGGCGTGTGAGTCAGCTGAGTCTTGGCCTATAATGTTGGTTTAAAAATCAATTTATACAGAAGAAGAATAGGTTCAGTCAGCAAGTAAATAAATGAATACGTGAAATCAATTTCAAAGTAATAAAAAATAAAACCATTTTGGATTAAAACCCCAAGTATAAATAAAGACACTGGATTCTGTATTGATATAAATGAATGCTTAAAAGAAATTAATGAATGGGGATAATGGATGAATTTCCTGTGCAAAGGAATTAAAAAAATTCATGTAAATACTCTTTCTTCTAGATTTGGGGAGGCATGACTCCCGACTCTGTAAGTGCTGAGGACTCCCTGACTTCTTTCCATAGAAGTCTGAGATGTGGGGCGGGAGCAGAGGAAGCCCAGAGTGGGTGAGCGTGACGGGCACCCCCTCCTCTCTGTGGTGAAAGTCTACATCACAAGTGTGTCAAATAAAAACAAATCCAGACTTAAAGAAACAGATAAACTTTATAGAGAAAGATTACTGTAACTGGGAGAATGCTCTGATGTCACAAATCTGCACGTGTTTCAAAATCAAACAGTAAAAGGCTTTTCTTTTATAGAGTAAGAAAGACTGAGCTGTAAGAAGTTGTGTGATGTGAGTGGAATTATCCCTCCCCACACCGGTAGTCAGA
>NW_003852398.1:12468101-12470396 GCF_000181295.1 Otolemur garnettii | reverse complement strand
TTATAATAATGTGTTGTAATAAAAGTTATGGGAATGTGGTCTCCCTCTTTCTCTCAAAATATCTTCTCGTTCTGGACTCTCTTATTTGCCGACCAAGATCCACCACAGTTAACTGAAATTGAAACTGCTATTAAGGAGGTATTTGTTACAGGATTTCAGAATGTGACTGTCTTAGGAGATGAGGGCTTTAAAGAGGGAATGAGGGTAAAGGAGGGGACATGGGCGAGCGCACGTCCAATCTGGCTGTGTCCTTCTCAGAAGGGGAAATCTGGACACACAGACACCAAAGGTGACGGAAGAAAGACAGGGCAGGGACGAAGGACCCTGTGAGAAGGCAGGTGAGGGCAGGACAAGAGCTGCATTTTGGGATTTTGTGTTTCATCGCACTTCAGGGAAGCAAAGTTAAGGGGTCTGTGGGGAGGAGAGAAGCCGCAGTGAAGTGTGCTCAAGGTAGAGCAGGTAAGAGGGTGGCCGCTGTGAACACTGGGTCAAGTGATTCTTCGAGTCAGTAGGAAGTGCTGTTGATACATGTCCAGCATGGTCCCTGCCTTTGTGACCTTGCCCCCCAAACTCATAACCCCAGTCTAACCATGAAAAAAAAAAAAAAGAAAGAAAGAAAAAACATCAAATGAGTTTTGATTGAAGATAGTCTACAAAATGTCTGACTAGTATTTCTCAAACCTATCAAGGTCCTTAAAATTGAGAAAAGTCCAAGAAACTGTCCCAGTTAACAGGAGCCTAAGGAGACATGGCTGCTCCATGAGTATGGGGTGCAGGAATGCAGAAAGGACCTTAGGTAAAAACTAAGGATTATGAATAGAGTAGGGACCTTAACAGTCTCCTCAAGGACCAGGGTTTTCAGGGCCTTTCCTAACAGGGCTTCAGTGCTAAGTCTCCCACCTTACCAACTGACTTATCTATTGCTCTAATTTAGAATTTTTTCTTTGCATTCTTCAAGTACATATATATAACACTAGGTGCAATCCATCTGATAAATATCTTACCTTTTCCCTACATAAAATTCCACTAGTAGCAGGTGCAAAGTCTGTTCCATGTAACTGCTGCTTTTGGTACTTTATCAGGAAAAATAAGTGACTTTTGCTTCCACCTCCGGTGGTGTTTCCTACATGTGCAAAAAAGATGAACGCTGACTTTTTTTCTAAGTACTAGGAAGCATCGTCTCATTGCAGTGTTTCCATTGATCAAAACACTTTTATGAACCATTGTCGAGTCGAGCTATCTCCCCCTTAACAAATCACCCTGCAAGGATACTATAGAAAAAGCTTGGGGGCCTATGGACTTGAAAATTTTATCACACTCTTTTCTGGGCATTTGTATTTAGTTCTGTCTTGCTTTGTATTTTTTTTAAAAATCATTCTGCTTTCTTAAAGATAATCAGAGAGAGGGAAGGAGAAGAAAGCTGACTTGGCAAAAGATAGTCATTGGATTTTGCTGGTGATTTTCCGTCTTTGGTGCTTGCTTCATCATTAAAACCTGATTGCTACAGGAAAAAAAAAATCCCCCAAGAATAATAATGTTATTGTTTGATAGACTTTGTTTATTGTTTGAAAAGTGGGTTGACGTTGGCAAGTTTGAATTGTTGCAGCTATAGAATTTTATGTTTCTTTGCTTCAATTATTTATGGTGATTAGCCTTTTGAAAATGAATATAATATTTTAGGAGCTCAAGAGCATGATCTGTACATATGTATTACACTTACAGTTTAATTAGGAAACTAATGAGATGTGATTGACAATCTGATGGGCGAATAACTGCGACAGTAAATTTCTATTAGCAGTCTCGAGTTTATCTCTGTATTTGCCCCACTTCAGAGTACAGAAATTATTACACTGGACACCTGCCATCCCGGTCTTTGGAAATCATCCTTTTGTAAAACCACCAAAGTACTTGTAGCTCAGGGTAGGGGGGACAACAGGCAGAATCAACTCTTTTTGAATTTCCCTTAGAAGAACGAACTATGAAACATTCTATATGGCTGTCGGTTAAATATAAGGAAAGTAATTAATAGAAGAAAAGTTTGATGCCCAGAGTAATACCACACATTGTTTATTTAACTAGGGTTTCTATACATATTTCTTATGCCAGTGTGTGGGGATATAGAATAGATGCATCTGTGTTTGTAATATACACAGTATTATGCAGTATGTGTGGCATATGGAAGAGATTCACAATTTCATTGTTGTTAACTTTGTTTTGAAAATCAAAACTACTTGCCATTGTTCTAGGCAGTTCACAAACTTGTTGCTGTAATTGTTCTCTCTGCCACATACTGTT
>NW_003852398.1:12449691-12467601 GCF_000181295.1 Otolemur garnettii | reverse complement strand
TCATTAGCCTGACTCCAAAGTCATATTTTATGTTATTTTTCTAGAATAAAAATTAATACTGCTATCCACGTAAAAGAAAGGAAACTAATGAAAAGGGTGTAGAAATTAATGTGAAGTGAAATTAAATTCATCATTAGAGAGCAATGTTGATTCATCATTTCTCCAATGCAAGAATACTCAATACTGTGATTATTCTATAACAAACGGTTTTCCTCAAGACAACAGTTACTATAGAAAAAGAATTACATCTTTCCTTTTAATAACTTTATATGGAAAACTGAAATATTGTCTGTTAGAAAAAGAGAAGGGGTCATTTTTTCCTATTAGACACCAAATTTTATATCTAGCTATCTATTAGTTATAGAGTAGTGGAATTCCGTCTGCGCCCTGGTTGTTTTAGATGACTATCTACTTGAGATGAGGCAGGCAAATTAGAGGGGAAGTAGCAGAGAAGTTCAATTAAAGGAAGATTGAGTCAACTGAAGATCAATCTCGGCTGAAGTCTGAGGGTTCTGAGTAGATCATGTAAATCAATATAAAATATGATTGGACTGTGAACGGTGTGATTTTTCAAGCTGCCTTTCAGGAAGCTATCCATTGTCCATGAATGTATGCTGGTGCTAAATGAATGTCCATGAATTTCTTTCTAAGAAGTTTGCAGGTGGCATATTCTTGAGCTCTCCTATTCATGTTGCTGATTTCAGTCCCATTCCTCCAATTTCATGTTGTATAAACTTCTGTTCCATACTAGGAGGTTAAAAAAATATGACTACCTACTCCGTGCAAAGAATGTTCCTTGGTGCTGACAATACAATGGTAGACAATTAATACTTAGCATGGTGACTATTAATGAACCCATGGCCTGTAGTTTTGAATCACCCAATATTGAATGGATGATTGGAAATCTGAAAATAGATTGTGCTGATACACCGATGAGTGGTACAACTACCCCCAAATCAGGAACTGTAGAAGTCCTTTCTACCCAGTCTTTGTGGACACATGAGCTTCAGATATATCTTAGCTATAACCTAAAAGATGATGGAGATAAGGTACCCTTGCCTGATCCTCTTACAGAAATCCATTTCAGACTTACCAGACAGCTAGTTACTTTCAAAAGTGTCTCTCAAAAACCCTTTAGAAAATGGGTTTATAGTTCCACTCAATTTCTTACTAGCTATTTAAAGTGAGGAGGCATCAGTTTCTTCTTCTTTAAAATGGAATAATAGCTGTGCTTGCTTTATAATTTGATATGAGAGTTGAATAGGACTATGTGAAATATTTGAGATACTGAATGTCTCACATGTAAGTGTCCAGAAGAATTATTATCAGGCTATATTGTGTGAGGTATGAGGTTTTCAGTGTTTAATGGAATAGATTGATAATCTGATTAGATCAACAATTCATGAAATAACAGATGACTTGTCCCCTCAATGTATGAAAATCACACACACACATCTTATTTTGGATGTGAAATTTTAAAGATACTGAAGATTACTCAAGTTCACATGAGACCTCAGTCTGTGACAATCAACTAAGATCATCTTCTTTTTTATAAGTGAAGGCAACCCTTTTATATTTCTGTCCTGAAGAATATTGTCAAGGGCATTTTGTCATTGTTACTTAATATGGTTCTTGGAGAACAAAACAACATCCATCATTTCCTTTGGACTACCATTAAGGCATTGAGTAAAAAAGTATGGCTACATGAAAATGGCCTGCCTATTCCAAATATCAGGACTGTAAAACAGTAAGATCTCTAAGTAACTAATGAAAAAACACAAAAAGCACCAGAAATGTTCCTTCCATTTAAAGTCTCTTTGCATAAACTTTACAGCTCTAAAACAGAGAATATGTGTTTTCATGCTGACACATGCTCTTCCAAAAGCTGAATTTTATAAGAGAGTGTGAGTTAGAAGCACTCTTCTCTAGTAAGGCATCTTTATCAGAGGCAGATTATTGTTCAGGGTTCTGTCCAGGGACGGACCACGGGTTTATACATTATTTTAAACTATATCAATTCTTGGTCAACACGTACACATGTGCCTTTTTTAGTTTTCAGCTTTTACCTTATTCTGAGAGAGCATCACTGGTGCTTAAGAACAACTTTTATAAAGGCCATCTTCATAATCTTAGTAAATGAGATCGTTTGCCAAAATGCTTGCTCCTTTGTCTTCATCCCTTCAGATACAGAACAGCCTCCAGCAATCTCTTTTAAAGCTCCAAAATCTTTTCGCTGCATGTAATTCACAAATATCCCTGCTAAGTCTCAAGTTTTTTCCTAGGCATCATCTAGTGGCTGAACATCACTGATTATAATCAAGTCAGTGGCTCAAAAATTCAGTAGAGTCTCTTCCCTTTTAATGTTCATTCTTTATTCTTATTACTGCTAAAATTTTTAAATGACTTATCATGGTGTTTCTCCTCTTTCATGGAGAGTTCATGAATTGAAGTCATTAATACAATGAAACTACACCAAGTCAAGTTAATGGTATTGCAACAGATGATTCCAAATATCAAAGTATTGGCACATGACAGATGTTTATCTCTCATATTAGTTAACTAATATGTTGTATCACACATCCAGAATAGTCTATTAAAATTTAGTTGCCCCCCTCAACAGGTCTATAATTTGGTGGGTTGTTTCTGGTGATCTGCTCCAGCCTGGCTGGGAAACTTGAGCTTGCTCATTTATCCGTAGTCAGTTAGGAGCTCTGGGCTGGGATGGTGGTAGGGATGCTGGCTGGGATGACTGTGCCACATGGTTTCCCATCTCTAACAGGTGATCTGGACATGATCTCATGGCAATAGCAGGTGTCCAGAACAAGTAGAAATGTGTAAGCACTGGCTAAATGCTGTGGCTCATGCCTGTAACTCCAGCACTTTGAAAGGCTGAGGGGAGAGAATCACTTTAGGCCAGGATTTCAAGACCAGCCTGGGTAACATAGTGAGATCTTATTTCCAAAAATATAAAAAAAAATCAGTGGGTATAGTCGAGTGCTCTCAACCAGCGGGCTTGAGCTTACAAGTTCTGGTGAGCTATGATCGCACCACTGCATTCTAGGATGAGAAGAACAACAAAACCCTGTCTCAAAACAAACAAACAAACAAACAAACAAAAAAGCATGTGCTTTGTGAAACTGCTGCTAACATCAAATTTCAAATTTTTTATTGCCCAATTGACAAGAGCAGTTTGCAAGGTTAACCCAGCTCCAGTGTGGTAGGATTCTACCAAAGGACATGGAGAGGTCATAAATTGAAGTCATTAATACAATTAAACTACATCAAGTCAAGTTAATGGTATTGCAGCCGATGACTCCCATATCAAAGTACTGACACACGACAAATGTTTATCTCTCCGCTATTACTGTCACTCATGGATACAACCTGATGGAGACTTCATCTCAATTCACGATGATACACATCATTGTTTTTAAAAGAAAATGATTGAAAATAACATAAAGGCCTTTCCCTTAGGGCTTAAGTGAATCACATCATGGGGGTACATAGGTCATTATGAAAGTTTGGAGACAGGTTGTGTTATAGTTCATGATCTCACTTCCAAGAAACACAGTGAACAGCGTCTCTTCTGATTCACCCATGCAAATTTCAGATTGCTCAGCCTATTATTGTCATTGGGGGGGCTTCATTGGTTTCCATCCATGTGGATTTTATGCGTCTTGATTTTCATGTATCTCAAAACTTTCATAATGACTTATGTCTATATTTCATAGAACACTATGTAGCTATAAAAAATAATTAGAAAATGATGTGCTGTCATCCAAATATGTGTTAGATTTATATTTTAGGAAGGGACAAAAAGGATGAGCATATTGGGCTCAGCATTAAAAAAAGGAGCAGATAAAGAATATCCGCACATATACACATCCACATGTGGACAGCACAGATACTTGGGTGTGCATACCTGTCTACAATTATTGAAATGAAAGGAAAAGTAGTGATGTGAATCTAAGTTGAGGGAAGACAAACAATTCAACGCAAGTCTTCTCAGACAGTATCTTCTCATGCTTTTCAGTGTTTGAATCATATAGTTTTATTTGTTATTGATGAATGAATAAATTAGAAGGATTTATTCTTCTTTTATTCCTTTATAAGGAATAAAAATCAAAACAAAAGAACCTGGAGTATTGCCAAATATCTGTATTCTAATCCTGGTCTACCTCTTATTGGGTGTGAAGACTCAGTCAATTTTCCTAATATGAGCTAGTTTTTTTTCTCTGTAAAAGTTAGAGATATCAGTACCTCCCCCACATAATTGGTGTGCAATTTAAATAGGAAAATCATGCACTTAACTAGCATGACATGTAGTAACTGCTAAATAAGAGTTCAATATTTTTGCTGTTTCCAGTGTTCATGTCATTATTTAATCATAAGAATGATGTTTTAAAGGATCTGAGATACGAGTCAAATTGGATTCAGACTTGACTATTTGTTAGGTCATGTTGTCTGTCTTCTTTTTTTTTTTTTCTGAGACTGTCTCACTTGTCACCCTTGGTTGAGTGCTATGGCCTCATAGCTCATAGCAGCTTCAAACTCTTGGGCTCAAGTGATCCTCTTGCCTCAGCCTCCCCAGGAGCTGGGACACTGCAGATGCCACAGCACCTGGGTATTTTTAGGGACAGTGTCTTGTTCTTGATCAGGCTGGTCTCGAACTCCTGAGCACAGGCAATCCAACCACCTCAGCCTTGCAGAGTGCTAGGATTACTGTGCCTTACTTAAAAGAGAAGAAAGATCAGATGTGGTGGCTCATGTAAGCTTCACTGTGTTTCTGGTCTGCTTCTATCCTTATACTGTCAAAAGTTAGAATCAACAATTAACACATGAAATATTTCATATTATGTTAATATTGTATTAGGAGTATCAGTTATTCCCTCCTTCTGTTGGCTGCATGAGACAACTGAAATTTCATCACGGATAAGAAATTTCTTCTTATGTAAAATCAGTAGGATGATGTGTGAGTTTACCAGTGAAGGGAATTTGATCTTTTTCATTTGTCTGGTTATCTATTTATTTTTGGACCTCAGTCATGTCAGATGTTACACATTTTAAATAATAGAATGATGTCCCTCACTGAAAAGAAGTTCCTAACTTTTCATATAAATATGCACATTGGGTGGCGCCTGTGGCTGAAAGGAGTAGGGCACTGGCTCCATACACCGGAGGTGGTGGGATCAAACCTAGCCCTGGCCAAAAACTGCAAAAGAAAAAAAAATGCACATCAACATTTTATTTCAAAGTTTGTACTTTGGGAATATTGTTTAATTAATCTGGATAATTTTTTATTTTTATTATTTGTTTTTCCAAATAACTGAAATATATTTTCCCCCTATTCAAACTTTGAGCATAGATAGAATATTATTGCCATCAAGGAATTAATATTAATTTTTTTATACCAAGGTGATATCTAAGAACATATTCATGTTTTTGGAGATACCAAGTTTAAATGCCAATTCATTTTTAGCCTATCGAAGTTTTATTGGGGAAGAGCAATAATTCCATGACTTGGATTTGTTTCTACTATTTTAACTGAACCACACAAAACAAAACAAAATAAAAGATGGAAAAAATAAGTATCTTGGTTCATTGTACTGCTATAAAAATACTACAGAGTTGGTAGTTATAAACAGTGGATATGTATTTCTCACAGTTCTGGAGGCCAGAAAGTCCAAGATCAAGGCCCCAGCAGGTTCTGTGCCTGATGTGGCTGGTTTGGTGGTTTGTAGCGGGCACCTTCTCACCGTGCCCCCACGTGATGGAAGGGGCAAGGAGTTCACTGTGGTCCCTTTTATAAAGGCAGTGATCCCAATCATGAGGGCACTACCTTCATAATCTAATCACTCCCAAAGGCTCCATCTCCTAATACCATCACTTTATGTTACTATTTCAACATATGGATATTAGGGTGACACAAACATTCAGACCATAGCAGAAAGGATGGCAAATTCTTGATATTTTTTTCAATCCTGTTGATACATTTGTCAGTTGATAATGATGAGATTATTTGAAAATGAACATGATAAGACATTTCTTAAATCTAGAATTCTATACTCACATTACCTTACAAATACTATTCCCACATGACCTTCATGCAAATCAACCTTGAATTTAAACCCAGTCTTTTAGGGATATGATTCATGTAAGAAATCCATGTTTAGAGTGCTTATCATTGGAGCCTACTATAAGTAAAAGTTTGAGTCTACATAAACAAGGTGGCAAAAGAGTTTATACTTATTTACTTTATGATCAAATAAAATAGTTTAAAAACAAAGATAAATTCTTTGTTTAAAATAAGTCTTATTGAACTTATTTTAATTTTTCAAAGATGACTTTTTTTGGCCTCTGTGCCTTGATAAACCTTGTACTCTTCCTGGTCTCCGTCTGTAGCCTGTGACATCTTAATGTGTGTCTTTAAACAGAGCTTTCTTAACTACCCTTCCCATGCTAAGAATACAAAAACGTTTCACATATTTTTAGCATAAAAACACATATATTTTATTATTATTACTCTTTATACTCTGATAGTACCTCTAATATCTGGCAAAACCAACGCCGATGTCAGGACTCTGTATGTTCCAATGTTCAGTGCTTTCCAGTATATAGAATTATTTTAAATATATTAGAGATCAAATCACAAGTTCTAAAATATAACCACACTCATCTAAATTCTGAAAGAATTCATGAACCAGCTACATCATGATGGAGTTCTGCTATGGCTAAGAAACTAGTGTTTTAATTTTTGTCCAAGTCTGAACTTTCCTCGCCTTCTACACAGCAGACTTGCTACACACTCTGATCCTCTCCTGCCACCCAGATATTCTTCTTCACATTGAACTTGTGTGCCTTACAAAGGACACCTCTGAATCAGCCCATATTAATTATTCTGGCTGTTTTGGGCTAAACGCTGATATGAAGCAAAGATGGAGGCAATTATCTAACACTCGTAGCTGAAGACATTTCAAGCACAGCCTCCCTGATCTCATCGTTATGTATCTTGTTAAGAGAAAAATGAACATGGGTGTAAACAAGGAAAAGAATTTTCCACTTTTTAAAAATGAAGAGAATGCTATGTAGAGCGTAAACGAAGAAACTTCAATAAATAACCAACAGTGCATATCTGTCAGGGGAGAATTCATTGCTTATTAATCACAAACTGGGTTTTTTAGTGGCTTATACTTGTTTCAAAGTCCTATTTTCCCAACCCCCAAGTTAGCAGTGTTTTTTCCTAATTAAATTGGATTTCTTCCAATATGCCTCAGAATAGTCACCAGGATTTATTCTTCTTATTTTTTTTCCATGTGGCAAGAGTAATATAAATAGCAGGTATAAAGATTTCCCTTCACCATCCTTATAATTTTAACTGAAGGGTTCCTCCTTGTCTGACTGTATTCCAGCCACTTGACAAGATAATGCTTCTCTGATGTTGTATATCTGGTCTAACCTTTTGTCTTTGTCAGGAAAAGAAAGATTTTTCATGGAGATAGCTGTGTATAAGAGAATGCAGTTCATCACTTTAATAGTAGGTCAGGGAGTTGCGGCATGGTATGTGCTATATTTTGGCAGGCACATGTGATTAAACATGAAGTGGTTCATTTATAAAGTAGTAAGAATACTCAACTAAATTTTGCATTCCTAAATGTGAATGGAGAAACGAAATAAAGGTTTTAATTCAAACAAAGTCCCAACTTGTAATGCAGTTAGGGCTTTGACAGTTGCTGATTTGACTGGCCATCTTCCATTAGTCACAGAAAAACTTCAGACCTTGCTGGAATTTAATTCAATCAGCTGTTTATCCTGAAGTAGGCTTGGCTTCTGACTAGTAATAATCCTTTAACATTCTCTTCTTATTAAAGTCTTATGTTAATAGGTAACTACCTCCTTGTAATTTCACCTACAAGGTCAAGAGAATCACTTTTATTTTCATTCTTCATGTCTTCTGAAAAACAAAAAAATAAGTGATTGCCTTTTAAAATCCAGTGACAACAGAGCAGACCTCTACACTTTAATTTTTCCAAAGAATAGTACTAACATTTGTTATTTTTGCAGAATTATATTGTGTTCCCATTCTGATTCATCTTGAATTAATGTCAAAATATTCTTGTCTTACTTTCTTATCAACTCTATAAAAGTAAAATACTGTGTTTCATAAACATAATATTATTAGTATAACATTATCAGTATTTTAAAATGTTTTTCTTAAGTTTTTATCCAAGCGTATGGTTTCAATTGTGCCTTTAGACTAGTATTTTATTTACTTGTATAGTTATTAGTCATTTTTACAGCTGCCATTGAAAATTAAGGCACTTGGTTTTTATTTATAACACAGAGAAAAATGACTTGATATGGCATATATCTTTTATTCTAGAAAATGTCTACATAGTTGCTTGGAACATGTACATATTTCAATTACTGAGAGTTATCCTCTATGGCATACCTATGTAGGTAATAATACACAGAATACTAGTAATTCTAGCTTTTCATTGTTGAACTTGATTTTAAAATGACTATTATTATGCTGTGAGTTCTTATGATGTTTGGTCTCTCCTGCTTCCTATTTTTTTATCGTCATGGAGATTAAAGCTTAGAACTACAAAAAAAGTAATCTTATTATAAAAGGAAAAGATTGAAAATTTCATCATTCTTTAAGTGAAATAATCATTTAGAAATGTTTATAAACTATTTTCCCCCACTGAAAGCATTTTTTTGGTCAAAGTTTAAAGTAGTTATCAAAGATAAAGAACTAGAATTAAATCATGTTTAGCATTTATGAAAATAGATGATCTCAAATCAGATTTAGATCATCAAATAATCGGTGTAGGAACACATACCATCTTGTAATATTTTAAGTTCTAAAATATGAATACCTTTATAATAAAAGAAATCCTGCTAGCCTAGAATAGCAAAAGGAACTGCTCTCTCTACTTGAGTATTTGATTATAATTAAATTACTCTTCTCACTATTAAAATGTTATTAAAATATAAAAATATGCCGTATCAAATTTCATCCTTTGATAATTCAAAAGTATGATTTTAGGTTTATCTTCTTGAAAAAAAAATTTTTTTAAATCTCCCTTGAGACTTTTTTTCAAAACTTTGTTCAGATTAATATGGGTACAGTGTTTAGGTTACATTGTTCTTACTTCCAGGGCCAAGTTTCATTTGTGGAAGAGCCCCTCACCCAGGGGGCGTGTTGTACACCCCCACAGTGGGCACATGAGGTGAGATCCCACCTCATGCCCTCCTTCCTTCTGAAAAATTTTACTTTGAAGTTGCTGGTAAGTCTTCCAGCTGTTGGTATTCTGAATAAACAGGACATGGCTCATGTGCATGATTATTTCATGTGTTATTGTCAAAAGCAGTATTTGGAAATGGTAGAGACTTCATAGATCATGTAAGCAATGACTACTTTGTTAATATGACCCACTGTACCATATGTTCAGTGGGCTGCCAGTCACAGCTGCACTAACTGAGGTGCTGGGGCTCTACATTCTGAGGCTCCCTAATCCATTGTTGCACTTTCAGTTACTAGAAGTCTATTGCTCATGGCAGGCACAAATCCTTCTCCTGTTGCTTCCACACAGACATCTGCCTAATCTGTCTGGTGGGGGACCTCCTGCACGACGCCTCTGCCGTTCTCCCCACCGTGCTGAGCGGGCTGTGTGGGCTTCCTCATTCTCTGGACAGGGTTATAAAGAAGAAGAGATGTTAAGTCAGTTGACCAGCTACACGACTAGGATTATACTTGGCAGTTTAGTCTCAGATCAAATCATCCTTTCAAGACACTTGTATATGTCTTTTTTCTTATTTAGATCATTCCAACAACTTCCTAGTAAAGTTCTATATGTAGGGTTAAATGATTTTTACAGCATGATTTGTGTTTCCTTACCATCTTGGCCAAGTTCCTCTAAACAATTTCTTTTAATCCCTTGCTTAAATCAAATCCCTTTTTTCTTCCTTCCTTCCCTCACGAATCCCTCTGACTCACCTGTTGGTATTGGTGGGACACTAACTCTGTGCTAGGCACAGGGCACAGATTAGTGTATATTGAAGTCTGTTCACTGCACTAAAAATAAATGAAACAAAAAATGAGTGTACCTGCGGACATGTATGACACTCTCTGCCTTCATGGGTTTACAATCTAGTGAAGAGAGTAGATGTTACTTATTTATTTTTAAGTAGTCATTATAAGGCTGATGAAGAAAACAGACCCTTCCCTGGGAAAAATAAGAGATATTTACACATTTAGATAAAGGGAATATGTGGGGAATTTTTCTTTAATAAGTAAACAGTTTTGTTTTGTTTTGTTTTGTTTGGAGACAGAGTCTCACTCTATTGCCCAGGCCAGAGTTGCATGGCATCAGCCTAGCTCACGGCAGCCTCTAACTCCTGGATTCAAGCAATCTGCCTGCCTTAGTCTTCTGAGTAGCTGAGACTAGAGGCGCTCTCCACAATGCCCAGCTAATTTTTATTTTCTAATTTTTTTCTAATTAATTTTTTTTTTAATTTCTAATTTTAGCAGAGATGGAGTATCACTGTTGCTCAGGCTGGTTTCAAACTCCTCAATTCAAGGGATCCTTCAGCCTCACCTTCCCAGGGTGCCAGGCTGACAGACAGGAGACACCGAACCCGGCCAACATTTTTTTCACCTCCAGCTTTTTGCTCAAAGTTTCTATTTCACTTAAAAAAATCTCTTTTAGGGTATTTTTTCCCAGTTATCAGTCCCCCTGTGGTTCTCATTTTCATATCCATACATGCCCCCCCCCCGCCCAGATCAGTTAAGCTTAATGAATCGTTTACTTTCATGGCAACCACCTCTCTGTATCATAACACTGACAAAAATAAATTGAAGGGAAACGGTTGCATTTGCTTCCCTCACAGAGGACAAGTTCCATAGAGACCAGGCTTACTAATAAATGTAGCTTTGGGTATGGTTCCCAGTGCATAATAGTGTTCCAAGGTTGCATAAATGCTGAAATAATAACACCTTTATTTTTTTGGAGACCGAGTCTCACCCTGTCATCCTAGGTAGAGTCCCTTGGTTTCATCATTGCTCACAGCAAATTCAGTCTCTTGGGCTCCAGTGATCCTCTTGCCTTACCCTCTGGAGTAGCTGGGACTACAGATGCCTGCCACACCACCACACTAATTTTTCTATTTGTTCTTGTTCATGTTCAGGTTGATCTTGAACTCCTGAGCTCAAGTAATCCACCCACAGCCTTCCAGAGTGCTAGGATTACAGGTGTGAGCCACTGCACCTGGCCAATAATCACCCTTTAAATAAGGTCCTTCAAACCTAACTAAGCAAATCATCTTTCATCTCACATTTGCCAACTTTCCTTTCATTATATCATTATTTACTGACTATCGAGTATTTCCTTTCATTATTTACTGACTATCCAGTATAAGCCACGTAGGGTAGCTGGCAGTGAGCAAGGTTATAGTTCCTGCCACCAGTGAACTTACTTATTCTGGGTCTAATATAAACATTAGAACTCTTCCACCGGCCAATAGAATTTTGGGATACAATCTCATTTTCATCATATTATTGTATAACAACTGTTCAATTTACATTGATCAAGATTTGACAGTTCTTGATTTTGTCCTGGATTTCCCACAAAAAATTTTTAATGAAGAGCATGGATATAAATAATGAAAGAAAGAGAAAGCAGAGCGAGGACAAGAAAGAGATTACATTTGAGGGTTATGGGAGAAATGTACAAGGTTCACACACACGCACACTGGCTCTTCTACTTCAACCTCTGTTTGCTTTTTATTTACTGTAATATTGTGACTTATGGTTGTGAATATGAAGAAAAACTAACAAACGAAGACTTGTGTTGTCTCATAAAACGTCTCCCCAGAGCTGAACCAGTAGTGTTCTCTGTCAGAGCTGGTTCTGAGTGTTCCCCTACTGAGAACCTGGCTTTAGTCTCTTCCCTGCCACCAATGCATATGCTAAAATGATTCAATAACCAATTTATTCATAAAATATCAGAGTACTTGTTAGCCATATCAATCTCTCTGGCCCTGGTAGGCTTGGGATCTAAGTTCTATGTTTGAGTTTGGGTTTTTACATTACAGAACTGCCCATACCTGGTACCTCCTGTGAAACAAGCTCTTTCCTCCTCTTCAAATCCCATTTCTGAAAGAAGTGCCACATGGAGTTGTGTAGCATCAAACATGTGAAATAAATGGTGTAAAAAGTTTAACCATTTTCTTTCCTCTTTATAGCATATTATTTGGAAGCAAGGAAAACCAACCAGACAAAAGTACTAGACAGGCCATAAAGGCAGGTATATCCATGGAAGTGTTTATAAGATATTAAAGTTTGATCTTTACAGGCCATACTTAAGGCTTCCACTCCATGCAGCCCAAATCTTCCTTTATTCAGTAAAAGAGATATGTCTAGTAAGTAATCACATTTAATGGAAAAGCTCCATTATAACTTCCTAAATTTCTAAATACTTCTTAGGAAACACAGCATTTAAGTGAATTAAGTGGACTCCCTAAGAGCAGAAAAATAGAATTTTCTAACAGAAGGGCAATGCCTTTTGCTTATTTATATATTTATTTATTTTTTAATGTCTGGTATATTTGACAACATTTCTCAAATGATTATCTAAGTGAAAATGTCCAGGGAAGTTTCATGTGATAAATTGGTAAAATATTCATTACTGGGGAATAGAGTTAATGAAAGAATTTTCTGAGTAAGACACTATGTGGTAGAGTTTAATATGTATAAATTAAATCTTCTTCTTGGAAACATACTCATAAAAGCAATGAATTAAACATCAGGACCAAGAGACTTGGGCTTATTAATATGATGTAACTCTATTTAGCAAACCCTAATTTGCTGAATGCAGATGTTACCGGTAGAAATAATAAGTAGAAGAAAGTTTATCCAGCGAAATCCAAATGTATAAAATATTAAAATTTAATAAAGATGTAGTATAATATTAAAAGTTGGAAGTGAAAGAAACTTGGTAATTGTGAACAGGTGTTACGACATTGTAGCTATGTTAGTTGCAGGAAACACATCTCTAGTCAGGCTTTGTAGCCTATAATCAGCAAGGATGAGTTCTCAGAAAGAAAAATGTCTCCTTCAGCTCTCGAAATCTGAGATTTTAGATATTACATTTCAAAGCCTACAGATGTACCATATACTGGTATTAACTACCAACAATGAAATGAAGAATTTGACAATATATTGAAGATAAGAGAGTGAGAAATGTATTGTTTTCCTTTCTGCTATCCAGTCATCACAATGATTCCGGCTTACATTAGAGGTTTTAATGAAATATGCAATGGAGTTTTGAATGCCTTTTAAATGTCGGGAATTATTCTAGGCACTGGGATACAAAGGCGACTGAGATAGCCATGCATTGAGCCACTAGGAAACATGTATTTTAAAAAGGAGAGAGGTAAAGAACAATTCAATACATAAAGTGATAAGTGATAGAAGAAAATAATTTAAAATGGTACAGTATTCGATTGCTTTTCTGTGACCTGTAAAGCTGTATAAACACAGGAATAACAATTGGAACATTTTGGTTATAGTAGATTTACTTCCATTTAATTTGGGTTTAGCATCAGTAGGGAGGAGTTTCTGTGTTTCTCTAAATTAAGATCGATTCACCTAGATATGGTGTGGACAAATTGTAAGAAGTTCCCAAGGCCCAATTCTAGGGAGAAACCTGGACTCACAATGACTATGCCAGTACAGATCAATGCGTACAATGACTCCACTGGAGCTTCTTTTTAGAGAAGTTTTTTATTATCTTTAATAAAAGCATTATCCATTGGCTTCTAAATAGACCAAGTGAGAAAATGTTTTATCGTTTATAAAATAGACATTTCAGAAAAGAGCTTTGTTATTTTTCTTGCTTGTTGCTGTTGGTAATGTTGTTATTAAAAGAGAGAGAATGACTTTAGTTTTAGAATTGTCTAGTTAGGAATGAAAACAGACCATTTGAGAAAGTTGGAAGTTAAAAAAGTGAGGCGCAATAAGGCAAACAGAACTAGCCAATGGGGTTAGAGTTGAAGGTTTAATTTGGGGAGTTACATAGACATGCATGTATATACTGTCAATGGAAAAGAAGGCAAACTCTGTAGTTTGAAGAGATTTATTCTGAGCCAAATTTGAGTACCACGTCCCAGAGCCAGGCCCAAGAAGGCTTGAGCAAGTGGACTCATTGTGGTTGGGTTACATTTTGGTGTATGCATTTCAAGGAGATGGGAGTTACATGTTAAGTCACAAATCAATGCATGGAAAGCACATATTGGTTTGGCCAGAAAAGACGGGACATCTCAATGCAGGGCTTATGGGGTTTGGAGATATTTTAGTTGACAATTAGGTGAAAGAGTTAGGCTTAGTCTAAAAGAGAAGTCAGAGAAAGGATTGCTTGAATTAAGATAATTAGAGATAAGACGCAGGACATAGACCAGTGGTTGTCAACCTTCCTAATGCTGCAACCCTTTAATACAGTTCCTGTGGGTCATGACCCACAGGTTGAGAACTGCTGCCATAGACCCAGACTCCAGTGACATGTCCTGTGTATTGAGGATCTGCAGGTTTGTCTTGAACAGCCTTCGGCTTCTTACTGAGTTACAACAGATGTCTCTAAGAAGAGAGAGGGGCGTGATGAGGCATATCTGATCTCCTTTGTCATGGCTACTGAGCTAATGTTAGGGTATCCTCTTGGCTAACAGGGGGTCTACTCAGTCAGCTGGTGGGGCAGGGGTAGCTTTAATATTATATTTTAATTTACAGTACTTAGTTTTGTTTCTGAGGCACTGGTAACCATTAATAAGAGATCTGAGAAGGCAGTAACCAGATCGTAGGGTAATTAGAAAGCAAATTGCAAGAAGAGGAAGGTGCTCCATGGAGATCACTTTTTAGAGAAGCCTGGAAGTAAAGAACAAGAATACGGGATGGACCGTGCATAGTAACTCATCATGTAGCATGTCTTTCACACATACATTTCAAAACATTTTAAACATCACTGAAAGTGAGATAAGACTGTAACATCGGTAATAGTATAATAGGTTTTTTTCTTAGGGAAATATAAAATTATAGTGGGTCTCATGTTGATGGTCTTTTAGATTTGATTACATAATTGTTTCCTCGATGGTAAAGAAAAATAACTACTTGGGAAGCCCGAGGCAAGATAATTAACCTCCAAGAGCCTGCAAGTCTGTGTTTAAAATGGGAATAACATAAAAGCAACTCATGCAATTATGGAGGCCAAATAAGATAAATTATGTAAAAGTGCTTTGTAAAATGCAAAGGGTTACAGACAGGTAGCAATATCATCATCATCGTTATTAGGCTTTGGCTAGAGAAAGCTTGCTCTTTGGCTACAGAGTATAGTGTATTCAAACAGGAGAGCCTGGATTGCTAGCTGTGAAGTTATATGAAATATCTATCAGCTACAACTCACCCTATATGGCACAACAGAATATGAGCTCAAAGCATAATCACACAGGAGATTTCATACAAACATAAAGATGTGCATTGAGAATTTTTTTTTTTTTTTGTCCTTAGACACAAAGTCTCACTCCATTGCCCAGGCTGACCTTAAACTCCTGGGCTCAAGCAATTCTCTGGCCTCAGACTCCTGGGTAGCTGCTACCATAGGTGTCTGCCAATGCACCCAGTGTGTGTTGAGATTTTAATATGAGCTCTTAAGTAAAACCCACTAATGATAGTATATGCAAAGTTTGGGTTAAGAAATTAAATTATTTGGAGCAAATTTAATATGCTTTTTAAAAATTTCTGAATTTAAATAAACTTTCTTTTGCTATGTCGTCTTTCTGGATGTTTGACCATGGAATCTCAGGGAAATTCCACTTTTTTTTTTTAATTTCCTTGCACTATCCAAGAAAGAGAGCTATCACTTCAAACACAGTCCTGTCACCTGTCAGAAGCTCATACTGCCTGAAGATGTAGTGTAGGAGATAAAGAATCTGACTCCACAGTTTTCAGCATCAAAATGAACTGAATGATTGCAGGAACAAAAAGCAGAATTAAGCAACCTTACCGGGAGACAGCTTTAGCTTGTGACCTTAGGCGATCCACTTAATCTCTCTCACTCTCTATCTATCTGAGACACTCAGTCTGTAAAATAAGATTTACGATTTCTGCCAGCACCTGTGGTTAAGAAGTGACAACGCATATATTTTTATTGGTCAGAACATTATCTCCATGCACAGTAGGTGCATAGATGATTTCGCATTTGGTTAATCTAAAATCTCATAAAAATAAGTCGAATATTTGTTTGTGTAACTGAGTTTTCTACGACAATGGACCTCTGATCTGTCACATTTAAAATAACACCCTGAGGACAGAGAAATAGAGGAAGAAACTGAGGCAAAAAACCCAACCGATGGGTAAGAACATCGGAAGCCTCCCTGCAGTGCTTAAAGCATATGTGAATAAATACTAGAAATACAGTGAACGCTGAGTGTATAGAAGCATAGGAAAATTAAAATGTGTTTTTGCTTAGGGCCCTTATTAATATTTTAACAAATTCGTTACAGTCCTTTGGGTGGTCAGCTTGCAGAGGTTCTACTGTTTTTTTCTAACATAACATCAAGTCATATATTTTATAATTACTCCCACATCGGAAAGGAAGCAAAGATGATGCCATTTACAGGAAATTCCTAACAAACTAACCTATTTGTGGTCCCTTCTGATTCTCTATGTTCCCTTTTCACAGGTGCCACTATAGAGGTTCCAGCTTTTGCTAACAGAAGGTGAAAATCATTTGATTCCTCACTCATCGCCAGAAAAGGTCTTTTTTGTGCTACCTTCACTGTGTAAGAGTCTAGGATTAATCTCATTCTACTTCATAGATGTTGAGAAATTCCAAATACATTTTGCAGAAGAGTCTTTAAAAGAAAAATCGATTTTTTATGACAGACATTTGAAAATGTTGATTGTAGAGTTTTCCAAAAAGAATCATCTTTGTTCAGGGTCTTTCTTATTCACGTCTTAATAGATTTTTTATTGCCAGAAAGCTTTCCTAAACTATCAATTCCATTAGATCACTTTCTCCTTCAACAGTCTTTCCATGCTGCCCATGTGTACATAGAATAAACAAAATCTATTTCCTTTTCAAGGCCCACGGTGACCTCAAGATTTCTTCCCCAGGACATCTTCTTTGACTCCTGAGAAATGAAAAACACGGTTTCAGCCAGGCTTGTGTGATCACAGGAGAAGGAGTCTCTGTGTTCAGAGCACTAATGTGTACATAGTTCCCACATAACTGTATGAACTATCTCCATTTTAACATGATAGAACGGGAGCTCAGAAAAAAGAAAGCAATTTGTCCAGGTTTATATAACTCTTAATTGTCAGATATAATACCAAAATGCATGTTTCTATGAGGCTAAGTCAAAGGAATGCAATTTGTTTTGTCCATGCTTTCTGCATGTGAAATGTGTTCCTTCATCTCCACTGCCCATTTTTCCATTTTAATTTTCCATTTTATTTTTTATTAAATCATAACTATACATTAATGCATTTATGGGGTACAATGTCCTGATTTTATATACAAGTTGGAATGCTTACATCAAACTGGTTAACATCACCTTCACCTCACTTAGTTATTGTGTTAAGACATTTATACTCTGCATTTAATAGATTTGACATGTACCCTTGCAATATGCACCATAGATGCAGTCCCACCGTTTCCGTCATTTCCGTCCCTCCATCCAACCTCTCCCCTCCACTCCTCTTCTTCCCTCCTTCATCCTGGGCTATAGTTGTGTTTCATCTTTCTATGAAAGTGTGGGTGATTATAAACTGACTTCATACTTTGGATAGTTTTTCTTCCACTCTTGAGATGCTTCTTTATTAAGAAGAATATGTTCCAGCTCCATCATTCAACTCTT
>NW_003852398.1:12447424-12449468 GCF_000181295.1 Otolemur garnettii | reverse complement strand
CCCCCCCATATTCTTGGGCTATAATTACGTTATAGCTTTCATATGAGAACTATAAATTAGTTTCAAAATAGGGATGTATACATTGGATACTTTGCCTTCCATTCTTGTGATGCTTTGTTAAGGAGAACATTTTCCAGTTCCATCCATGTAAACATGAAGAAGGTAAAGTCTCCATCTTTCTTTAGGGCTATATAGTATTCCATGGTGTACATATACCACAGTTTATTGATCCATTTGTGAATCGATGGGCACTTGGGCATCATTCAACTCTTATCCTTCATCCCTGTTCTAGTTACAGGTCCATGAGCTCCCAGCCCCCAGTGGTCAGTTCCTTTATATCTTATAACCTGATAGTGCCACTCCTAGGAAACCTCACCTAAACTTGTGATGTCTTTGGCTTTGTAATTTTTATGTTCTTTTGAGAACATTACCTCTCTTTGGTTTCCTCTTTCCATTTACCCTAGCTTTGTCAAAAAGTACTCTAAATAACTTATTTTTTTTTCTGAGTAACTAACCCTCTTCTTAATCTTAAATGTATCTGTCCAGAGGAAGTTGACTTTATCCTCTGTTCCAGATATGAAGAAGAGACTCAGATAGGTCAAATGAAAATTCCCTGGGTACAATGCCTAATGCAGGAGTACACATGTGGCATAAATAAAGCAAACAAATGTCATGACCTTTTTATCTCAATTAGAAATAGAGAAGGTTTTTCTCTCTTTTATTAGGATTGCATTGGTAGGAGAAATATGAGCTTGGCATCAACCCGGCTGCCTGCCTAAGATCAAAAATAATGTAGTGGAAGACAGAGCTGAGATGTAGAAGGCAATTTATGGCGTTAATATAGCTTGAGCCCCTGGATCAAGCTTCACTTGAAGGTAGCCTATGAATTTTGAGTTACCAGAGCAGAGAATTTCTTGTCTTTTTTTTCATATCAGTTCTTGTTGGGTTTTCTTGAAGACCTAGACCAAAGGACAGCAAATTGAATAGTGTGTAAGTAGCAGGTATTCAGCAAATATTTGGAATTTAATTGAGAATGTCATTGCTTTTAGGGCATCTTTGGTACTGTTATAATTTTTATTCTGGTAATATGTATTTAATGAAGTTACATTTGATTCATTCACAAATAGGGAAACTGAAAGACAAAAGTCAGTACAGGTGCTGTGGACAATGAATTTCTAGGGGAAGGCAACCTCTCCAGTAAAAGTACTTTTTGCAAATGCTTTCATAAATACAAAGAAACCTGTTCAGCTGAAAAAGTCTCCTTGAATTCTCAGAGTCCCTTGGAAGATACTACACAATTACTCAGCTGCTGACATTAAAGATTTTGCTGCATCTGTGTCTTAGGGACCAGGCAGACTCAGATACAAAAGATAGCTATTGTTATGTAGCTTTTCAGTGCCCCCAGGATATTCACTGTCACCCCATACCATACTAATCAATGAAAGTAACCCAGTGTCTCTGATGTTGACAAATTGGCTCTGGAAAATAGCCCTGTCAGCAAATTTACCTGCAAACAGGATGGACGATACATACTTTTTGAGTGCCCTATAGAAATTGGCCCAGGGCCCACAAAGAAAACTGACAGTCTTTCCTAACAATATCTAACTATGCAGTGGTTTGGGACTTAATATTGTAATTGCATTCTAAGCCTCAATTTATTTCTAATATGATCCTCAGAAAGGTTGAAAGCCTCATCTAACAGGTGTTTATATATTCCTCCAAAACAAAATTGTGAACTCAGCATCATAGCTTAGAATGTAAATCTTCAAAAGCCGGAGAACTTGACATTCCTGCTCCCCGAGCAATTATAACTTCACCTCTTGCCCTTAAATGGCTTTTTACTTGATTAAATATAATCTGAACTGGGTCTTTTCTCAACATTTACAGAAAATAAATTTCTTCAAATGAAAAACTGTGGCCCTTGTTTAATTTGTTTTTATAAGTAATTGCTAAATTTTAGCTAGCCAATAGTTTTTAAAAACCCATGTGTTTGATGAGGAAGGTATAAGGGGATTTTAAAGTTATAAATTCAATCTTAAGTAAT
>NW_003852398.1:12417809-12446943 GCF_000181295.1 Otolemur garnettii | reverse complement strand
TCCCAGCCTCCCAGAGTGCTAGGATTACAGGTATGAGCCACCATGCCCAGCCTTAAAAAATTTGGGGGGTGTTAAAATATCCAGTAATAGTGTTAGGTCCTTCTAAGGTCTGTACACAATTAAGTGGTCTTCTTTGAACAACAGAGCTTGTATATGCAGCTATACAATGTGTCATATTTTGGGGGGAGGGGTAATGGGAAATGATCCAATGAAATAATTTAGAAATAGAATTGCTATTTGGATGTTTTCATCTTACAAACATATCAGATAGAAGAAATTAATTGTATGAATTCTCTCTTTGGATAAAACATGAAATATTCTTAACTCTCAAGAGCAAAATGAAGTTTGTGATTAAGTAGATTTGTGAGTATCTTGTCCAGAAAAGGCAGAGATGTTTCAGAGAAAAGTGATTGCTCATGGAATAAAACTTGTAACACTTTTTTTTTCTTAAAGAATGCAGATGGTAGAATTATTCTAATTGCCAGCAGAGTTACAGTTTTTGAAAATGAAATTGTACTCTCATCAGGCATTATACATATTGAACAAGAAAGGAAAGGCCAAACTGGATAATATTCTTTTGAAAATTGCTGTATAAGCTCTACAAGACATTAGAGTTTAGCTGATAAGTGCTAAGAGTAGTATTTTGCATAAATATTCCACAATATTGAATGTATTTTTTTCTGCCTGTAATTAGAGCTCTGATTTACTAAGAGAAAGAATAACTATGTGATAATAATTAGAATGCATGCCTCATAATTTCCAGAATACATATTCAGTATCTTGATTTTAAAAAATTTAAAGAAATACATACACACATATACACACACACTTTCTTGAAAGAAAGCACAAAATATCTTTAGATAAAATATTCTTCTGCAACTTCGTTTGAATTAAACACAATTAAGTTTTATAACTACACATTCAACTATGAAATATAGCTTTAGGGCAGGGAAATATTTGAAACCCAATTATGAGATGCAAAATTTTGGAAATTTTTGTTTTTGCAATCTAAGCCAGGAAGGAGAAAGTTGCTCAGCCTCTCTGCTTTCCGTAATGGAGTATTGGTAACTTGGGCTACCGTATGTCTATGTTTGTGAGCAGTGCAGGGAGCAACCATGAGCCAATCCTGCTGCCTCTGTGTGAGCAAAACCAAAACAAGAAGAAAGTAATCAAAATTAGAAAAGAAAGAGCAAATCCAAATCCAAAATATCCAAATTAAGCCAACTATAATTTTCTTCCTGGTAAATGGGTGTCAACTATGTGATGGCTAACACCGAATCTTCTCTGCGAAAACCGAGATGCACTGATAAAATGCTTTGTGCCCTTGGCCCATGCTCTATTTTCTTTGAATCCCAAAATTAACTCCTACAAGAAAGGGGGAACTGAATCTGTTATTTGATGTGTTTATGAGGTCATAGTAATCAGATGTGAAGTTTCGTATGATTTTCTTAATTGGAAACCCATCCTTCTGAAAAGAAAATAAGGTAATTTTAGAGTTAAATTATTCACTCCAAAAACTGAGAACGTTCCCAAACATTTTGAATTTCTTCTCCTTGCAAATGCAGAGTTCCTCTCCCTACTGACATGATCACCTTATATCTTACCTTCTCTTTTTTTAAATTTTATTTTATTTCAAAATATTAAGGGGGACACATGTTTTTGTTCCATGGATGGCTTTTGTAATGCTTTACTTAGGGCTATGAATGTGCCCATCACTCAAATAGTGTTTACCACACCGATTGGCTAGGTTTTGACCCTCCCCTCCTAACCCTTGCTCCCTGTTGGATCTCCAAAGACTTCCTTTTGTGCATGTGTGTGCCCATCATTTAGTTCCGATTTATTGTAGAGTATATACATGCTGTTTGTTTTTTCATCCTTGAGATGTTTCATTTAAGATAATTGTCTCTAGTTTCATCCAAATTTGCAACAAATGCTGCACAAGACATTCATTCATCCTTTCTTATATCTGTGGTATGCATAATATTATGTGGTATATTATGTGGTATGCATATACCGCATATTGTTAATCCACTCGTGTATTGATGGGCACTTGGGTTGATGCCACATCTCTGCAACTGTGAATTGTGATGAAATAAAGCGTTGGGGTACAGGTGTCTTTTTCTAATGTTATTAATAAGTGCTTCCCCAACTTTTCCATCTACTATAGAATGTTATCCTATTAATAATGCAATAATGCAATTGTATCTCACTTTCTAGTTTAGAGTATATGACTTTTTTCTCATTATAAAATTAGAAAACTTTAGAAAATACTCTATATCTACAAACATAAAATCACCCTGAATTTTACCATGGTGCACTCAGTAATTTTAAAATATTTTCTGTTTATCACTGTATTGATCCTTTTGATTACCCTACCAAGCAGTTATCAAATGTAAATTTACTTCTAATTGGTAGGTGAAAATATTAGGGATAAATTCATCAAGGACTGTTCAGTCATGAATCTGGTTTTCTACAAAAAGTGCCTTTGGGGTGGCACCTGTGACTCAAGGAGTAGGGAACCAGCCCCACATAACAGAGGTGGTGGGTTCAAGCCTGGCCCAGCCAAAACTGCAAAATAAATAAATAAATAAGTGCCTTTGTGGGCCCTGTATTTGTGACAGGGTCGATGGCTTTAGTTTGATCACTCCGATGTTTAATTCTGCTTTTGAAGGTGAAGTACTGCCTAGATGTATTCTGTTATTTTTTGTCTAAATAGTGATAACTAGATGAAGAAAACAGACAAGTACCTTATAAGTTGCATGCAAGTTTTAAAGCGATAGTTTTAAATTAAATTCTCATCTGATCTGGAGGAGGAGCTGGAGGAGGAGAAGAACAAGAAGGAAGAAGGAGAAAGAGAAATGACAGAATAATAACATTGGCCGAAGACAGATTCTGGAATGTTCCACATGGTACATTTGATTCATATAGGGCTATTCACAGAGTGCCTAAATCTTCTTAGGATTTATTTTGCTATTCTGCCACATTAGGCTGTATGTGTCCTGCATTCAGGTGGACTTTGAGTATTCGAGTGGTAACAGTCTCTGAAAGACTGACCTAAATATAATGAGATAATATTGTCTTATGAGAAATCTAAATTTTTTTTTGCACTGTATTTAGTGTCAAAAGTCCATTAGAAAATGTAAAGAGAATAAATGCATGCGGGGTCTCTCTGTATACTTTAGTGAGTGTTGACAATAAGGAGAATAATTTTTAAAAAGGCATGAGATTTTCTTAGAATTTAAAAGTGACTACCAGCACACTGCACTGGGCATCCCACGGTAGTCACAGAATAGTTCTGATCCTCAAATATAGCCAAACGGCCAACTTGTCTGTTTTTACAACGTAACACGACATGATGCCCACAGGAATGGGCCTGATAGAGCTGGAGAAACATCGGCTGAACCTCATCGTGCTTTGCCAAAAGAAAACAAGGAACTACTCAACCTCAGAGACGCAAAGACTCTTTTTGATTTAATTCCAAATCAGCTATGCTCTTTGGCATAAAATAAACCTTTTAACAGGCATTCTGTAGCAACCATAATTTCCAAGGTTTGTTGTAATCGTAATTCTCCACAAGACCTCGGCAAGCTTAAAAAGTATTTCCAAATCTTTCCTGGAGGAATAGGCTTTTCTCTACGTTCATTCTGGAAAAGAAGGTACCTGCACTTACTATAGTCAGTTTTGCATTTGGAAGTGGTAGAGAGGGGCCTGGGGTTTTTGTTCTCCCCTTTAATTCCCCTTAAAAAAAATTCATAATACTCTTCTTTATTTCCATAATTTAAAGAATGGCATTTACTTCTAAGCTGCTCCTCAGACAAATCCAAATCGTCTTTTATATGTTTGGGACATACGCAAAGGGATTGGTGGGCCTGTGTTACTACAAAAGTGAAATAAAGTCACCAGCCATGAAAACACAAGATAAAGTGAACCACAAAGGGAAGCTGCGGCTGGGTGCCAGGAAGAGACGCAGGAGGATGTGGTTATTTACCCTGGCAGAGAGGACAGAACCACCAAGAAGAGGACAGAATGCTAAAAGGAAAGGAAGAGATAGAACCCTGACGGAAGGCGAGTAGAAGATGTTCTGACGGAGAGAATTGGACTCAGAAGTATTGTCCTAAGGCAAACGGTAGAAAATCCATTACTCGGTACACGTGTAACAGGACGGGACCAGTCCTGGAAACCGTGTTAGCGATAGTGATTCTCTATCAGTTCCCTGGGGAATGGAGTGGAGGGGCTTTCGGAGTTATTTTATTTCTGGTGGTTTTTTTGTTTGTTTACTAGTTCCAAATTATTTAAGAATTTTTGAGCCAATGTGCCTGGTAAAAGTAAAACTATGGAATTTTTTTTTTAATTTCAAAAATTTTTTTTTTAATTTTGAAATTTTTAATTTCAAATTAAGATGAGGGTTCACATGTTTAGGTCACATTTTAGGTTTTCAATTCTAAGGTAAAGTTCAAGTTGTAGTTGAGCCCTTCACCCAGGGAGGGGTAAAAGCAAAAAGAGATGGATGGGCCCAGGATAATTTTCAGGAGGAGGGAAGTAGGACACAATGGTGGCCTCAACAGTGCTCTGCCCTTCTAGAATTGTCCCCTCCTGCTGGAATGGAGTCACCTCTGGAACAGATTCTGGCTATATCAATTGGCTGCATTTTCTCTGACAGACAGGAGGTCATATTATATATAACATAAAATAAAGACCAAGAACTAGTTTTCTTGTTACCTCTGTTCCCCAGACTAATAATGTTAATGTTTCTCTTAAATGATTTGCCACATATAATAGAATTGACCATTTAAATTAATAAATGTGACCTGAGCCCCCATTCTGATGTACATACACTAGCCGTGAAGTTCAACAGCATGTGTACCAAAAAAACCTATCAGATTCCCGCAGACCAGGGTAGAGGAGGTGAGAACACCGCTTGTACCCACCTGACCTCCAGCAAATGTCTTAGTTTCTCTGAGCTAGCTTCGCCAAGTTAAAAATAGCATTAGTCACTATCTGACAAAATTTCTGGAAAGATGATGTAAATAAATATCTGGAATCATTAGTATTTATTTATTTATTTTGAGACAGAGTCTCACTTTCTCACCCTCAGTAGAGTGCTGTGGCATCATAGCTCACAGCAACCTCAAACTCTTGTACTTAAGTGATTCTCTTGCCTCAACCTTCCAAGTAGCTGGAACTACAGGTGCCCACCACAATGCCTGGCCATTTTGTTGTTGTTGTTGTTGTTACAGTTGTCATTGTTTAGCTGGCCAGGGCCAGGTTTGAACCCACCGGCCTCGGTGTGTGAGGCCAGCACCATCACCACTGTGTTAAGGCATCAAGCTGGATCATTAGTATTTAGTTAAATCTCACCAACTCTTTTTCTAGCTTTAAAAACCTGCCCTCAGAGAATCACTGCTGGGTTTGTTTGAATGTATTCAGTAAGCTATGTCACATGAATGATTCTCTCTCTGGTACTTGGTTTTATTTATCTGAAAAATGAGAGGATAGGAAGAGAGAGCCTACTGTATAATGTCAGTAAAGACCATATTTCTACACTTTTTTAAAAATTAAATGATAGCTGTGTACATTAATGCAAACATGGGGTACAGTGTAGTGTTTTCATATACAATTTGAAATATTTTCATCATACTGGTTAACATAGACTTTGTGTCATTTACTTAGTTATGTGTTAAAACATTTATACTCTAGTTCTAGAAAAGTTCACTTGTACCCTTGTTAGACAGACCATATAGGTGATCTTTCCAGTCACCCTCCCACCACCCATCCGTCCTTCTCCCCTCCCTTCCCCCACCCCCTCCCCATATTCTTGGGCTAGAATTAGGTTGTAGCTTTCATTTGAGAACTATAAATTAGTTTCATAATAGGGCTGTGTACATTGGATATGTTTTCTTCCATTATTGTGATACTTTGCTAAGAAGAACATTTTCCAGTTCCATCCATGTAAACATGAAGAAGGTAAAGTCTCCATCTTTCTTTATGGCTGCATAGTATTCCATGGTGTACATATCTCACAGTTTATTGATCCATTTGTGGATGGATGGGCACTTGGGCTTCTTCCATGACCTGGCAATTATGAATTGGGCTACAATAAACATTCTGATACAAATATCTTTATTGTAATATGATTTTTGATCTTTGGGGTATATACCTAATAAAGGAATTGTAGGATCAAATGGCAGGTCAACTTTTAGTTCTCTAAGTGTTCTCCAGAAGTCTTTCCAAAAGGAACATATTAGTTTGTATTCCCACCAGCAGTGTAGAAGTGTTTCCTTTTCTCCACATCCATGCCAGCATCTCTGGTTTTGGGATTTTGTGATATGGGCTAATCTTCCTAGAGTTAGGTGATATCTCAAAGTAGTTTTTATTTGCATTTCTCTAATGCTTAAGGACGGTGAGTATATTTCTACACTTTTGATGGCATTTGAAATAAATATATAGTATGTAGGAAAAGCTCTGTAAGTTGACCACCCAAGGGACTATAACAAACTGATCAACACATGGATGTGATCAATATAAAGAATGAGGCCTATTGAGCTGATATGTACCTGTGGTCTGTGAAAATTAAGTCTGTTTCAGGAGGTGCCCAGTGTAGGGAGGTGGTCAGCTATGGAGGTGCTATTGTGCTTGGTGGGTAATTTTTTCATTATCAAAATTAAAATGTACATATCCTTAACCCTAGCATTGTCATTTAACCATTAATGGTGTTTTTAGAGCCTGAAATATGCTTAACTATACTAGAAATAAACAAGAAGGGACTAAATTAGATAATATTTACCAAACTGAGCTGAGGATGGAACCCTTTTTAGGCAATGTATTTTCTGTTAACAAGTGTTCATTGGAAGATATTGTGGGAAAAGTTATTCTGGCCAGTAGGCAAAATGTGTGCCTAGGAATAGAGGAACTTACACTTCTAAATTACTTTCTACATGCCAGGCTCCCAGGTAGTTGGAGGAAGACAGCACAGTGGCATTCAAATGATGAATAAATGAATGAATGATATTGTCTGAGTTGGTCTTCCTACCAAGTTTACAAAGTAGCTATTAAATTGGTATTATTGTCCTACTTTTTGAAAATGGAAGCTTCCAGAGTTTAGCCATCATTCCAAAATCAGATAGATCTGTTACCCTCTTAATGTGCTCTTCTCATTATATTGTACTGGAGAATGAGGTTAGATGGGGGACTTGGAAGGTAAGGAGAGGTAAATATTCTATAGTTTTAAAAGGCTGTCTATGAATAAGTAAGATGGGAATTTATAAAGTGGTAGTGAATTATAGATGATGAACATAGAGTTTTTCTTCAGATTGTTGTGTACATTGGAGGAATGTACACCTTCATGGAGGACAAATTTATGTAACAGAGCAATTGACAAATACATCACAGTCGTTATTCTAAGAACTTACACAAGCTAAAAAAGTTACAAGCTTATTAATTGCATTTAGATAAATAGGTAACATAAGACTACTAGCCAGTCACCAAGTTCCTTCTCAACCCCAGATGCTTGGATTATCTTTTGTCACTGTATTTCTTAAACAACTTGCAAATAAATAACTATACCTTGCTCTAGGGATAAGGTAACTGAGACAGAGAAGTTGAGCGACTTGCTCAGATTTCCTCAGTGAATAAATTGCGATTGAAATTCAAGTTCAGTAAGTTCTAAATTCCCTATACATTTTATTATAGTGTGTTACGGGGGGTTTGGGAAAGGCAAAGGATCTTAACAGTGAAAGTTAAGGAATGTCAAAGCTCCCTGGTTAATGTTTAAGTGTCACCTGGATTTTTGGTGTATATTTTGGGGCATAATGTATGCATGTGGGAAGGTATATATGTGTGTAGGAAAGACAAAGGAGAGGGGAGGGCAAAAGAGAAAAAAAGAGGGGAGGGAGGGAGAAGGAGATAAAGAAGAGGGCTTTATCTTATAAGAGACTATTTAATATTGTTAATGTTAAGTTTGGGGAGAGATAGCTAATGACCCACCCTGGAAAGGGTAATAATTTAATGCTGGTGGATTTTCACAGCCAGAATCTCTCTTTTGTAATTGTGGGCATTTCATTCAGAAGTACCCCATGCATCTCAGCTCCCACATTTTAAATTAAATTTCCTTATTACTTTTTAAGTAGCTTGTCATGGATTATTGAGTATTTACTGTATGTTTATACTGTAATTCTCTGAAATGACATACAGTAATTGCTTTAGCTACTGCATCTGATGTCTAATTACTGTAAATGCATGTAAAGAAGTAATTAAATGGATAAAAAACCCCTTTTTCTCTCTAACTTTGTGTTACAGATAAAGCAGAGGATGTTAGTTCTTTCTCTGATTTTTGATAAAAATAAATTCATGTACGAGTCGAGCGATAGACCACTCCTGACCAGTTCCACTTTAATTCCACTGCAGGTGATGGAATCACCTTGAACCTGGGCATGAGCTGTGAACTCAAGTGTTCCCCTCCATGCCCCAAAGTGAAACCAGGGCTTTCTGTCTGCAAACATAGTCCTCCTTTACCTTACGTCTCTAATCCAAAACACAGCGGGTCATCTGAAGATATCCTATGCCAGGCTGGCCTCCAGAAATTTCTGGTCCAGTTGTACAAAACATAAAACTGTCACCCAAAGCCCAACAAACCAATCCCCCAAAACCCACACAACATTTTAATAAATGTTTAGTTTGACTTTGCAGAGTCTGCTTATTTTTTTCTGTGAAAAGCAAATAAGCAGCCCTTCCAAGTGTTGTGGGTTATATAAATTATTCCTAGTAAGGTGATGGGACAACCAGGATGTACCGACCTGGATGTGACAACAGTAGGGGGGAGGGTCTATATTAACATCAAAAACAGCTGCACTGTACTGGTTAGTCAATGCTACAAGTCGTCAAATAGTGTTTTTTCCCCCACAGGTAAAGGAATCACAGCAGGATCGACTTAAAGTAAGCTCTGAAATTAAAGACTGCATTATTCCTCTCATCCTTCCTAGGGCAGGTGAACACAGAGGGGCATTCTCCACCACTGAGATAATAGTAAAGGCAGACACAAAGAACCCATTGCAATCTTGCTGCTATAAAGTTTAAGTTTATCCAATCTTTTTCTGACCTTTTGAATTGCCAATTGGAAAAACACACACAAATAGGCCTCAGCTGAGAAGCAGCTCAGTGAGAGTTCCAGACAACCCGTGGTCATCCCCTTGAGGAAGGAGTTTGAAAAGGGACAGGATCTGCAATACGCTTCTCAGATCCTATGACTTACCACTCAGTGTTTGGGTCTGGAAGTGCCCCCCCTCTTGCCATCACATCTAAACTAGACTCCATTATTTACTTCCCTGGGGGGGAGGGGGACAATGAAAATACTGTTAGTGCTCCCAGGCTGGCAAACCCCACCCTGCAGGAAACCAATAGTGTGAACTTGGCAATCAGGTTGATTAATGTGAACAAAATTGGCAGTTTGCCTCCATTGCAACTGGGTAAAATTACTAAAAACATCAAGAGAAAGTGTCTCCTTGCTTGGAGCAGGGAGGGAAGTCCCCAGGATCCTATCATAGTGCTTGACAAACTTTTTGATTTATACCCTTTTCTTCTCTTGCAAGATGTGCAACGCTTGAACTTTAAAAGCAGCCCCCATCCTCATTCTTCAATTCCCTAAAGAATTGAAGCCATGTTCTTAACTTAATTTCTTAAATTAAATTTCTTAATTTAAAAAGAAAATTTCTAGGCCAGGCATGGTGGCTCATGCTAGTAATTCCAGCACTCTGGGAGGCCAAAGTGAGAGAATCTCTTGAACTTAGGAGTTTAAGACCAGCCCAATTAAGAAGGAGATCTTGCCTCTACAAAAACAGAAAATAATATTGTGGTGGGCACCTGTAGTCCTAGCTACTCAAGAGCCTGAGGCTAGAGGACCGCTTGAACCCAGGAGTGTGAGGTTGCTGTGAACTAGGCTGACTCCATGGAACTCTAGCCTAGAATGAGTGTCAAAAATTTAAAATAAATTAAAAAAATTTAAAAACCTTCACATATTCATTTTCTTATTTGTTAGTGCATTTATTTATTTCATCAGTCAATAGTTATTTTTATGTGCCAAGCACTACTCATAGCTTCTTTGTAGCCAAAGAATACCAGCCCACCTTCTCCAAAGAATTTGATTAGAATGTCACCTGTGAATATAGGCCTTTCTGGATAATTTGAAAGGCGTTATCTGCATATTGTCTTCTATTCATTACAAAGTTAAGATAGTCAAGTTTAACTTATAGTTTCAATGTCAAAAAGGATTAGTAAACATTAGGGTAGCCAACAACATAGCTCATTATTTAGTTTGTTAACAAATATGAACCTTGAATGTCTTAAGACTCTATGAATGGCATTTGATGAACTGATCTTCACAGCAAGTAGAAAACATCATTAGATAAATAAAAATAACAGTTATGTGTCATACATTCTTGTTACTCTTGTTGACATATGAGTCAGGTATTGTTATTGCTATTTTATAGAGGACTAAACTGAAACACAGAATGGTTCAATGACTTATGCAAGATCTCACAATTGTAGCAGATGGTAATGATGCTGGGACACCCATGCTGGGTGATGGGACCAGGGAGCTGAGCTGCACTGCCCAGATTTAAAACTACACCTGTCTGTTCTTGGTGGGGCTATGAACTAATAGCTCTCTAGAAGCTGCACCACAAGAACCATCACTTCAATCCCACGAAAGCTGGTGTTTGCAGATGAAAATAAACTTGAGAGCCTGAAACATACTTTTTCTCTTTTCTGCCCATGGCTCCTCCATTAGCCCACACAGATCCACATTAAAAAACTTTGTTTAAATTGAAACTGACCTTCCATCATTAAAGATTCATTTCTCTATATTAAGCTATAATACTTTAGTGGTAAGAGAAACATGTGATGCAATTTAACTTAGGATAAACTGATTTATAATCATTTTGAGCCAATCAAACCAATATTATTGAGCATATTCGGTATTATAGTAATTGTGCTGTGTGTCTGTGTGCGAGTGTGTGCACATGCATGCATATCCGTGCAAAGGAGCTTGGATGCCTCATGGACAACACAAACAACAAAATCATATCTTTACCATCTAAGCTTTTGAGATCACAGCTTCTCAGAGATGGACATCAAACAATATATATGATTGGAGATGAAAATGCTCAATATATAAGCGACATAGTATGTTGTTTGAATACAGAGAGTGTCACTTTGCTGGAGGATGAGAGTTATGGGGTGCAGGTTAGCAGTGTAGTCTTCATAAGGAAGGTGAAATTTGAACTGAGCCTAAGAGGCAAAAGTCTGTGGGATGTGAGGAAGGAAGTATTGTTGGGGGAGTTCTAGGAGCAAGGTCAGGTGAGGGTGAGGCTGAAACAACTCTCATGGTTTCATTAGCTTTTTCTGTGTCTCATGGTCTATTTTCATAATGATTTGATGTGCTTCCGACTCTATCAGTCAGAGGACATTTGCAGATAACAGAAGCCATTTTATCTAGTTTAAGGGAGTCAATTAAACGTTCATAGAGTTGGCAGAAAGGCTGTAAAACCAGCAGGGGATCTGACCACCAAGACCGACTCTCTATTTAACAGCGCAGAACTGGCCTGCCCAGGAAGCTGTTTCTCTGCCAAACCAAAGAAACCAGGGAAACGTGGAGGGAGCTGCTGGCCCCACCTTATCTGTGATCTGGGAATCAAGAAACTGCTCCCCCATCTGTTCTATTCGGAATTACATCCCTGTAAGCCACCTTCCACCTAAACCAATACGGCTTTCCTGAGCATGCCTTTCTTCCCATATACTTGAGTTCTGAATATAAGTTTCACAATAGTGAACCTCACGGACAGAACCTTGTTTCTTATACAATCCTCCACAAAAGGGAATGTGGGAGTTTTTATAGATGCTGCAGCACAAGAAAGGTCCTTAAAAGGAAACTGAATTAATGGTAAGCATGACATCATCTCCATTTGTCATCATCTGAAGAGTTACCAGGTAAACATATGACCTTAAAATATTTTAAAGGCTCTACTTTTGTAGAATCTTTTACTAGAGAGTGGTATTGAAGTACACTATAAAGTAGCGATGTCACAGGCCATAGCAGGCACTGCAATTTGATCATTGCACTTTTCCCACTGAAAAAATACTCTTCAACCAGCCTTCCAAAAGTTGCTGGTGTGTGTGCAGAACCAGAATACAGATTAATGATTTTTTTAAAAAGACACTTGTAAGAAATGCATCCAAGTTGATGCATTAGGTACAGATATATTTATGATTTCTGGCCAAAGCCATGGAATGATATAGAAAGAAAAGCTAGAAAGAGTCAACATGAGACAGAAAAATTGGAGATGCTAGAAAAACAAAGAGTGGTGAGACGTGCCTCAAAAATTTATTTAAAGCTAACCCCAGAAATTAGGGCTTTATTTAAATCACTAAAATTATATATGCCTTCCTCAACTGAGGAATATTCCTTCTGAGATTGTGGCTAGAACATTATACAGCCATAGCCAAAGTGGCATGATGAATTAGAGCACGTGCCCCTCAGCTAACTACGCCGGGGTAAGTGCTGGCAGCAAGCTGTATTCTGGCAGTTACAGCTTGTCAGCCAGGCTGGCGGCTGACCAGGGCAAGGCTAGCACATTCCACGGAGCCCGCCTGCTGAGAGAGCTGAGTGTAGGGGCTGGGAGACATTGTCAGGCCACTTTCATTTGAGTTACAAGAGGAGAGACGTCTGGACCGTGTGGATAATTGTTTGCTTGCTTTTTGTCACATTTGGAATCAACGGAAATAAACCCAATCTATAAAAGAGAAAGCAAAAACCCAGAGCACCTGGAGTGTTTTGATGGAACTCGGGAAACTGAAAGCTCATTGGCAGCCATGAGGGGGGGAAATGACAAATGCCACAGGAGTGGGAACAAGAAAATGGCTTGAATGGTCACTCCCGATGGTGCTCCATTCTGCAGGTTTCTTGAAAGATAGTAAGGAGCCATTTAGACACAGTCTCTGGAATGGAAGGCAAAGGTCATCTGCATTTGGATGTTAATTACTCCATATGAAATACAAATAATCTAGCTTTAACAAAATGAGTTGGCAGTAATTTGTTTAAAAAGGGAAAAAAGTGGAGGTGTGTGCAGATACAGAATGCAAATCAATGATTTTTAAAAAAGATACTTGTGAGAAAATGAGACAGCCTTTCTAGTGCACAGTAGTATTTCTAGAACTCCTGTTCAAGAGGGACTGGGATCAAGAATTAGAGATCTGACTGGAGGAGAGTTTAGGGGACTTATCTTGGAATAGCATTTGCTGACATTTTTGCTTAACTTGGGGGCTGGAGGTGGAAGAGCTTGTTTCCTGGTTCCTAACAAAGAAAGAGAAGAGGGGAGCTTATGTGAGCCTTTCCTGCCCTCCACCCCCACAGCTGACTGTCCCTTTGGTACTCCCACTGGGAGTGGCTTTTTGGTACTACATAGCTTGAGATTTTCATAAAATTATAGATTGTGCCAAGTTCATCTCTGCAAGCCAAGACCTTCCATTGTATTATCCTTTCTCCTCTCTGTGGATAATCCCGTGCCCTGGTGTCTCTCCTCTTGAGAAATGGAGTGCCCTCCTTCTCTCTGCCTTCATCTCGCAGAAAATAGTGTTGCTTTCTGGAAATAATCAAATATCCCTCTTTTGTGACTTGTTCTGAATTTTTAACTAAAGGGTTTCTTCCAGGGGTATCTCTACTTACTAGGAACCGTGAATTTTAACCCTTTTATGCTTTTCATATTCCTATGAGTATTATTACCTTTACCTTTTCCTTCTTTTACTTTCACAGATAGTTTGAAACACACGTTCCTCTGAGATCACAGAGAAGGTGGGTGCAGACAGACACTCCTGGTCTTGAAGGAGATCGGAGTCTAGTGGGAGAGAAAGGCAAGTCAGAGAAAACCACAGCAAGTGTGACCGCTACCACCATGCAGGTTGGGCGCTGATAGAGGGTGAGGAGGAAGCAATTTGCTCTGCCTGGGGGCACCTTCCAGAAGGTGATTTCTGAACTAGAAATTAGTCTGAGATAGTTAAGGCTGTAAAGAAGAGAAGCATGGTTCTGTCAGATAAAAACCTTCAGATGCACAGGTGCAGAAGCTGGAGGGCACAGAGTCACCTGGGCAAGCCGTGTAGACCCCGGGTGTTTTAGTTCAGCTCCAGGCCAGGGCTCCTGTAGAGGGTCACAGGGAAATTAAAGATAGTAGATCAAAGCTGGGTCAGGAAGGGTAGCATGAGACTTCTTGAGAAGTTCTGACTTTTGCTCCTTAGGTGTTGTGAAGCCATTGAAGGGTTTCAAACAGGGGAATGAACACTACTTCCTTCACTTGCCACAGACACTTTCACCTGAAAGTCTCACCGCCACACTCTCTTGCCTGTTTGAAAAAGGAGTTTTGTGTAACAAGTGTCTGCTGACCAAAATCACGGGTGCTGGAGATACAGGAGAAACCCTGGATACAATAAAGTTAAACCAGTTTCTTTGCTATGCAACTGCAGAGAGCCCTTATTATGCTAATATGCATGGAATTACTCCAAAAATGGGGAGATTTACAATGGAATAGAATTAGGAAAATTAATATTCTAGGAAAAACACATTGAATGCTATTATCTCTAGGAAGCTTTTATAGAAACCCCAGTATTTTATCTAGGATTTTTAATTTGTTAGACTTGAGAGAAATGGGAATCTGGAGGGAAACTCATGTGTTTTTAACTTTTAATTTTTAAAATTTCCATAATATACCTAAGGAGAGAGGGATTAATATAACAGATCTGTAGACTTATCTCTATGTTCTATCTCTACATGTCAACATTTTACTACCCTTTCTTCATCTGTGGCTCCCTTCCCCACTCAGCTTTGCGCTGTGCTATTGTTTTAAAGCAATATCCTTCTCAGGACGTATAAATGTGTGGTGGTCTCACTTTCAGTGATGCAAATATTATTCCTTGGTTAATGTGGCTATTGCTGGGTCTTTTTTTTTGAGACAGAGTCTCACTTTGTCACTCTTGGTCGAGTGCCATGGCGTTGCAGCTCACAGCAACGTTAAACTCTTGGGCTTAAGCAATTCTCTTGCCTCAGCCTCCCAAGTAGCTAGAACTACAGGCATCCACCACAACACCCAGCTATTTTTTGTTGGTAGTTGTCATTGTTGTTTAGCAAGTCCAGGCTGAGCTCAAACCCACCACCCTTGGTGTATGTGGCTGGTGCCATTACTGCTGTGCTAGGGGTGCTGAGCCTATCGCTGGATTTTTTTTTCTGCAGTTTATGGCCAGGGCTGGGTTTGAACCCACCACCTCCAGAATGTGGGGCCAGCACCCTACTCCTTTGAGCCACAGGCGCTGCCCCCATTGCTGGAGTTTTTAATTGACAAGTTCCCGTCAACAGTTTAGCACCAGTATTTCATTAGTGATTCAAAACTGTGACTTTTCTCTGTTGAGGGAAGACTTCCATTTATGAGCCAGAATTATTTAGTTACTTTGAAAAGTTCACACAAAGAAGCTAGGAAAATGTATGATTTTCTTACTTGACCATTTTCTTTTTAAAGTGGTTGGTGCCTTATCCATGTCCAATTGTAGAATAAAACATTTGTGTTTTGCTAGGATTATTTGTAGACTATAATTAATCCCTCACTCTCCCTTTCTCTCTTCAATTGCATCACGAACTCATGGATTTTTATATTTAGTCTGTTTTGTTCAATTATAGTCATTTTTTTTCTATCTCAAGATATTAAGAGAGTTCAAATATTTTAGGTTACCACAGTCATTCTTTGCTTAAATTGTCCTATCAAAAGCCATTTGTCAGCTGGTTCCTGTGCACTTTTAATATAGTCTCCTTAATCTGTGCAATGTCTCAGCTTTGGGACCTCTCAGAACTTCCTAGGTTTATCTTGGGCATTCCTTGCCTCAGACTGCATTCAGCCATTTTTTTCTGAGGAGCTCTGGTTCCAATTACTAAGGAAGGATATTTTGGGACCTCCTTCTAGGCACAAAGGTGTGTGTTTCTGGCTTCCAGGTAACTTTAGCTGCCCATAAACAACCTTTTTCAAAATTGGTATTATTAGCTTTTGGTTTCTTTTGACAAAAATAAGAAAACGTACATACATCTTTATATTTTCTGTCTTACACAAACGTAGCACATTCGAGTTAGTGTTCTACCCCTTTTTTTGTCCCATTTAGTAGCATAATCTTGAAGTCACTCCATAGCCATACATAAATGTCTTCCTCATTTGATTTTACGTGTGCTAGTACTTTGTTCTGTGGACACAGATGGACCGTCATTTATATAATTAATGCCCTCTCCATGAACATTTCATATTATCCTTTTCTTTTGCTAATTCTAAAAATACCAGAGAAAATAACCCTGGGTGATATTTTTTTCTAGTGTTACTTTGGGTTAGGATTCCCAGAAAGAGGCATGAGGAGTTGAATGGCATCTGCATATACAGTACTGCAAGATATTTCCAGATATCTCTCCTTCGGGACGGTGCCATCTTGCATTTCTACCATCAATGTATGAACGTCTTTTCCCAACTACAGTCCCGAGAGCAGAACATATTGACAACTGAACACAAATTTGGTGATCGGGTGTGTGAGAAATGGTAATTCAGTAAAGTTTTAATTGTTCTTTTTTTTAAATTATTTTGAATGATCTTGAACCCCTTTGTAACCCATCAAGAGGTATTTGTCTATCTTCTTTCTGAAAAACTGTAAGTTTTGAGAAACAGTTTAACAGAAGAAAGGAGGAGACCAGTAAGTTTGTGAGTATGGCACCGCCAAACCTTCACTGAAATTGGAGAGAAGGAAGAATAGGGGATTCAAAGTGGACTTTTAAGAACCAGGCAACCAGTGACAGTTTCCGAAGCCCTGGAGGGTACCATGATCAAAGAACAAGATCCCCTGGAGGAAATTACCTAATTTCTCCCTCCTTTTCTTCATCTTAATTGTTCACTCTCTTTCATAGAATCCTAGAACTGTATATCCTTAAGATCACTAGATCACCTTCATTTTATGGAGAGACACTCCTGGTGACCAGACTATTACTCTTGAGATCAGCTTCATGCTTGTTTCCTTAGAGCCCCTCTTTCCTGTCTGATTCCCCAGGGGGAGCCACTGGTGGGAGTAACCACAGCAGCTTTGCTTTCCTTTGAATGAACAAAAACAGAAAGATAAAAAGATAAACTTATCTCCTTTATTGGGATGTTAATCTTTCCCATCCATACCCTACTATAAATTCACCCTCTTCTTATATTTGTCTTGTTATTCAATTTTCCTGCCATTCAAGAAGAGTGAGTCAATAAAATCTATTATTATGCTTTTCAATGCATCGATTATCTTATGCTATTAAATGCATGAAAGAACAAAGGACGTTTCATCTTCTTTAAGCTTTATGAATATGATAAATAGAATAGTAACTACTTAGGAAAAACACAAGACATATTTGGGAGATTGAAACAGATAATTCCCTTACAATCGAGGAAATTATGATCTAATTGGGAAGATGTAGCATCTGAAGGTAAAAATTTGCGATGCAATGCAGAGGAAGCCTGCCAATATAAATGGTGCCAGGTTAATAATAATGCAGAAACAAGAGATTACCAAGTACAGAGTATAGGCTGAGGAGTTAACTTCTGCTATTTCCAATACAGCTACATGACTTACTTCATCTGGGTGAGACTTGACTTCCCATCAGCAATGGATAATAAGTAGAGTATCTACCCTGTAGTGTTCTATGAAGCTTCAATACCAAGAGCTTACAGTGGAAGGTCAATAAATGTTAACCACACTATTAAGGCGACTTAGAGAAGTTATTAAAAAAATATGGGGCAGGGGACCTGAGAAAAATCACTGAATTCAGTCATTAGCGAGTCTCAGGTGACTTTCAAAAAGGCAGTTTCCACCAGCTGGAAAGGCAGAAAGGGAGAATGCAGCAGGTTATGGGGTAAGTAGGCAATGAATCCTCGCCACGGAAAAATCAATAGAAGCGGAAGTCAATAAAGCCAGGGGACTCCATGCACTTGAGAGATTAGAAAGTGAAAATAAAATAATAAAGTAAAATAGTGATATGATAACACAGAATTCGTCTCTTTTAAGAAAAGAGTAATGTTGAAAATCAGAGGCATTTAACCAACGGGGTGTGACAGTAGGGTCTGGTGAGACCGAGGGTGGTTTTAGGTTAATGCCATGAGAGGTCTGAATGAAAGGAGAAAGGCCCATTCTTAACAGAGCAGCACACCACCAGATTTATATCCCGCCAGATCAAGGGCATTTTCTTGCTAGACAAAGTAGCTTCCCACTCAATCTAAATCTCAAGGACCATAGAGAATTATATGACCCTGACTAAAGGTTGCACCAAGCTGTGGCATTAATGAATTAAGTCACAAGACCTTAAAATGTGTTTAGCTGTCATTTGAACAAATGGTCTTAAGTACAGATTAGGCCCCATATGGCCTGCCACAGGGAGTATAACGGTGTTCATTGAGGATTTCAGTGGGGAAGAACTAAGTGCTATGGCACGTATCAACTACGACTCTTTATGCCAACATCAACATAGGAAGTCGATACAAAAATAATCCATCTTGTTTCTGACATTATGATCCAAACTGACCTTGAATGTAAAGTCTCCTGTTTACTTTTCAGAAACATTTTTCTGTCTTTACAAAGAGGTTGAGAAGCTTGAGGATCCTTTTCTGTAATATCAAGGTCCTTTTTTAAAAGCAATTATGAAATACAGTAGCAAGCAGATGTCCATTCTTTCAGGCTAAGATAAGTCAAAACAAATCTATCAGAACAATTGTATTAAAGTGTCTAATCTGCTCAGTGAAGCAAGTAAAACATACTAAACACAAATAATACCCAGAAGGTCAGGATTTCAGTTGTTATAATGAAAGCATTCCGATGGTTTGCATGGCTAAAAATGGGAGGTCCATGGAACCAGAACATGGATATATTTCCAGGTTGCCCCTGGGATATTTTTTTAACTCCTCTGAATCTCAATTTCCTCCTCTTTAAGATGGAAATGAGAACCCATGACTCCAGAATTACTGAGATAATTAAAGGACATGCTAACAAAGTGGCCAGCCTACTTCATAGCCATTACTTTGTAAAAACTGCTACAGATCCCTAGTATCATTACTTTTACTACTTTATTTACTCCCTTTTAAAGTTTTAATCTTAATCTCTGGGTGTAAATTCTATGGGATATCATCCAAAATCACTTTTGAAAGATTTTTTAGTATGGTGCAGCACTGAGGACAGACGCATTGCCCACCACCAAGTCGAAAGCCAGTTTTTCCTCTGCAGCTTTGGGATAGGGAAGCTATTCCTCAGGTCAAGCATCAGACATCCTGGCTGGAATTGTTGGCTTACATAGAATATGGAAAGAAAAAGACCCACCTTTGAAGAAACATACCCAGAAAACTTCACTTAGGAGCTGTGACTGAATGAGGAAAGAAAGATTCCCATCCCTCAATTTCTTCCTACTCTTAGAGTTAGGCCATTCATGAACTGGCCTGGGAATTCACATGCCTGACAACAGTGGGACTCATTCTTTCTTTGTCTGAGCCTGTGTATTTGAACTGGCCTATAATGATGAGAAAATGTTCATCTAGTGTTAGGCTGGCAAAAACAAACCAGAGACTAGAAACACTCAGCTACTGGACTGACACATTCAGCAAGTGTTGGTGTCCCTGCTTAAGTTCACAGCTCGGTTGTCACACACAGGCACGTCACTGAAGGATCTGAAAGACAAGTTTTCTTGTAGGCTTCTTTTCAAGTATGCCCTAAAGATTCATCTTGGTCCTTTATGTCATAATTAAAGTTTTACCTGCAAATGTTTTCTCTGATTTCCTAAAATGGTTTTGCTGGATTTCTCTGCCTCCCTGAGAAGATTTTTGCCTTAGAAAACTCATCTGCCATGGGCACCTGTGGCTCAAAGGAGTAGGGCGCCATTACGGCCTATTATGAAACTAATTTATGCCTTTTATATGAAAGCTATAACCTATTAACAACCTAAGGATATGGGGAGGGGGGAGGGAGGGGGGAGAGGGGGGAGGGAGAGGGATTCGAGGGTTCACTTCTGTGGTTCATCTTGCAAGGGTACAAGTGAATCTTTCTATGAGTAGAATATGAATGTTTTGACATAATAACTAAGAAAGTTACATGAAGGCTATGTTAACCAGTTTGATGGAAGTGTTTTAGATTGTTTGTGAAAACACCACACTGTACCCCAGAAGTGCATTAATGTACATAGTTACCATTCAATAAAAAAGAAAAAAAAAAGGGAGTAGGGCGCTGGCCCCATATGCCAAAGGTGGTAGGTTCAAACTCAGCCCTGGCCAAAAACTGCAAAAAAATAAAAAATAAAGAAAACTCATCTGGCAAAAGACATTCCTGTGGAGATACACTGCCAAGCCAGGAACCAAAAATAGTGAACATTAGAGGCATTTTTTACTGCTAAGGCCCAGAAGCTACAACTTTATCTCAAAGTCTGCAACAGAGCACAGTAATCTGATTTGCATGTAGTCTCAGAGACTGGGTTTGGGTGCTTCCGGATCATCAGTGAAATGAAAGGTGGATTAGCAGTGTGGTTTAATGTTGGCCAAAAAAAGAGAGAAGAAAATATGTTTAAGTACTTTCGAATTTGAGAGAGTGATAGAATGAAAAATATACAGATCTTTCTTTAAATAAAAAATAGCTACTCCTGTATTATAGTGATATAATACCTTATACAAATGTACAGCCTAACTTGATAAAGGAATAGGGGTTAAGAGTCTATTTTTCAGGAACAGAATCCAGTTCTGGATTTTAAACAGTCTCAGGGATCTATAACAGCCGTGAAAATATTCATTGGTCACTGTACCTAGAGCTTGAAATAAGTCAAGGAGGTAGATGACTGATGAAATCTCTACACATTTACCTTGCGCGGTGCCTTCCTACCTGTTTAATTTATGTAGGGCCCTTGGGGGAATATTGACTGTGTTTGCCAAAGACATACGTTCAAGTTCATCATGTCTTTTATCAATGTTATCACTTAAGAAGGTGGTATGACTGTTACATCAATATTTTATACAAACATAGGTCGTCTTGAGGGACATAAGAACTGTCCCAGAAACTGAGCTTCATTTTGATTTTATTTATCTGAGAAATTCTTGGTCTGTTGAATTTGAAACTGGTTTCTTTTACCCCACATGTAAACATCTCCCAAAAAGATCTTCTTCTTCCTTTTTTTTTCAAACCATGTTTCAAATTGATTCTCATCATCAGCACCCTCACCTCTTTCTCTCCCCACCTGAAAATAAAACATGCATATGTCGAGTAAATTGCACACTGGCTTGATTAATAAAAATCAATTTAATAGTAAAAACAGGTGGGCTCAGGGCCCCCGGTCTACTTGTCCCAAGAGAGAAAGCACTCAGGTGAAGACATGCTTCCTTTGTTCATCTCACCTCAGAAGTCACACAGTGTCACTTCTGCTTCATTGCATTGTTGAAGGCAGTTGTAAAGTTCTGCCAGCTGTAAGAAAAGAAATAGTATCTGCCTTTCAGGGGAGGTGTGGCAACATCACAGTAGAAGAAATGCATGTGGGATGAATTATATGTTGGTTTAGCCTTCTTTGAAAAATACAGCTTGCCACCCAGGGATCTCAGCTAGTTGGGTAGAACACAGGTTAAATGTAAGCTCTCACTTTCCTCCTTGGCTGCACGCCTTATGCAGTGAACAACTTTCATGATCATACATAGCAACCTTACTTGGTGATCAAAAGGTCTTTGTTTGATATCAGTTATACCACTTTTTACTTTGGGGACTGGAGAAAGTTGCTTGAATTTTTTAGATCTAAATTTCCATCCAGTGTGGTAGTGAAGATTAAATGAGGAAGTGTATTTTATGTGAATAGCGCAATGCTCAACAGATACTTTCTCTCATCCTTATGTGAACAAATAAATATTAGACTTAACCACATGCGGTGTTCATCTGTGAAGGTAAAAATGGTGAGAGACAGATGATTTCCTTAGATTTCTCACCTAATACAGTTTCTATGAATAAATCATTGGAAGATATTGTATTCTTTGAAATCATAAAAGATCCTCAAATTACATAAAAAGTATGTCTGAAGCTATTTTAATTTCAAATATAGATTACTTAGGGACTTAATACTACAAAATATGATAATATGAAATCTCTGGTTGGGGGAGTAGCCCACCTGCCTTCTTTCTCTTTGCCTTTCAAGTCCCCAAACTCATTCCTGGTATAGGACAAACCAAAAACTCATAAGCATATGAAAGCCTCACCTATTACTGTCCTGTTTTAATTTGACTAAGATTAATAATTTACGTTCAAGGAAATCATAAATTGGCTGTGTTTTTTCTTGTACCTTCCTCTACTCCCCCTAAACTTAGGAAGTTTCCAAACAGCTAACTCTTGTCTTTCATTAAATCTCATGCCTTCTCTATATTCTTTTGAGATCTGCCTCTCAACATTTAAAAGACCAACTGTTAGCTTGACTTTCCCCCCTCTGGGCATCAAGATTTGAACTCATATCTTCCGTAGTGACAGTTCAGCCCATTAATCCAGTGTATCTCCCTGGCCTTCTGCCCAGTTGTGCACATTCAAAATGATTCACGGTATTGAAATTTTCCACATTATTCAGCATTGGCAATTCATCATCTGAGCAAATTATATATCTAGCCTCCCATCAGTCCAAACGTGTTTAGATAATGAAGCTTCTCCAAAGCTCCAGTCATCTCAAAACCCTATTTAAAAAAAGGTGCATAATTCACAAAGTCATGCTGGAAACATAAAAAGCAGAAAGTTTCTCCCTCCTGAAAGTTTTCTTTTTTAAAGAGCAAGAGGAAAAAAAATGAAAATTTCAGTCAGTGAACTCACTTCTTAGAAAGAAATGAGGAAAAAAATGGAAATAGGGAAAAAGAAAGAAAAAGAATTTTATATTTTATTTTTACTTACACTTTGGCCTGTGTCTATTTGCAGGGTGAGATTATTAATTACTTAAAGGGTTACCTTTTAGTATTGTATTGATGTGGTGATCCACAATCAATAAAGAAAAGAAAAGGCTGAAGTGAATGACATGGGTGCATTTCAGCAAGGACAAAGCCCACCTGAAAGATCACAGTCAACAGAGCCAGTTCTTGGGGAGATTGGTCAGATCTGTGGTTCTCTTTCATAAAACTCTTTTCCCACAAAGCATTCCCCATAATTAGATTTAAAAAAAAAAAAACTGAAAATTAATCATTTTAGGCAATTATATTTAAAGTGATCCTATATTCCAGTTTGCCCAGAAATGTCTGGTTTATTCTTGTTATCTCAGCAGCCTGTGTGGTTACTACCCCTTTTTCATCTCCGAATATCCTGGTTTAGACAATAATGTATAAAATCATCCTGTCTTTTGAAATTATATTAACTCCTTCCAGCTTTGGAGTACGTAAAGAGAGAAGTAAGAGAAACAGACCCATGCATAACCAAAGAAGATGAGATACTTCTAAGTAAATGAATCCCTGTATTCTTAGTAGAGAGTGATAAAAAAGATGTAAATAAGTTTAACATCGGAGAGAGGACTTATGATAATATTTTAACAATTCACTCAAAAATTGGTAATGAAAGGGACAAGAGGTAATGTTTGCATTCCTTTGGCTCAACTCAGATACAAGTCATGAGTAACGCAATCCACAGTTACGGTAGGCACTAAAGTCAAGGCCTTCAGTCAAATTGTTTTCTCTACTCCACCTACTGATTTACTGATTTACTGATTTCATCTTCTCTCTAATAACTCCAGAAAATGACCTCTAATCTCTATTTGAATAGTACTGGTCTTATAAAAAAACTTGCACCACTTCTGGAATTTTCCTAGGCAGGTCTAACTATTCATAGAGTGACTCCTTGACTTACAGTGAGTGGAGCTCTGTCCTGAGAACTACCTCGTAAGTTGAAAATATTATAAATCAAAAATGGGTGTTTTTGTAGACATGGTGGAATGTGGCCACACAAAATACAACATCTTCCAAATGCTGATAACAGAATATACAGTAGCATCTCGGTTGTTTATTCTTTTTTTTTTTTGTCCGGGGTTGGGTTTGAACCCACCACCTCTGGCATATGGGGCCAGTGCTCTACCCTTTTGAGCCACAGGTGCCACTCTTGGTTGTTTATTCTTGTGATCAAGAAGCTGTGGCGTACTACCGCTCCTGGCATCTCCAGAGGGTCTCTCTCCTATTGCATATCAGAGGGTCTCTCTCCTGTTGCATATCAGAAATCAAAATTCGAAGTGCAGTTTCTCCTGAACGTATGTCACTTTCACACCACCTTAAAGTTGAAAAACCCTGAATCGAACCATCATAACCCAGGAACGATCTGCACATTCTTTTTTGTCTGGTTAGAAATCTACGCCCCTATAACTTCAGGCTGTTATTACAAATCCTATATTCTGGTCTCTCTCTCACAAAGCAATTCTTAAAAGTTTGTGTCAGTCAGTTAATCATTCTTCAAGAGTTAATCTTGCTTAGGCATCTCCTGGTAGGGTTTTTGTTTGTTTGTTTGCTTGCTTTTGGGTTTCTATCATTCTGGTTTTGCTTTATTTTTTTCAATGCCTCTGGCTGAGAGTTAGGTTGCTAATGTTTCCCCTATAATGCAGTACTCACGTCTATTGATGGTTTTATAACGTGCAGACATTGCATTTGTTTCCTCTAGATAGCAAAGTTGGTGTGATACATAAAAAGAAATAGTAGATAACACTAATTTCATATGTACTATTTCTAGGCTCACTGATGAGAATTTTATATGGTTAGTCAATACTAATTCTAAGGAATTTTTATAACAATTTTTCTATTATACAAGAGAGAAAATTGAGCTCAAGGAAACTAGGAGAAATGCGACGATCTCTCAAGTCAGAAGTTAAGTGGAACAAACAGCTCACGGGTAGATCTGCCTGTTTCCAGACTATTGACTCTTAACTGTTGAAATGTATACACATGCTTTTTTCTGAATGAATATATTCCCAGTAAATTATTTCTTATTAGAATCATTGAATTTTTTTTAAACTCTGTTGGGCTTTCTGGATTTAGATTTCTCACTCAGCACATTGGTATCTTTTGTAGCTTATCATCTGCACATACGTTCAGTTTCCTGCCAATGTCCTTAATCCTAATCCCTCATAAAAAGATATGCAACAGAACAGGGCTTCAAAGCAGGTCAGAATCGGATCACTAGAGATTTCCACACTTACTGGTGTCGAGAAACACTTTGTATACCTACCGACTTCTTATATATACATACCGTCCAGTTATTTGAATATGGCCTATATTTTCATTTCTTTATTTTAAAGCTATTATTTTTGAAAACTTATGGAAATATTCATACTGGTACCACTTAAATTAGTCCCCCAAATTTCATATGTTGGAAACTTAATCCCCAGATTTATATGTTAATGGTGTTTGAAGATGGGACTTTGGGGAAGTAATTAGAATTAGATAAAGTCATAAGGATGGGGCTTCCGTGATGTGGCTTTCAGATCAGGAAGAGAGACCTGCACTGATATGCAGCCTCTTGCCCTCTGGGCATAAGATGCCTTCTGCCCTGCCCTCACCAGCTGCTGGTGCCATGCTCTTGGACTTCCCAGAACTGTGAGCTAAATAAACTTGTATTCTTTCTAAATTTCCCAGTTTGTGATATTCATTTATAGCAGCAGAAAACAGACTACATCACAGGTAGTTTGCCTTCTGAATGCCGGTGATTGCACCTGTAATTCACCTCCTATTCATTCATCTACTCCCTGCGCAAAACAAACAAACCAACAAACCAATCAGCAACTGATTGACTACTGTTGCTTAATGAAGAGGATTAGCTGTCTCTGTCAGTTGCTAGTTGTTTATCCTTGAGCAAGTTACTTAATCACCTTAAATCTCAGGTTTCCTGTAAAATGAAGTTAAGAAAAAAAACAGATTGTATGGCTAAAATGCAGGGTTGATGGAAGAATGCAGTCAGATGATCATATCACTTCTTGGGCCTTTTGGCTCAGATCGAGTGTAAAGTAAGATGATCCTGACATGCTGCTGTCTGGTGTGATCAGGAGTCTCTGCGTGTCACTGAACATTTTGACTAAGTCAGTTTTTTGATAGGATCGATGTTTTTCGAAGTTACCTCTATATCTGTGGTTCTCAAACTTCAACATGCATCCGAATTATCTAGAGGCTTATTAAAACATAGGGGACTGATCCCTAACCTCCAGAGTTTCTGACTCTGTGGGTCTTGTGGCTCAGGAATTTGCATTTCTAACAAGCTCCTGCTTCTGATACTGATGGTCAGGGCACTGTTTGGAGGGGGGGGGTGGAAACCACTGGGAAGATGTAGAGAATGGTTGGTTTTGAGTAGACTATTTAGGAGCAATAAATGTTGGGTACCTGGATTAAGACAGTGGCAGTGGAAATGGGTTCAACCTGTCCACCAGACAGGTGATTGACCAGATACAGAAGAACAGAAAGGAAGGGGCCACCACTGTCCTCAAGGTATAAAAATGGGATGAAGTGATGCTGAAACCAGCAACAAGGACGAGAAGAGGGACAGGCTTCTGGGTGTGAGATGAGCTCAGATTTCTAAGAGCAGAGGTTTGGAGCTTGCAGGATGCGCAGATAGACATCTATAGGATGCAAGTAGCCACATGGGATAATACTGGTTTCATTAAGAACTGCCCTTTTGGGATGTTTGCACACCTTTTGTGTGTGAGACGTAACCTCAAGAAGGACTCTAACCAACAAAATCAAATATTTTGACCTAGTTTTTTGTCCCTCACATTAACCTGAAATATATTTACTTAAAAAAAAATAGCTGAGTGTTGTGGCGGGAGCCTATAGTACCAGCTACTCGGTAGGCTGAGGCAAGAGAATCACTTAAGCCTAAGAGTTGAAGGTTGCTGTGAGCTGTGATGCCACAGCACTCTACTGAGCATGACACAGTGAGACTCTATCACAAAAAACAAACAAACAAACAAACAAAAAACCCCTGCCTTTCTGGTTTTAGAAGTGTATATAGAAGTACATTCTTTTTTTCCTCCAAATAAGTGGGTCTTTATATGCAGAACATAGATACTATAGTTATGGGTCAAATAGCAACAAGATTTGAAAATGTTCCTGCTTTTTGTTCATTGAGAAGAAAGGGTTATAACTGTTTACCTGTGAAACAGAATAGGTCAAACCAGTAACAGAGCAGAATACAAGGGCGGGGGGGGGGTGGAGGGGTGACGAGGTATTGTTGGGCTCTGCTTTCTCGTGGTCAGGAGAGTAACGGACTTTCCACAAGTCATATCAAGGACAACTATAGCATCATGGTGGATGCATCTCCTGCTCCACCAACTTCCTGAAATAGAGAATATTTGGATGTTGCCTTGTATGAAGCCACTGAGTCTTATCCTATCTCTCATCAAGAGTGGTCAGGTTTCTTAGACACAAGTAGTGAAGTTGTCTCTTTATAAACTATAGCGAAAAGAAATACATGTTGTTCACCTCTCAAATGTAGCATTATCCTGTACTATAAAAATTTTTTATTAGCTAGACTTCAAGTACCTTGGAGTGCAGTATGTTGCCACGGGAAATGAGTCTCATTCAACAGGATATGTTTTCAGGTAGAGGGGACTTTGTTTCCCAGAGTGAATTGATACAATGTTCCTACTGAAACAGGAACTGTAGCTCAAGAGAAAATAATAACTAGAAAGAAATATGGGGAAATACATAGGATTAATTGAAGCCATAGGAAAGATAGAATCGAAAGGGTTGGAAGAAAAGATGGCTGATAATACGATTCTGGGAGAGAAAAAAACATTAGTAACAAGCGGAAGAATTGGTATCATAGGAACAAAAAAATAAAAGAAAAGAGAAAAGTTGTCAGAGAAGTTAAAAAAATCAATAATGGAAAAAGTATTTGTCAGTTTTGACAGACCCTTTTGATCACTGATCCCTAAATATACTCTTCAATTTTTTTAACTAATGAAAAATTTTAAATTTTACCCTTCAGCTCATTTTTAATAATAGGTGTACCTGAAAGAAAAGAATTAAAAGAGAATAATTGAACTCAGACGTTAATAGTCTGACATTTTCAATATTAACAACTGGTATTTTTTAGTATTTTAAATATTCACTTTAAAAAAATAAATGTGTAATTGTGATAAAACTCTTACAAAAAATATCCCCCCAAAGGAAAAATAAATGCAGACACAACAAAGACAGCAGATTTAGTTTAATAAATCTTTATTTCTTTTAAGGCATTTTCACTGCAATTTCCAGAAAATCCAACTGGGGTCTGGTGTAGACCTTAGTCATGGAAGATTAGGGAATGGTCTATTATTTCATCTTCTGAAAGTCACAGTTGATTTAACTGTAGGACACTTGAGACACTTAGCCAATTATAAGAGTTCAAATTTTCATTAAAGTTGGGAAACATTTTGGTAAAAAGACTACAATGTAGATCTCCAAAGTAGCCCTTGCTATGTCCTGCAGGGACTGAAGTATAAGCCTTGCCGTTAAATGCTGAGATCTGGATATGCCAACAGCTGCTGGTGTGTGTAGTCATCTTTACGGACAAGTCTCAAACTATCAGAAAGGAGGGAAAAACAACTCAGCGGAGGGACGTGCTTCAGCACAGAGGAATAGGGACAGAAATGGTGCTCTCCGTTAAAGAATGGCAACTCACAGTTCAGAGTCTCTGTGGAAGGTGACTGGGGGGAAAAGATTTGGAGATTGAAAAATAGATGGGAAAAAGAAAAGGCCTTCAATTCGGTGTCATGCCATCCTCTTGGGATGCTCATTCCTCTTCTCACCTGGACATCTCACCTGGTAAGGGATTGGGAAACATTAATCTCTAAAATGAACGGTCTTTCAGTAGCAGTGGTCTACACATAAATTACCCAGGTGACTCCCAGGAGACATGAAGCTATTTTCAGAAAGGTCACATTAGAACTTGGCCATCACAATGTGAAGAAAGCAATCACATAAGCTATCCTAAGTTTGGGTGGCACCTGTGGCTCAAGGACTATGGCACTGGCCCCATATACCGGTGGTAGTAGGTTCAAACCCAGCCCCTGCCAAAAACTGCAAAAAAAAAAAAAAAAAAAAAAAAAAAAAAAAAAAAAAAA